>NC_091823.1:134072663-134378147 GCF_038994185.2 Dermacentor albipictus | reverse complement strand
ACTTCTCGTACCTTTTGCTCAGGGTCCATGCGTTGTGACCGGTGATGAGGCAGTATTACATACTTTCACCTTACATAAAAATTGCACCGTATTATATGGAATGAAAATGTTTCACACGTAGTTTTTTCCAACGTACTTCTTAGGTATCCCACATTAGTACCTCCTTTGCACTCCTAGCGCTGCAATTAACTTCGTATCGACATCACACGTACCTCACGCTGTATCCTGTACCCTCTCAAGTTTACAAATGTTACGTGCCGTCGCAGGGTCCCACACTATGCAGGCGTACTGGAGGAGAGATCTTACTTGCCTTTTGTATCGCAGCTCTTGTGTAGACTGGTTGAATGCAGCGGAGTTCCAAAAAAGAAAAGCTATCATTTGCCCTGCCTTAGCAGTAAAATAGTTAACCTGTATCTGCCATGTTAATTCTGAGGTGTATCAAACACCTAGGTATTTAACCTGTGTTACTTTAGCTATTACCTTTTAATTCAAGATGTAAGAGAGATTTGAAAAGTTTTTTCGAGTTAATGTGATGTTGACAGCGTTGGTTAAATTTAGCCGCATGCGCTATTTAGAGCACAATTGAGTAATTGGAATGAGGTCTTGCTGAGTCAGGCGGGCCCCATGCATGCTGCTAGTGAGCCCATATAGAACGCAGACATCTGCAAACAGACTTCACTGCGATGTCAGACTCTCACGATTACCAGTTATATACAAGAAAAATAGCAAACGCCTTAGGACGCAGCCTTCGGGTATACCGCTTCTAACATCTTGATGGCGCGACGGAACACCGTTTACAACCATGAATTGCCGGCGCAGGGTAAGTGGTTCTTTTACCCATGAGACGACTTGCGGGTGAATTTGATATCTGAGCACTTCTATGAGCAATGAATGGGGTACCGTGTCGAGAGCCTTTCTAAATCTAAGGACGATGCATTCAACTGAACGCTGTTTCTCCAAAGCAGAAGCAATGTAGTTTGTAAATTCTAACAATTGTGTAACACATGAAAACCCCTTACGAAATCTGTGTTGGAAAGAGGCAATCACAGAATCAGCGTATAAATGAGCTGCAAGGCTCGTCAATAGAATATTCTGTAGTATTTTAGGTGCATTGAATGTCAGTGGTATTAGACGGTAAGTATAAACGTCGCTTTTAGCGCTGTAGTTATGAACAGGGACCACAATACCTGTTTTCAGTCATAAGGAAGGAGCCTTCGAGCAGCGACTTGTCAAAAAACAATTTCAAGTACTTGGATATACATCCAGTGCATGATATGAACAGGAAGTTGGGTAAGTCATCAGCACCAATGGCTTTTGAATAGTTGAGCCCTCGAAGCAACAATTCGATGCCGCGCAGGCTGATTACAACTTCATTCGACTCACTTGTCTCATCAAGAAGCGTTGGCTCGTAGCAAGGAGACATTGTTGCAGGAGTGAAAACGCTACTGAAGTAGTCGTTGAGACATTCTGCTTTGTTATCGTCGTCGTGAATTGTATCATCACTCGACACGGGAGGGGGAATATTTACTACATTCTCGCCGCTCCTTTTCACGTCTCTCCAAGATTATTTTGGTTTACATTTTAATCGTACTTGTATAGTGTCTGAATAGCACTCTTTGACACTGCGTGTTGCTTGTTTACCTTTTCCAGTTAATTCTTTTAGCGTTTCCTCTGTTTTCTTTGATTGTGTTCTGCAAATGGCACGGTTATGTGCATTTTTTGTGCGACCCGGCTCAAGCTTCTCGTAAACGATGGTTTCTTTTACCTTGCCACGCCATGAGCAAGTGAGGTGGAACAAACCACTCAAGTAGTTCCAATATTTTTACAGCGATGCTGTTAAGGGCTACTTCCTCTATGATCTGGTCCGTGTGCTAACACAAAACTATCATCACTGCGTTGGCTCCAGCATCGTCGTATTCTACAGCTGGCTCGTTGACCCCTGTATGTGCTACTGCACGAACGCGCTCCTGCCAGTGCTCCCGCGAACGTCAGTAGCCACTAGAATGATAAAGTTCGGGAAGGAGTTCTTAAAAGACAGGGCATATGAATTCGAGCTATCTCCCAGTCTTTTAACCAGGCACTTCAACTCTATTAGAGTCCCACAGGGGCCGGTCATCTCCCCCACACTCTTTATTGTCTCTGTAATACGTGCGCCTATATCTGGAAATGTTGCTTTAGTAAGCCAAGGATATGGGCCATCCTGAGTGAGGCGCACTCTGATGAAATCACCTGGTGCACTAGAACCTAGCGCGCTACACGGGCTCTATGCTGTGGGTGCGAGGAAACGCGTGTGAAAGTGAATAGAAAAGAACGATAGCGTCATGCCTGGCATATTCCACCGCACGTACTGTTGGAGGCCACGTCATCAATAACGCGATGAGGGATTGGGGGGGGGGGGGAGCGGAGTAGTACAAATTTGTTCTTCAAGCTGCGTATGGCTGTCAGCGCGGTTGAGGGTATACGCGCACCATGAGCCGTACGCTATAACTTATCTGTAGCGCCTGCAAAGACCAAGGGCGAGGCGCTGCTTGTCGTTTCCAGCGCGCTGTGTACCAGCCTGCCTATTGCACGATGTCGCGTATTCTGACGGTTTCTTAACCATTAACCATTAAAAATTTTGCCAAACACAATCACCTTTTATGTACCATTATAGGGCTCGCTAGCTCTTCACTTGGCCTCTGTAAATTTTTAAGCCGAGATGGATGCAAGAGTTGCTCCCACTCAGCTGAAATGAGAAAGCCAGGATGTTACCTCAGGCATTATTTAGGCAGAATTTGCGTCTTTTTCATGTGTATACGGCCAAAGATCGCCGGGTTATAGCGCATTTCTTGCCAAAGGCTCAGAAACGTTTTCTTTTGCGGCCCTATGAAGCTGGCAGATTTCGCAAAAATCCGAGTCGGAACAATCTTCGGTGAAACTCCTGGGGACGGTCTCGACGCAGTTGGCCACGTGTGTCGCAGGAGCCCATTACAACATCCCACTGCCATGCAGTCGCGATTGTGAAGAAAAACCGCGAACGTAGCTTTACACCTCAGGAAGAACCAAGGTTCACGCAATACGTTTAGTTGCGTTAGACTGTTGGAATACCCTGCCAATTTTGAAGATATTGTGATCGGTTGTCTGCATTTTGAGGCGGCCACAGAACGATAATTTTAATAATAATAATTTGCTACAAAGTCGATCCCGTTAAGGTTAAGTTACGTCCTTTAGCTTGAATATTGTTTTTGGATAAAGGGATGTTTGGAAATTTCCTTGCCAAAACAATGTTTTGTAAATATAATGTTTCTGTAGCACTATGTAGCGTAATGTCTTACAGTATGCAAGACATGCTTTGGGCATTGCGTGACGTTTTCCGGCCAGTGAGAGTGGTTTTATTGCTTTTTTTGGCTGGTTTTCCAATGCAAGTATTGGCATGCTTGTACTAGACATTTCATCTAAAAGTCATGTCTTCTTATAAGATGCACTTCTCTAAATTACGAATATTATGTTCAAGTGCAGCCGCGACTACTCCAAGGGAACTTTCGAACTTCTGGCTCTAAAATATATAGTTTATCCTCTCTCTTAGGAAAGACAATACACTTGTATAACATGCCCATTCTTAAGTCTGTTACTACGGTAAGTAGGGGGTGCTGTGCCGCCATCTAAGGTTTCCTTAATATGACCGTCGAAACATACTTTTATTAACTGTACTACAAGTTTAACTTTGCCTTTAGTCCATCTGTTGGTTGCTTGGAGTTCGCAAAACAATATGGGAAATACAAAAAAATGACGAACAGGCACGCAATTTCGTGAAAGACGCCTTGCCCAGCGTAAATATTTGTTGCTTCGAAGCGACAGGCACGTCCTGTGGAATCCAGAGTCAATGGCACATACTACCCGGCGTCAACTTCCTGTAACAGCACAGTTAAAGCTATGGAACCGAAGTCAACCTTTCCCACAATGCGCTTGCACGAATCCGCAAATGTGAGAATTTGTACACTACGTATCGCAAAAGATATACCAATTCTTTCTCTCTTTTTTTTCTTAAACGTTTCGTTGTTAAGATTAGTAAACAAAATCTTGCTGCGCAAAGATGTAAAGTTTCTTGTTTTCTGGTGTAGATGTCTCGTTTTCCTGCTCCTGTAAACAAGGAAGGCATGGCTAGGTTCGCAAGCATCAGCGACACTGAGTACACTAATTTGAATTCATCTCAAGAGGAAATCACGTGGCGGGGGGGGGTTGTGGAATGTTTCGTTGGCTGCATAATGAAGTTAGGGGACAGGAGGCGGGTAGCATCCAACTGACACCATTAGCACAAGTGCTTCCCTGGTCCGATTTCTATCTACTTTACTACCGTTAACCTGGCTGCCATAAGCTCTTCTCTCAGATCTACAAGCACAAATGCGATTACAAAAAGTACGTGTACGTAGAACAAACCGCCAATTTTATCAATTCCATGCATACAGGGCCGGTATTCTCGATTGTTCACCGACTCGGAGGTAATAACCTTGGCAAAATTTCGTGAATTTCGCGTCTGCCCCTGGAGAAGTCAGTGTCTAGGCTTGAGATAGCTTCGGGCGTTTTGGGATGACAGCTTTATATTGCATGATAGAGCCATCTGCGGAAAGTTCTATTTACAGCATAGGACATGTCGTTGTCTATTACACGGCTGAAAGCTTTTCTTCCACTGTCCGAAAACTGTGTGCCAGGAAAGCTGCATGCCGTACAAGCCGCCGAATCTCCTTCCGCCACTCGGACTTTAAGGAATGTGATTGCGTCATTCCCGGTTTTTCTTCATGATGTGACTGCAGGGCATAGGGATGTTGTAAATGGCCTCAGCAGCACACGTAGCGAAAAAATATCGCCCACTTAGTCTGGGTAAGAGGCTGGATAGATAGATAGATAGATAGATAGATAGATAGATAGATAGATAGATAGATAGATAGATAGATAGATAGATAGATAGATAGATAGATAGATAGATAGATAGATAGATAGATAGATAGATAGACAGACAGACAGACAGACAGACAGACAGACAGACAGACAGACAGACAGATAGACAGATAGATAGATAGATAGATAGATAGATAGATAGATAGATAGATAGATAGATAGATAGATAGATAGATAGATAGATAGATAGATAGATAGATAGATAGATAGATAGATAAATAGATAGATAGATAGATAGATAGATAGATAGATAGATAGATAGATAGATAGATAGATAGATAGATAGATAGATAGATAGATAGATAGATAGATAGATAGATAGATAGATAGATAGATAGATAGATAGATAGATAAGCTGAAAAGAACTGAAGTAGCGAAGGAATGCTGTCTACACTAAAAGAAACGCTCATGTATGAAACCGGGATGTCAAAACGCAAACTGTAACTGCCAGCAAAATTTTGGGACAAACTGCCGCAGGAATATAACCACAGCAGCTCCGCCCCCGTAGCGTTGGCAATGCTGTCACAGAAAGTGGTTGCCTGGCAAACAAGCCGAGGCGAATTCGTTCTTATGAAGCGTTTATGAAATTGCATGGTTCACAAGTAAACGTCTCTCCTCAGTAGGTTGGAATGATTTGGAATTAGTGCATATTGATGATTCCCAGCTTCTCGTTTAGGAGGAATTGTTTGCAGGCGTTAAATGCCGATCTTTGCCGGCTGTATTGAAGCTGCTGCGTTTCGTGTTTTAGACGAAATGTTCACCGTCCTTCATCAACTCACTGTGCGCTATCATGTAACGATATACCGATACCAATGACGGCATCCTGGTGCCATGAGGGGTTTCCTAGTTTTTAAAAGAAGCAGTACGTGCAGCCAGGCGCTTCACTGGCTTGACGATGGCAGTACACAATTAGTCATGCCGTAGCTCTATGGCATGTAAAACCATTTCTTTTACTCTGGGGAAGAAAAACTGCATGGTGGGGCCACCGCCGAGAAACTGTACACTCAATAAACTTCACTGATACTGAAAACAACAGAACAACACAAATAGTATGAAAACGCTAGCTGCTAAAGCAAGATCGTTTAAAACTGGCGTGCTATACTTTAACATCAAGTTCGTAGTGTGCGTGGTAACGCACGCGTCAATCTTCTCAAAGCGCCTGCTCGAACAAGGGAAAGAAAGTGGTAAGCTTGTGATGCAATTTTGTCAGGGCAGTGTTTGCGGCCCGGAACATAAGGCTAATAGAGTTGACGCCGTTGGTTCAAATCCGACTATCTTACAGATAATTATGTTATTAAGCGGTGTCTTGCGTGAGAAGACGGACTTTTCTCTGCATTTTCAACCACAGCAGTATCCTTAAATATGTAAGCAGGCAAAGAAACCTTCGCCTGATAAATTGAACCGAGACTCGCAAGCGTGCGAAGCTGGCCTTGTCGGCAAGACAACTCAAAAGAGTACATGATGATGCGTGCCGTCGAGAAGCCCGCAGTCAAGCGGTCATTCGCCCAATTGTTGTTTGGACTTCTGACTTGAATACTTGTGCTCCGAGAGATCCTATTCAGTCAAGAGACCATTTCCATTGGCTAGCGGATCTGAACAATCTAGGAGAAAGCAAGATTCGATACAAGTAATGCTGTTCGCATTGTAACGTAAGGATTCCATTGAGATAACATTTATACTTCTTTCTAAGCTATTGTATTATCAGGAGAAAACAGCGTACGTATTTGGTGCCCGTCAGTGAAGAGGTGACATACTTTTGTATCTTTTTCTTTTTTTGCTGTTAGCTGAAATGCGCCCAACCAAGGACGGCGAAAGTCCGGCCCATTTGGATTGGCCGTCTGTGCGTTTCTTTATTTCAACGAAAGTGAATTCATTGGACATCGTATTTTAGAGTAGAATGGAAAAGCTCTTGAAACCGTAGAGCAAGGTAACTGTACTAGGCCATTATCAACATCAATTCATTATAATGTTGAATTGCGAAACTCAATAATGCCACTCCTCTCTGAAATTTCTCCGGGCCGTGAGAGTTTTAAAACAAGTAAATAGAGAAAAATAAACAAATACAAGGTGCATGGGGTTCCTCTAACGGTAGATAGCATTTCGGTTTCTCGCTTTTCTAGTTTGCAGTTGATGTTTGGATTTTTGAACGTGGCGGTTTTTTTAGATGTGCATGCTGCCACATCAGCGGTGTCGGCTGTGGAGTTGAATATTAAATGCGAAGACAATTTCAATTGATGTTCCCCTATTCTATTGCACACTTAGTGAAGTCCAAGATAAAATACAAATTGATAGTTGACGGAGCAAGATGTTGTCAACGGCGCTTTTTCACCCTAATGTATGGTTTGTGGGCTGGCAGAAGGTGCAGCAACGTTTTACCGATTATTTAGATCTGTAGGATATATTGCCCACAGCCTATCAAGCAGTTCACACTTTGGAGCTCGGATGATGAGTTCATGGAGAAATCTTTGTCATTAGGCGCGATTTTACATGGCTTGCACATTTCCCCTGACCATTTGATCATTAGATATAGAGTCCACAACATAATAAAATTACTTGTGCTAGATTTTCTTGGATTGAGGTACGGTGCATAACGAGATATGTACGGCAAAATTGCATAGAAAAAATCAGATCTCAAAGAATTGTCAAAACTGAGCAAAAGCGGGCTTACCGCGCATTGTAATCCTCTGCATACTCCACGGAGCTTTACTATTTCTCTTAAGGACGCTGATTCTCCACCTTTTTTGCTTCAGCTAATCGACCCAAATCTAAACTATCTAAATCTAAACTATTTAATTTTCGCCCTTGCAGGGGGTGCTTTCTTCGCCTGTGCAAATATTATGCATGCAGCAATATTGACTAGCACCATATAGCAAGAAAACTGCGTCAACATAAATAAATAAAGTTTTGCAGTAGGGGAGACATGCACAAGTTTGAAATTGAAGACACGGAAGAAAACCAAAATAAACGCAACCAACAGTAGGTCAACGGGCATTACAAGTGTTGACTTGTGCCGACTCTTCCATGCTATTGTGTCATTTAAATCTTGTCCACTTAGACGAAATCATAAAAAAGAAGCACCACTTGCGAGATGTTCTTGCTCAAGAGCTTTGCCGGACTGCATAAATGCTCCATTTTGAACAGCAATGTACACGGGTACTTACTAGGAAATAATGTTCACTGGAACACGGACACACGTCCCTGAAACTCTGCGAACTGAAGTCTAGAAAATGGTCCGTCTCTCAGGCTTTCTGTCATTCGCATAGGCCTCCAGCAGTGATTAGTTTCAGGAATCGAACTGCATCATACGTTCTAAAGTACTTACAAATTAGCAAAGTTTATTATTTGCGTCTAACCAATTAGTCTTCACAAGCTTTAAGGACATTTATCACTGCAAGTGGTGGGGCAGAAAATACCTTCGTTGCGTATGTGACATGTGGTAATATCAGTAATAGATGCTGATTCCTGTCCACCCTTTCTGGGCACGCTCAATAGGTTATTTTTGCGGAATTTCTTTTGAGGAGGATAGTGGTGGCATGTTTGAAGACTCCTCTGTCCACATCGCTGACTTCAATGTATCATCGCTTCCTTACTTCAACACATCTCCCTAAGGCAGTTGGTGTAATGGCAGAGCTTGAAAGTTTGGGTATATGCCGTCGGGTCACAGCTGCAGACAATTAACTCAATGTTGACTGGAAAAAGAACACTAACACACCCCGCTCACCGAAGACAAGTTTCATTGTTTTTTTTTTCTTGCAGTAAATTCAGAATAAGCGCAACTGCCTACGAACCGCACTAAAGAAAAGGGCCCGACTGCGTGCTCCAATTGTCAAGTTACTGACAATTGCCACTGGGCGATGGTATATCGCGGAGAGAATCTGCTCTCCCACATAATGCACCGTGGTGTGCTTTTGTGTACACACCGGCCGAGATTCTTCTCACAAAGACAGACAAGCTCACGTAGAATCCAGTTACTTCGCGTGAGCTAAGGGAAAAAATTATGTGCGAGAATTTGGCCGTCATTGCAACTGCGCTTCATAGCAGCTTGCACGCATCGATCGAAGAACTGCAGAAGCTCGCGCGTGTTTGCGAATCTGCTGCCGCTGGTGCTTGCGGGAACAACTCAGTGTCGCAGGATGTCCTGGCCTGCCGACTAGAAGTGGTCGCAGTAAGACGCGGGGGAAAGCGCTTCAGACTTTTTTTTTTCGCCGAACTATACACACGTTTGCAGGGCAGTATTGACGCTTGAGTTTTTCACGGGCACAAAAGACAGCAGTTTGGTTCTGGTACCTGCAAGAAGGAGAAAAAGAGTGTGCAAGAGGTAGGACTTTGGAAGCGAATAAGTTTAAACAAGTTAGACGAACAAATTATGCATACAGGCAAGGTTGCACTACGTTGAAGGCGGAACTCACGACGTCGTCAGGGGAAGGGGAATGGCTTCGGGGCGGCATGGAAATGTGAATCCGTTTTTCGCGCCGAGTGCAAGTGTTTGCAAACGGTTCGACATATGGATTTCTCCATCTTTGCACAGGCAAAGTCTCACGACTCTGCCAAGATCGATTCCTGCATGGCGGTGCGGGAGGATCGAAAACGAGGGAGCCGTATTTTTCTTCTTCAGCGAGGAGCTGGTGGCACGGGAGTCAAACACCTTGTTTATCGTGCTCGTTGTTGCCTGAAACTTATCAGAAGGCGTTCTTTTTTCATTATTTTTCACTTTGTCTTACTTGGGAAGCGTAAACATTCACAGCTGTGCGTTCTTTAGCTCATATATATAAACAAAAGAATTATATTTTTTTTGTCCTAATGCAAACAATATTACTTAATTAAACAAAGCGTCTCGCGTAAGTTTTGTACGTTCTATACCTGGGCATTTATAGCAGCAATTTCAGGTCAGAATCATCAGTTTTATTTTTAATGAGTCAAGTCTAATGTCTAACTGAAGGCACAGAGGGACGGCATTGTAGCTCGTTCTACTAAGAAGTACACAGGTCATATATGTGATTATGAGCTGTTAAGTGTGCAGAAAAATGTGCAATAATGTCTAAAATAAGCTTTGTTTTAACCACAAAATAGGATGCTGCTTGTCTGAGAGATTTATGCATAACTATAAGTTGCGTTGTTCGTTGCGACGGCTGCACCATCATTAAGAGCCGTTTCCCTGATATATCTTAATGAGAGACGACTACGCCAGCGTAAAGAGATGCTTTAATGATGATACTATCATTCTTAGACAACGTTTTATTTCTTTCTCGTTCTTCAAACCTAATTTCATGAAGGAACGACAATTATAGTTTGCACGCTTTAATACGTCGTGCTGCACTTGCTCTAGTTTGCAGATGAAGGCCTTTATCCCGCTAGAGGAAAGGAGTCCACTGATAATCAGAAATCAAACGTGTCGTTTTAGTTTCATGCGAGTCGTGGAAGTGTTGCTGCTGATGAAAATTAGCGCAACAGAAAGCAGCGCACATAGGAAGAAAAGTCAAAGACTTCATTCGCTGGACGTATTCGTGAAGTCTAATATTTCTTTCGAAACTGTTCAAGTGAATAAAAGCAGACAACCACTGTATTTGCTAGTGGCAGCCGAAAGCTTCAAATTGCGCAAAAAGATGGTGTACTCTGCGCTTGATAAACTGCAACCAGAAAAATTTATCATTTGCAGTCTCTGCTAAACGTGTGTGTTAAGCACTTTGGCTCTGCAGGGCAATGACACTGGCAGGTTGCTGATGGCCGTCACTATCGCAGAAATTGTCAGGGAACAGTTCTTTTCTATATCCTAACCCTCGATTTACAAATCTTTCATTGCCTGCAATTATCATGAAATGCCTTCTGCTCAGCAGTGAAACCACGAGTGGCTAAAAGTTGCGTATTTGCTTTTGCTTACTGCTTCACGGATTATCCCCAATGGTTAGTAACGATCCATGTAAGTTCCAGCGAAGCTTGCTTGAGGATGTCCTCGCACCACGACAGAACAACAGACTCGTCGTTACCACTACGCCACCTTAGGGACAAAACAACTAGACATGTGCCTTTCTTTCTTTCTTTCTTTCTTTCTTTCTTTTTCTTTCTTTCTTTCTTTCTTTCGCGTCATCATCCACACTTTCTTGTCCTTTCATTTCTATGTTTGCATCCCTTTTTGTTTTCTTGATAGCGTAGACCTCCTATACCACTTATTGAGTTATTTGTTCTGCGCGCCTGCCCGCAATCTTGGCACCCACAAAGTGAGCCTCGCATGAGCGCGCATCTAAAGTGGGAAGCAAAAAATGCGCCATTGTGTTTGCCTTGTTTCTGCCAGTGTTCCTTTAGCCGTTGGCTCATGTTTGTTGATACTTGCAGCACGTAGGTCCTACCAACCGCTGAATGAGATAACGAACACTACCTCATATGCACATGAACGAAAGCCTTAGCATGTTTGTTTTTCTCTCTTTCCGCGAACTCTCGCTGCTTCCAGGTAGAAGTGCTTCCGAGAGCATACTTGCCAACTGAGGTACAGATGCGGAGGCTAAACTGCGATTGCGGTAAAGAGCCACTCCACGCTAGAGAGGAGACCTGGAAAAGTATTTTTTGCCTTGGTTAGACCAATAGTAATAATTTCACAGAAGGCACACGCATAGCCCTCTAATGATCAGAGGACAAATCTCGAGCAAACGCTGCTCGCTGTAATCACGTGAACAGATTCAATGGCCTGATATTTTAACCAACATAGCTTCAGCAAGCAGTCAGATAAATTTCGTGATTCGTTTCTTTCGCTGGATTTCTCTTGTGTCGTTGTCGCCGGTCCTTGAGCAAAACAAAAAAAAAGAACATATAATGGTGCTAAAGGAGGATGTAGACGAGGATGGGAAAGCCGAAGTTCTCTGCTCAAAAGCGGCGTAGTCCGTTTTTTTGATGTCGTTGCTTCCGACCGTTCACCCATGTCATCAGTGTTAACTTTTCTTGGTCAAGCGTTCTTGGCATTGACTTCCTGAAGCCTGCGCGCGGTGGAGCAGATATTCTGAGTAATACTTTCTTTCCGGTAGCATGTATGTCCCAGATAATCAGCGTGGCATTTTGGTCGTGTTAGTTACGTTTTGACGGATTTTCGGTGACGACGGAACAGCATGTTTAAACGGCACATAAGAAGACGTAGCAGCATGTACTTGCTGCCTATACTTCGACCATCTGCAAGTTCGTCTTTCTGCTGCCAAAAGCGTCAACAACCCTGCAGTTCATCATTCTTCATTCTTCTGTTTATAGATTATTTACTGGCAAGCAGTAGCGTTGCCATATGATTGTATAGGACCGTCCTACTGCGATGCACGCGCGTTGCCAACCATTGTACTTATCAGTTATTTCAGATATGCGTAGCTTATGTCGCCTAAATGAAAACAAACACTGAATGAATTAGATCTAGGCATCATGTTACGCGGCGACGCTGCTTCTAGCAATAGTTGTAGCTTATGCACAGCTCATTTTTATGACAGCAGTTACAAGAATGTAAATATTAGGTCAATAGCACTTATTGCTGAGACGGTTGGTTCGAACTGACGGAGCAAGAAAGCACACACTGCAGACCGAACAAGGACGTAGACGCTAGACAAGCGCTAACTCGTTGCTAAAGTAGTTTATTTGGAGCAAACAGCATGATTACAAAGAAAACAAAAAGCTGCGCATAGGAGGCCAGCAACATCGCTACCATCTGACAACGCAAGTGGGCAATCAAGTCAAAGCAATTCTTTTTAAAGAAACGTGTGTTCATTGTTGCGTAGCAACCCAGATGTGTCACTGATACAGGTCTTCTCGTTCCTGGTCATGTAAACAGATGCCATTTGCTCACACAAAAGCGTGTCTCGACTTTTACCCAAGTTGGAATTTACCCAAGTTCAAATGTGATCAGAATTAATCCCACTAAAACGAAAGCTATTCTTTTCAGAGCCAGAAACAAACCTTTTCAGTTGGAACATTCAATCACTTATTTAGGCAAACACATAGCACTAGTTAATGAACATAAAATACTTGGAGTAATATTTTCATGTCATTTGAGTTGGGATGCCCATTTTAATAACCTTAGAAACAAGTTTTCTGCAGTCGCCGGTGTACTATCTCGCTGTAGAGCTTACATGCCGACAAAAGCCAAGCTACAAATTTATCATGCATTGTTCACCTCGCAATTTAATTACTGCAGTTTAGTATGGGCAACGACAACGCGAACTAACATAAATAAAATAGTTACATTACAAAAGACACTTTTCCGACACATTGCTAATATTGAAGCCCGATCAACAACAAAAACATTATCGCAAACATAGCAAATCATATGGGTAGATCGATACTACGAATATCGTCTTTTACAAATATTTTATTTTGCAAGGAAAGAATGGAGAGATTTTCTTACATCACTAGCGACCTTGCAGCACCATGACATACCTGTGCATTTAAGAAATCCTGAACCTTGGCTTGTACCGCGCTTTCGCACCGAGTATAAGTTGCAATCTATTAAACACAATTTGCCGAAAATGCTAAATAATCATGTTCACGCTAATAAATTCTCTCGTAAAGAGTTGAAGATGTATTTCGTTAACCTATAACACATATATTCATGTATAACGATGCATATAAATGTCTATGTTTTTTCTTGTTTGCCTATTTGTTTACTTGTATAAAAAAAGGCATCTTTTTTTACATATCCATTCATAAGCATGTAACTCAGTTTTTTCAATTTTATGTTTAGTTTATGTTTAGTAAACTTCTGCTTACGTTTTTTGTACTAAAAAGTTATTGTTATCGCGTTGCCATGTATAACGCCTCCTGGGTCCAGTCAAGCTGCTGACGGCAGCTTTTAGCCCGGGAGGACGTTTCTAGTCTGTACTAGAAGAAGAATAAACTTGAACTTGAACTTGAACTTGAATACCAGGAAGCGGAGGCTCACAGGCACAGGGCCGACATAGTGCGGCAAATGCGTTTAGCATATATTTCTGAAACAGCTGATGCTGTAGTGCATGATCTTTGATGGGATGGCATGTCTTACGCGTGTAAAATTTTGAAGACTATGCGAAGGATACATGTGACATAAGGCCTGGCATACTTCTTCCCACGAGGGAACTCACTTTGTGATTCAGAAGTGCGCGTGAAACTCCTAGCTAGCTCACGCGTAGCTACAGGCCTCTGTCACATCAGTTTTGAGCGCGGGAGCGATAGCGTTCGAGACGTTCCGCGCCGCCTACTGGAGCGAGCTGAACCGACGTAATTGTTTTCGAGCAAGCGCGGTAATGGAGATAGGGCTTCGTAACTCGCTGTTCTGCCCATGTTCCTTGCGCAATTCTTCCTCTAGGATAATTCTGCCTTATGACAAAATGCACTAGCACGCGTTTTTTTAAACAAATTGCTTTCATTAGGCTATTTTGCACCCTTTGCGGTTTATATCTTTCTGGCAATTTCAGACAGAAGCTATCAGAACGTGACTACAGGCATGTCCCTGATACATGCACCTATACCAATATGTAAATAAATAAAAATATCCGAAAATCGGTTATGAACCGGCGTCTCCCAGCACAGAAGCCGTATGCGCAACCACTAGTCCACGAACTATTTCTTCCTTATTCCCAGATTTTTCAAACAATAAAGCGAATACCGAATACGAAAATAATTACGAATGATGACAACACAATATGAACCCCGGATAGATAGTGCCTTGAGTTGCCAACCCATTGCGACTGGTATATTCAGTGCAAATTTTTTTTAGACTGCGAGGGGGTTCTGATCTAGTCACCAACGTCTAACGAAGATTTAGCAATTTATTTGCGCCTGAATAAAGACTAATATGCTGTGCAAGGCACATACAAGCTCATGTTATATCAAGCTCAATATAGAAGCCTGCCATAAACGAGGGCTATATAAATAGTGGCCAGTGAGCCTGACAAGGTCAAAGTGCGTTTCATCTCGAATATGAATTGCTAGATACCGGGCACCCTGATGGTCTAAGGGTGCTGTGATTTTGGGGTGTAATAGGTGCCTCAAATAAGGTCCATCACAACAGTGAATAAAAACGTGATTTTTGTTTTGGCTGCTTGCGGGCCTATTTATTTATTTATTTATTTATTTATTTATTTTTCTTATTTATTTATTTATGCCCTCAAGGCCCGGAAGAATTGCAGAGGGGAAAGGTAGATGATAACAGAGTAAACTACATGGGAAGCAAAACCGATACAAAATGTAAGTTCCCTATTATACAATGATAGCTGGTAGGGTACATACAGAAACGTAGAAACTCATGCTGAAAGAGCAGCTAAGGTAAGAACTAGTTATGGCACACTGTTGGCTACAAGTGCGTGGACTCTAACTCGGTCTTAAATGCAGGCGATTGATTCGGGAAGGCCATTCTATCCCTTAGTAGTACGCGGTATGAAGGTACCGAGGTATGATTTCGTACGGCACGGCGCAATGCTGACCTTGCTGACATGGTTGATGCAGGAAGACGTGTAGGATGGTGGCGCGATTAGGTGATAACGTAGCTGGGTAGTATATTATTATTATTATTAATATTATTATTATTATGGAAAGCGAAAACTCTTCTGGAAAGCGAGAACGAAGGCAAAAGAGGAGGGTTATCAGTTTTGTTGGACGAAAGGAGGCAAGATCTTCGTGAAAAAGAATGAAACAGCGTCTCTTGTTCGAATTGGTAAACAAGCAGACCTGGAAAACATTGCTTAGCCAACATCCCTTTTTCTTTCAGTGAACTACCAGACTTCAGTTCATTTAAAACAGAATTTCTGTGCAGCTCTGATGAAGATTTTACCATTATGAGCGTTAATATTCGAAGTCTTCGTAAACACTGGGAAGAATTTAAATTTCAGGCTGAATCGGCAGCTAACTTTGTAGACGCATTTGTGATTACTGAAATCAATGTTTCCCCGGCTTGTCTTGATACGTTTACATTACAGGGCTTTTCCGCACATTTTGTCACACGAAACGGGCGTCGTGGCGGGGGCATTGCTCTCTATGTAAACGACAACTGTGAAGTTTCTTCTATTGATGCATCTTTTGTACATGCCGAATCTATGATGGTCAAAGTTTGTAAAAGGTCATTTTCTGTCCATATCTTATCGATATATCGACCACCCTCATGCAGCCTGTCACGTTTTCTTGTTGAGCTTGAAGAAGCTCTGCGGCAGTGGAGCTCAGTGGACCAATTTTGCTTGATCGGAGACTTGAATATCAATATTTTATGCCCTGAAAAAGCGACTGTTTGTGATTATTTATCTACGTTGTCCGCTTATGGTCTGGAATGTACAATTGCAGCTCCTACTAGAGCGGAATTAGTTAGTAATAGCCTAGTGCAATCTTGTTTAGATCACATGGCAGTCAGAGCTCCCTGCTGTTCATTTAGGTCATGTACTATTCTACAACGCATGGCGGACCACTATTTCGTAGCATGTCGTCTAGTTCTACCAGACGCGTCTAGAACGTTATCGGTGGAAACTGGATCTGTGCAGCGTAAATGCCTTGTCGCTACTGTTCATCAATCCAAGCTTGATAACTTTATCGTTTCGTTTGACTGGTAATCCTTAGCCAAAGAAGATTCTTCGGCCAAAGTATATGAAAGGTTCTGTATGCAAATGAAAAATTT
The DNA here is from genome assembly GCF_038994185.2 of Dermacentor albipictus. Taxonomy (NCBI): domain Eukaryota; kingdom Metazoa; phylum Arthropoda; class Arachnida; order Ixodida; family Ixodidae; genus Dermacentor; species Dermacentor albipictus. Next base: position 134,361,613 of record NC_091823.1, on the reverse strand, counting down.
TGAATTGCGTTGCACACGGCTGATAGCTAAGCCGATAAGGAAGGGACACTGCTGGATGAACACGGAAATTCTTGCTTCCATTTCATATCGAAACAACTTGTGGAAACGCTGCAAAAGAAATCCCAGAAACCAAAGTCTGTGATTAGAATACAAGTCGGCAAGAAATAGAGTTGTTGCTCTTCCCCGTGGTGCCAAACGCCGTTACTTTTTTTATAAATTCCAACAATCTTCAAATAATGTAAGCAAAACTTGGTCTTTGGTAAATCATCTCAGAGGAGTGAGTTCCAATAGCCGTTCTATTTTCGGTGTTTTTCAACGACCTCCCACAGAAGTGGCTGATGCTTTCAAAAGGCACTTTGTTAAAGCGTCCCAAAGGGCCCTCTCTCCATATACAAGCACTTCACCGTTAGGGCATTCCGTATCTGCGTCGGCTTTTCTTCCCAAAATTTTGAAGGGTGATCTGGAGGCAATTATTTTCAGTTTCCGTCCTAACAAGCCCACTGGATATGATGGAATTTCTTTACTCACCATCAGGAGGAATTTCAATGCGCTGTCAGATATTATCCTTCATATACTGAATGGTTTTTTTGAAGGTGACGAAATTCCAGAATGCTTAAAAACTGCAGTTATTGTACCACTACACAAGGCAGGGAAGAAAGATAGTATTGAAAACTATCGGCCAATTTCATTATTGCCGATTATTGCTCAGGTCTTAGAAAAATTTCTTTTCCACACTATGTCTTCTTTTCTTAACAAATTTTCTATCCTGACCAATCGACAGTTTGGCTTTGTTTTAGGGCGTGGTACTGTGGCACTGCATGAGGAATTTTCAGATGAACTGTTTTCGGCATTTGATCAGAATCTTTTCACATGTGCGCTATTTTTAGATATAGCGAAAGCGTTTCACACCCTGAATCATCAAATCTTGTTAAGTAAACTGCACTTTTGGGGATTTCGTGGGCTTTTTACAAAGTTCTCGAAAATTATTTGAGCAACAGATTTCAGGTCGTCTCTACCGATGATAAGGGCATATTTAGTTCTAAGCTGTCGGTAAAAGCTGGAGTTCCTCAGGGGTCCATTTTGTCGCCATTGTTGTTTAATATCTTTGTTAACGACTTCCCTTTGGCAATTTCGAAATGTTCAGAATTCCAGTATGCTGACGACACTGTATTATTAGCGAAACACCTTTCTTATAAAACATCCACTGAAATGTTGCAAAATGACGTGCACAAGGCAATGCTTTGGTTCTCTAATAATGGAATTTTTGTAAATGCCCAAAAAACAAAACTTGTTTGTTTTCGCTCCCCACTTAAGACTACTGTTATTAACTTGCCTCTCTACTTGCATGAGCCAGACTGTGTTCATTGTAAATGCGCACCTATTCCATACGTGGATTGTGTGAAATATCTCGGAATCTATTTGGATAGTAATTTATCGTGGCAACATCACTTATCACTTATTTGTTCCAAACTGAGGTCAGTAGCCTGGATGTTATTTAATATCAAAATGTATTGCACCCTTGTCTGTAAAAAAAGATTATAGCACAGGCACTATGTCACAGTGTGTTAAGGTATGGCATTACAGCCTTTGGCTTTTGCTCGGATCGTTGGAGGTGCAGGGTTGACCGGATTATAAAAAACATTCTTAAAAACGTTGCGTACAATTCCCCAATAGTAACATCTGCAAACATCTTCCGTGAACTTGGGCTACCAAACTTCCATTCTTTACTTATAGAAACAGTTGTCGTTAAACATTTCTGGAATTCCGATTTCAAACAAAAATGTGCCGCCGCAAGGGAGCTTAGAAAACATGTCCGTTATGTTGTTCCACGTTCAGCCACAAGGTATGCCGCGGCCAGACGCTGTGCTTATGTGCCTGACATATTTAACAAACTACCAGAAGAGTTATTTAACGCGACATCAAAAAGAACGCTCAAACACATCTTAAAACAGTGAAAGTAAAATTACCGTCTTGTACATTGCTTTTTTTTTGCATCGCAATATTTACCTCTTCAATTTTTTTTATATGTAGATAAACAAATGTTATCTTGTTCTTTTTAATTTTTTGCCTTTCATTTTTCCTTTTTTTCTTTTATTCATCTCTCATCAATTTTTGTACATCTTTTGCCTTGTCTATCATATTCATTGGCACGGTCCTACAAGCCAACTAAGGCTTAGACCGGCCTGCTTGTGTTCTTTTGTATATTGTGTGCCAATAATAATAATAATAATAATAATAATAATAATAATAATAATAATAATAATAATAATAATAATAATAATAATAATAATAATAATAATAATAATAATAATAATAATAATAATAATAATAATAATAATAATAATAATAATAATAATGTTTATTGCCACACAATATACAAAACAACACAAGCAGGCCAGTCTAAGCCTTAGTTGGCTTGTAGGACCGTGCCAATGAATATCATAGACAAGGCAAAAGATGTACAAAAATTGATGAGAGATGAATAAAAGAAAAAAAGGAAAAATGAAAGGCAAAAAATTAAAAAGAACAAGATAACATTTGTTTATCTACATATAAAAAAAATTGAAGAGGTAAATATTGCGATGCAAAAAAAAAGCAATGTACAAGACGGTAATTTTACTTTCACTGTTTTAAGATGTGTTTGAGCGTTCTTTAATAATAATAATAATAATAATAATAATTATTATTATTATTATTATTATTATTATTATTATTATTATTATTATTATTATTATTATTATTATTATTATTATTATTATTATTATTATTATTATTATTATTATTATTATTATTATTATTATTATCTACGAAGCAGTCTCAGACCCATGGCAAAAAGACCACAAAAGTTGGGACAGAAAGTGTTTTGGTGCATAACTTGACAGAACGAATATTGATATCCTGTAGAGCCTGCATTCTACTGACTTGCTTGCGCATTCTGACCGTTCTGACCCAGGCCTCTATTTTACACGAATCTCTACAGTAGGGTTCCGAGTACATCATCAAGTATATCGTTATGCAGCTTTTTTTCTGTTTGGCGAAAATAAATGAATATAACCTGGAACCGCTGCAGGTCTCTTCTGCGTGAAAAAAAACGTTCTAACACAGTCGTCCAAACCTTATCTGACACACTGTTTTTAAGAAAATTGTCACTACTTTTGAGAAAGAAAAAGAACCGATTAACTAACTGTCTGTCAAATAAATGAGCCAGTCTCAATCTCCCCCATTTTACTTGATGGAACTAGTTGGTGCGACTGCACATCTCCCAACCTGACAGCAAGACAGACAGAAGCTACAAAGCTCTAGTGCAATTTATGCGCGCCTACTCTACTACAGGGAATAATTTGCATGACTTACCACAGCTTGGCTACGATAGACAAATTGCACACGCCTTCCTTTTCGCGCAAAGGCTTTTTTTGTTCGAGCCAGTAATTGTCACTTTCCCTTTACACATCATCTAATCGCCAACCTAAGTATTGTTAAGGCTTTGCGCACCTTTTTACTTTGCCGCAGATGGCAGGAGCTGACAGCCATTTACCGTGCAGCCTGAATTCCAGGCCTTAAGCATTACAAGATTATTATTACAATATGCTGAATCTTAATGACTACTCTATAATATTCCTGTAGTACACCCTGCATTACTACATGACGTAACAAACATTTATTGAAGCAATCTCTTCCCTAGAGATCGGATCCGACGCGCAAGTGGCTTCGGCGTAGACAGTACTCGACGTATGACAATTGCGAAGTTATTTGGAGAAGAAAAATATCACCGATGATTACGATATCCCCTGATGCAAATTTTGAATGCAGCTATTTAGGTCTTTTGAATTGGCGATATATTCTGGCAAACAATTTAATTGCGAGAGAGAGAGAGAGAAAATAATGTAGAGAAAGGCAGGGAGGTTAACCAGAGGTAGTTCCGGTTGGCTACCCTGCGCAGGGGGAAGGGTTAAGAGGGATAAAAAGAGAAACAGAGTAGAAGGGGGAGATAGAAAGATTGCGAGGACGGGTTACTCTCTGCGGCGGTACTGAGCCTCAGCTCAGGTAGCTCGTTTAGCAGCAGCGCGAAACGAAACATTTTCACAGCTTGAGTCACTGACTCTTCAGCAATAAAGGGTATTCACGGGAACCCGGGTCACGCGGGGAGCGCATTCTCTAGCGGCTGCGGCGCCGCAGGCAATGTAGCGCATGCGCAGTTTGCCCGAAGACCTCGCAAGCGCTTTGCTTCCACGCTCGCCGCATGCCTGGTCACCGCACGCACGCAGCTTTCCTCCTCACACTTTCGCCATGCCCTCCTCCACTTCCCCCGTCAGGCCACTGCCATCTCGCCACTTTTTTCATCCCCTGCGGCGCACCGCGTTCACTCTCATCTTTCCCTATGTCCGTTCGCTCGGTTACAAGTGACGCCAGCGCTCGCCGCAGGAACGGGCACCTAAGACGTGCGCTCTAAAAATTAGAACTTTAAAAGTGCTAGCATGTGATTTCTTGCGAGAGCATCGGAGATGTTATTAGGAAACAGGTATATTAGGTGGCAAAGTAATATGTGCTTACACTCCACTCTTTATTGAGAATGTTATTTCTATTCATCAGAATTATTGCAGCTGCCGCTCCGATGTATTATTTAGGATGCCCAATGAATAATAGGCAGGAATGGAAAACATCATTGCAGGAAAGGAGGGTCAGATGGTCACGCTGACAGGTGGCACTTTATCAGTTCTCAGAGTCATTTTTGTTTTTCCACCTTCAAAAGCTAGGGGATTTAGCAAACGTTATATATTGAGAAGATTGCAATAAATAGCACCTTTCCTGCGCGAAAGTTAATCCCTAATTAATAGTGTTCCGTTTCATAGCCTCACATGAGTTTTGACCATATAAGGAGGTCAATAAATATTCGTTCTAATGTGGTTGGTTCCGTATCATAGAAAAATAAATTTTTATTTACAGTAGCAAGACGGTACTTCAATGTACGAAAAGTTTAGTTAATCGCGATTGCATCCCATTTTCGTGCCTGCGCAACGGCACGGGCATTTTCCAACCATTGCACAACGACAACCGGCGAAACGCCATCGCTGATCCGCTGTTCTGCATTCAAGGCACGTTCTCGGCTTCATTAGGGCAGCAAGGGAGGACAAACAATGTAAGGTCCTTTCCTTCAATGCGTGCTCATGTACCGAGAAAAAAAGAGTGATGAAGAAAGAGAACCTTGTAGCAGACGATATAGCTTTAGCATGATAACACAATAAACCTTAGTCAATACAAGAGCAGATAAACAAATTACTATATTCTCTCCGATAAAATATGCACGAATGTGTATTCATTAAACGCCAGCTCCTTGCTCATGGATTTGGGGGGGGGGGGATGTGCTGATTTTTCGTATTGGGCTGTAAACAACTCTGGCTTTTGGATCAGGAGTTTGCCTTTTGAATACCCACGTAATACAATGTCCCCGCATCTATATTCAAAACACAGCCTTGTGAGCACTGTGCTGCCAGATTAGTAGTTCCATGATGCTAATTGGAAATGTCATTCTCGAACTTGGACCATGCACAAAATAATTGGCATCAATTATACAAGATGAGACAGCCTACTCACTGCCCACCCTGACATGGCGGAGTGACGCACGTCTTAAGCCTAAATACGCGATCACTCACAAAGATATTTTAGTGGTGTCTAAAATACTAAGGAACGTTGCTACCAATAAGAAGGGGCAGTGGGCGTCGCATGTATTTTTATCTTCTCCTTATGTGCCATCCTTCAGGTGTACAGTGTAGGGTGATGTCAGAAGTTCTCTAATGCAAAGATTACATTTGCTTGTGCATCTGTGCTTTTATCCTGTCACCGCTTGTTTTTGTGAGACTGTGAAACAGTATTACACTTTATTTAGCGAAAGGAAGTAACAAGTAGAGTGCATGCGGCTGCTTCTGTTTTGACAACACAAGGAATAAAATTTATGTAAGCAATAGTTTCAGGGGTAAATGTGCATTGATGTATGACTGTACTTACACTCTAGAACATAAACAAATGATGCACAACATTAATTGAGCATTGAGCGCCACGGTACTTGTTCGCAACTAATATAGCTAAAACGTCGGGCAGCACGCTGCATATATACTTCGGTACTTGAATTACGGCCGGTAAGAAATACAGCAAACCAACATCAGTATTGTCAGAGAATGGGCTACTGTTACGAAAAAGTTGCACGACAGCAAACAGAACCAACTCAGCTTCATTACCAATTCTAGTGTAATACTGTGACCAAAACAAAAAGAACCATGAATTACGAATTAACGTGTAGTCGTATCACTATAGATGTTCATAAAATTACAATGCAGTGCGAAGGAGCGGAAAGAAGCGCAGCTCGAGTAAACAAAAAAAAGAAGGTTATGCGTGGAGGACAGAGTGTGTGAATTATCGAACACGCCAGGAGAGCTCCCACTAGCGTTTGCAGAAGTTCACATTGTTTCTTGCAATTATTTACCTTGTCAACACGCCATGACACATTTCACAACTAAACCTCCATACCACGTGTCTTCTTAAACTGGTCGCCTTTCACGGCTCATCATACGGTCACATTAATTTCGAAAGACAGAAAATCATAAAGAGAAGGCGTAAAGGCGTGTTTGTCAATACACTTCAGTGTATGTATGGATGCATTCAACTACAAAACAGGAGGAGCACAGAGGAAATGTGAAGATATGGTCATATTCTTCATGTTATGTACTCATAAAAGGTAGAGCAGGGAATAGATAACATCAGAAAGAGATTGAAGTTCGTGAATTCTTTAACCTATGCAGTGTAAGTAACATCGGTAGTAGGGCACACTGATGTGAATATTGTGCGAATGGAAACATGAGAAGTTCAATTTCAATATGCCCAATAAGAATATGGTTTAACTATCCTAGCTGTTACAAAAAGTCGAAGAATATTTTCAACAAAAAGGATGCGACGCGCATGAAGAACCAAGTGTCGATATTTCTAGCGCCAACTGCAGGCTGAAAGCCTCAAGCAAAGACCTTCAATTGCTGTTAAGTTTAGTCAGCGGATTCCATCGCGTGCCTCGATCTTGTTTAATATAACTGCACCAACTAATCCTCCATCATCCCTATAGTCTTCCCGTGCCCTTGGTACCATTTGTGTTGCCCTAATGAACATATTTCCTCTTCTAGGTAAAGCGTTGTCTGCCTCCCCTTTTACCTACTAATGTGAGCGGGAATACGTCAAACGCCATCCTACTCCGTGACAAATACTGGCATTTTCCTGCCAACTAGCGTTTTCCAATATGTGACATGCATTATTTACCAATCTACCTGAGTGTAAAAGCTGAAGGCCGAAGTAATGACAGATGTTACTCATGAAGAATGAAAACAACTAAAGAGTGCAAAGACAATGCCTCTTTTCTTCTTTTTGCTTCTACCAGAAAGCATCCGCCTTAGTAGAGGCTCGGGATAATGCACAGTCACTTTGTCGCGAGCACACTGAATGCAGTTCGCTCGCGATAACGTTCCGAGTATATCCCCGCTTGTTTTGCTGAATATCGGTGACATAGGAAAATGCGTCTTGTGCAAGGCCTTTGGGGCGTTGCAGAGAAACAGCAAAGGTTACAGTCACCTGAGATTCTTTCGAGGCCTTGTCTGCTGCCTCCGGCACTAATCTTTGGTCGCTGTAATCAAGTTTTTTTTTATCTTCGTTAAATGTAAAGATACGTCTGAAGCTGGCAACCTTAGTCTCAACAAGAAAGGTGGCCGAACAGGTTAGCCGCATTAATTTAGCGCCTTTTTATGTAACCTTTGACATCAAACAATATATTGGCGTGGAAAATGCAAGGCAATAAAATACAATAATAAGCTATCATTTCACTTTGTTTTTTTTACGCGTTACATTTTGAGTTCATGTTCTTTTTTCTAGATTGTGTCTAACTGACGTAATATCTATTGCATCTCGGCAGATGCACACTTAGGAACATTTCGCCAACAATAAATGACCCACATTTTGGTCATTGTGATGTTGTCTATCCCAGTTTGTATTGTGCCGGGGATAAGCTTCTTTATCACATCAGTGAGTTGCGTTGAATGATGACGGATGCGTTGGCATCCGTCAACTTACAAAGGCTTTCCAGACTATCGTCAAATAGCTCATAAACATCTCACTATGCTGAGACGCGAGCCAGTTCGGATATATCTGTTGAAAACATACGTTGACAACATTTCACGCTCTCGCTACAATTTTACTACGAAGCCAGTATGGCACACTGTAGTAAAAATGCACTAGGCAGCAATTTTTTTGTTTACCTACTATCGTGCTAGTGTCTTAAAGTGATAACTAAATATTTAGCTCGCTGTAAATCACATCACACGATATTTAGGATTTTTGATATCGGTAGCAGAGACAGAAATATAGTGCTCAGGAGACATTATGAAAAAAAAACATTTTATAAGTTTCCTTTCACGACATGAGAAAGCGGCGGTACGCCGAAGCATGTTATGTATTACGTATAGTTATATATATATTACCTACAGCATTCTTGACGACTGCCCCGGAGTTTGATATAAAAGGTCATGTGGTCAGACAGGATTCTACAAAAGCAAAAAAATCACGTCACTTTTTAAATGCCAGTTACATACAATTGAGTTTGCCAGCTTGTTCACTTTCTCACGCTGGCCCTTCAATATGCCAGAGGGAAATCGTCTCATATGTACTTATACGGCCATTTCTCTTTAATTAGGGAAAGCGGGGATTTGTGTTGAGAGCCATATATCCACATATATGGTAGTCAGGTGGGCGGCTTCGGTTGAGCTTCACTTTTGACAGCTAGTGACAACATGACGAGCACAGTCTGGGACAAATGTGCAAAGGTGCGCTTGGTTTGCGAGTGCTGATGAGTGAGGAAAGAAGTACAAGTTTCTTCAAAGGCTGACCGACGGGTTGTATCAACACTGCAACCACGCGGATCCTTCCTAATGTGACCTTGTCACGGCGGGCGAGTCCATAGGTAATCTCTTTCCGCATTATTTACGCTTTTTTGTTACATTTGATTGCACACATTCTCCACACTCCGATAGCGAGTCCTTTGTGGTGGCTCACACGCTTCGTTGTTAGTGACGGTGTGGGCGAGTGTCTGCTTCTAGCTTTTTTCTTTGCCTGGAGGCGACGTTATAGGTCCAAGTCATTCGCGGCATGCTGCAGTGTCACATCTGTCGGCACTTTCTGGGCTCTTCGAAAGGCTGATGAATCTGGGTAAATTCGAAGCGTGAACTACTGCGACACAAGCTAAGGCGCAAAAAAAGACAGGACATGGCACTCGTTAGAGAATTTATAAACCCGACATGCCCTATGTCATCAAACGTCCTCACACGACATAACAGCTACAACTAACAAAAACGAAAAGGTGACTGTTAATTGGCGTTAGCCCAACAAAAAGATACGACGTGTTAAGTCTTATCTAGAAAAGATATTTCAGTTTCATGAAGCGCTATAGAAGCATGACTGACACAGTCTGCCCCCTTTTTCTTGATCACGTGGGCCTCTACAACTTCTCTTGTTGTTCGATGTTTGTGCTTATGAAGGACTGCTACATTTCCAAACTTGGGTGTGTTGAGTCGAATGGCGCTTTTTTTTTTCAGCAAGCAAAAACGTGACGTGTGGAATCTGCCTGGACGCTGCTGATGCGCGTCGTCGATGACGTGCTCAACATATGCGAAGTATGATGTTGATGGCATGGGGGGTACATGGCGCATGGGTCATTGATCACCGAAGAGTGCCTCTCAATGTTGTAATTTAAATTTCTCGATGAAACAATAATCACCAGGTAATAGGCAGTATAGGGGCATGAAAACAGAACTATATATATGTATACGTATATATAGAAAATTATATATATGAAATAAACTAATCACTATCAGTTCTAAGATGTGCTAGCCCTATTATAAAATCCTGTACCAAGTGTCACGCGCTGAAATCTGCAGCGCTGGACTGGTGCGGCATGCGGGAAGGAGCTGGGTACTGGTGCGAATAGAAGCTCTAGAGCGAGAAATACATAGGGACTGACTACCACATAAACATTTTTCTTCAATAAAGAACGCCTAAAGGCCCGTTCACACTACTACAAAATCCGGCGAGCGAAGCGGATTCACTCGCCGGAAAAAAGAGAGCGTGTTCTCATCTGTTGACGTGTGCATCGGCGGATCCGCCGCCTCTTCTGGCTTTTCCGAGAAGACAGTGAGATCTCACGGCAGAATGTTTTTTAGTTTCGCGACTGACCATAGCTGCGTCCCATAGCTGCTCTTTGTAGGCAATGTCCTTGAAATTCAATTGTCGTTCGTCGTACAGTATGGGGTGCGGCTTAATTGTATCAACGAGGATTTCCACGGAGAAGGCTGGTCGCTCAGACATGCTGGCTGCCATGCTGAGATTAGACGGGTTGTGACGTCAAAAACGCAACTTCCGGCGGCGGCGAAAGCGGGAAAAATGGATCCTGGACCAATTGCCTTCACCGCGCCGCTTTCCGTCTTCCTTGGCGTCAAAAACGGCCGAATCCACTTCGCTCGCCGAATATTTCGTGTAGTGTGAACGGGCCTTAAGAGTGATTTTTCGCAATAAAAAAAAAAACAGTAAAGAAACGCCACCAGGATTCGATCCCCTGGACTGTAGGTGACACGCCTAGTACTTCTACTTCGACCCGTCGAAACGGGGCGATTTTTGAATAATTTACCATGCCAACATCGAGGCACAGATTCTGTGAGTGCTTGCTCGTCTCGTGCAGGCACGGTAGACACATTATCGCCCCGCGAGTAAAACTTCCGCCTCCATGAGAAAGAAAATGTGTTGTCCGTACAGAATAGTAAGCCTTCGAGCATTACAACACCGATTTTCTTTTACAATTGGTATTTTAACTTGGGGAAAATTCTTGAGTCAAGCGGCCACCGGGGACGCTGTACGGGCTATTACTGCCGATTTTGGGAGCCGTTCCTCGTTTCTTTAGTCGAACTATCCCATTCAATCATTACGCCTCTGTAGTCACATATCTCCTTCACAGAAGCGTCAGTGGGTTTGGAAGCCTTCTGCGGCAGAATGTATATGTATGCTTGTAACGCATCATAACGGCGCTCATGGCTTGACGTGCTGACGCAGTCATCACAAAAGTGTGATCTATTTAAAAACACGGAATCGAAAGCTCAACGATGGGGTGATTTTTCTACTCTAGATTTTATTCCTTAGCGTAGACCGGCGGCGGATACCGTGTAGACAGACTCAGTGGTCACGCTAGGCTTAACTTCTCGTGGAAAGGAACAATTTCGGCGAGAATGCTTGGCTAGTGCTAAAATGTATGTATTTGAGCCTCAGAAACTTTGTACCATTCTTTTAGTACAGTAGTGAAACTTCAGGTGCACGAATGGCCTCGCCTTTTTGATCGGTGCGATACTATCAATCAGCGGAAAGGTTACTGTCGTTCGTTCGAACACGTCCGAATGACTGCTGGCTTTGTTTATTTCGTGCCGACTCCAAAACACCACGACAACTCACAGTAAACGGTAGCGTCGTCGCTTACAACCGAATATAAAAGGATTACAGGAACGTTTCATGGACACTGACAAAAGAAGTGTGGGCAACGTGGACGACATGTAAACATTGCCGCTGAGCGATTAAACTTCGCTGCTGTCAAGCTGAATAAAAAATGCACAAAAAATATTAAAAAGAAGGGGTGGTCTGCATTTGCGCATTTTAATTATATGCGCTGAAAGTTGCTTCAGCTATTGAATGAAAGTTTACCTTTTTTCCTAGAATAACGCCAAAAAATTGCGTTCACACGTATGTGATGCTCATATAACTATACACTGGGATCGGCGATCCGTGCTCGTTTGTTTGTATGCATAAAACACAGGAGAGTTTGTTAAGATTTTTTTTATACGGCATATAAAATGGTTCATCCGGATTGTTTTTCAAAGCCTTCTAACCGTGTCGATCACAATTTGCAAGGTTACCGGAATTGAAACCAGTTTTTACTTCAGCAATATATACAGGCTTAAACATGCTGCGCTGTATTGAACAGCACAACGAGTTCATATTTACGATAAAAAGTGCTGAGCTGGGTGCGCCAGCCTTGAAGGACCGCAGTTTCCTGCATACATAGCTGGGCCGAGCATTGCCAACTATAACAAGAAATGTGCGATTTCATAAGTAACTTTCAATTATGGTAAACATTTGGCCATGAATACCAATTTCTTAGTCGCCTATTCATATTATTTAATGCCAGGCTATGTCATGGGCCTTGTCCATATCAATGATGACGGACAGAAAGAGCACGTTGTGCGTGAAAAGGTCGCGAATGTTTGCTTATATGCGAAGAAAATTTTCTGTCATGGATCGGTCTTCTCTATAACCGCCCGTTTTGTCAGAATGTTTCGTGAAGGAAACTTGTTAATGGAATACTGTTAATGGACTTGTTACTGAGGATGTATGTTTACCTTGTTTTATAAATAGTACTAGGATAGCATCTCTTTATACCACTCGAACGTTCCCAGCTGTTAAGATATAATTGTATAGGGAAAGGAGCGCCATTGGAGCGTGAGAGTTAACATGTTTTATCATCTGGCACATAATTATATTAGTTTCCGGAGCAGAACTTGTACCATTGTTGAAAGAATCTCTGAATTCGGCAACACGAATTAGGCGGCGATGCGGTTTGTTTCCAGTAGAGTAACTTTTCTACGGCGTACATTCTGCTAATTGTTTTTGGCTAATGAATCCCTAGAATAATGTTCAGAAGTAGAGATGCGCACCAAATGATGCCCAAGGGTGTAAGCCTGGTTGACAAAAAGCAAGCGGTAAGACTGGCAGCGCGATAGCCTTCCCTTCCTCCTGGTGTATGTGAATTTTTAATGGAGACGTATTTTTGCAATGAGTCATGTTATCCTCCCTAGAGCCTTTACGTTTGAAGTTGATGAGGTTCTACATTGTTGGAGGCATACGCCGCATGCTCCTAGCATTATTGTGCTTTTTACACGTTTTCCTGCAGTCTTGGTCCCACTTGGGCTCATGCCCTTCCTTTGTTGCCCCATTCACTTGCAGAAGCAGTCATATGTGGCGTCATTCATAAGAGCGGTAAAATAAGCGATAAATTTTATATTAAAACTGCTAAGAGCGTTTCAAATCGTATCAGGCATTCGAAATAGTTTCACAATCTACAATAGTTATATTAGTGAGGGGCTTTCAGGGTAGGGTCACGTTCTGTGGTAGTTTTAATGCAGACTAGGAAAATTATCACTGCCTAAGTTTTCAAAATAACATTCCATTCAAACCAAGGCGCTAAAAATTCTGGAAGTACCGCAATGAAAAATGGAGTAGGGAATGCTACACTTAAGTCTGTGAAGCTGTATTTTTTACATGCGTGGCTGTATTTATCATGTCTTCTTATTTATCACACTGCAGCTTGAAGAAATTTACCCTGCTCTATCAGGTGGCTTCTTGTACGGCTTCGAGAATCTCCCGAAAGTGTGGCGTACGTTCAAACTGAGAACCAATATGTAACGCTCTTGCAAGGCGTATTTAATACCCTCGATTAGGTTTCTTTGTAGTAGGTAATTAGCAGGTCTTTAGACAGACGGTGCTGTCACGTATTTACAAAGCAGCAGGGCTCGAACCGCAAGTATCTCAAGATACAGTCGAAATTGTATAATCCGACACCACGCTACACACATGTCAACAACAAGTGTGACAGCACGAGACGAAGCATTAGCATCGGCACGGTAAATGCGAAAAAAAGGTAAAAGCGGTAAAAACCTGCCTGTATAGGTTTCAAATGTGCATCTCGACACACAACAGCTTTGGATTTAACTTTTGAAAGCCTTCTTTAACATCATCAAGATCGGAGAAAAGATCATTAATGCCATTAAGATTTGGGAGAAGTTAAATTTTTGCGTACGTATATTAATAATGTTTCGTGTTGTGTGTTTACCAGAAGAAAACTGCGTTGGCGCACGGGGCACTTTTCGGGCCTGGTGATACGGGGCTTTTCTGCTCTGGCGCGCTGCAGGGATCTGCAAACCTCTTTTGGAGCCTGAGGCGCCAATGCACTCGTGATGTACCCTTCACCTCCACGGAGGCGCACAGGATGCCCGCTCACGGGTTACGCTCGCGGCTATTTTGGACCTCTCTGTCGAGCAGAGGGCTTCGCGCTCGCAGGTCCTCAGGCTTGCTGACTCTTCTCGCCGAGTGGCGGAGCAGCAGAGGTCGTTTCTGCTGAGCGGGCGGGTGAAATTACCACCGGTCCACTATGCGTGGGCTGAACTACCGCCTAGAGCCGCTGCGACGCTGCCCCCTGCCGTGCCACTTCGGAGAATGACGGTGTCAGCCCAAATAAGAGATGCTGGCGCAGCTCTTTGAACGAAATGATTTTTTTAACTCGAGCATGATTACTTACGTTTGCTTCTTCCATGAGGGGCCAATACCGATAATATGCAGGATGCCAGCCGTCGCGGTTAGGGCGGTGGGGTGTGTCATTGCAGTTGTCGACTGGGAGTACGTGCGAAGTTCATTGCGGACTTGTGTGGCGCCTGTGGGAGCTCAGAGAGCCGTCGCCGAATCGTTTGCATTCGAAGCAGCAGCCTAGATTAGAAATGTATGACTGGACGTGCTTTTTCACATCACATGTTTAAATAAACATAGATAGTGGGCTTGTGCACAAAGTTAGAATGAGAAGTTTCATCGGGATTTCCACGTCATCATATCTGACGTTGATTCGACGCACGTTAGTTAGGTATAGTTCCTCACAGCCCTGAGTGAGCTATTTTCGATGAAAGCTGGTGTTGTTCTGGTACTACACTTCATCTGCTGTTCAGGGAACATGAGGAGTTACTGTGATACAGGTGCCTTCAAATGAAAGCAGGTTTGTCAGTTGTGCTTGTTCGGTTTTATTACGGTCTTTTAGGAGAGATTCTCGATGGGCCATTTTCCCAATTCTCTCTCCTGGGCCCAGGAGAGCCATTTTCTAGTAACAGATGGTCGTAGCGTTCTTAGAGTCTTGTCGGGGGCGGGGGGGATTGCAGTCTGGATCACGTGCAAATGCGGAAATATTGCCTCGTTTGGAACGGAAAAGGTCAAACGTTCATCGGTGCACCCTGTTTTTAAAGAAAAGAGAATGTGAGGACTGAGCATTTGTTCATAAAGATGTACACGATTTCAGCAGCTGTGCCAGCGATTTACCACTGAGCCCAGCAAGGGGATACGACAAGACTATGTATAAAGCCTGCAGCTGCTGTTTGCTGCCGCCACCGAAGGGCGTTAAAGTTCTAAACACGGAGCATTGGCTAGAACCCCAGAATCTCTCATTCCCTGGACATGACTAAGTAACGTGCGGACAAATTCGGAAGGGGTGTCAGGGCGCCGGTGTCGTAGCACGCCAAATGCCTGCTGACGCAGACGTCCATGGGGGGGTGAGGAAGGCAGCCTGAATATGTGGTGTTTCAGGTAAACGAGCTGTTTACCACGTCACTGCTCTTTCAACTGGCACTGCTGGAAGCGCAGAAGGCTCCACGGAGCTCAAAGGCGAGACCGTCTAAATCAGCTACAGGCAAGGTGGAGTACTGAGTAACAAAATACTCCTCAATAATACCGCTCCTGTGATGACAAAATGAGAAATCATTACAGTGCATTCGCTTAACGTACGATGAAATAATTATATCATGAAACTTTTGTTACTGTATAGCTGACACCCTCACTCTTAAGGGTGAAGATCATATATTTACGGAAAAAATAGATACTTTTTATTACTTTTTCTGGCAAATATTGATAATACCTTTGACATGCTTGCCAAGTGCGAAATACACTTTATTTGGTCAATCTCTCTGCTGGTATATTTGGTGCATATTTCGAGGTTGAGAATTGCACCGCACAATATACACTGACACGAAAGATGGGGCGGGTGCCACTTGTCCTGTCCATCACGTCGATGTGTTTTGTATCTGCCATTCTTATTTATAAACTTCATTAGATACCCTAGTCAAACTCTCGTGGTATCTACTTAAATGCGCACCTGATGGTCAGAACCAGCAAATGATTGAGTAGGGCGTCTCTCATTGCACGTATAGTGTTAACGCACATCCAGATTGAAACATGTATGCCCTTAATGTAAGGGTATTAGTAATGACAAGGTATAAACGTTTTTTGCTTGACGTCTTGGCCAATAAGAATGTGCCCTAGCGTATATCTACAGTTTCAAGAAAATCACACACCTTTAACCAGACAAACCGTAAAATTGCGACCATGTATTCAATAACGGGAATACTGGTGTTGCCAACGGAATATCTTTGCCCAGCCTATAGCGATGCGCATAGGATGCATTTCTTTTGAAGTTGTTCTTCTTCCTTTCTTTCACTGAAGCTTCCTAGAATTTGCGTTATTTCCTTTTGGTGCTGAAAAGACCAAGGACACAGCCAACCTACTGGTATTTTATTTCTAGATGAATGATGGAAATTGCACATATGGTACAACTGGAACCTATATTATGCAGCCGTGGTAGCTCTTATAGCGTTCCCCGCTCTACCTCTGTGACAGGGTTTGAAAAAACAGGTGCAACGCTTTTTGTACGCTAAGCCTGCTTCTCTTAAGTATTGTAAATTGGCGTGCCTTCTAACTGATTCTCGGTGCATTTCTTGGAAATTTCATTCCCGTCTTCTCCGAAGCTTTCTTACCTTATTCAAAAAAGGGTAATTTCGTCAATGCTTTACTATATTGATATTGCCATCTTATGGTTATCATTAACCTAACGGGAACCCATTGATTTCAATAAATTGGAAAATAAATTTAGTCTGTTACTTGCCAAAACCACTATCTGATTGTGATTCACAGCACTTTGAGGGACTCTGGAATAAGTTGGACCACCCGGGGTGCTTTAACGTACACCTAAATCGAAGTACACCGGTGTTTTCGCATTTGGTCTCATCGAAATATGGCCGTCGTGGCCGAGATTCAATCCAATGACCTCGTGCTTTGCAGTCCAACACCATAGTCAGTAAGCACCACGACGGGTTCACACAAATTGTTGCTGCTATCTACCCATAAATATTAGTGGTACTGGCGGGGTATAGCAGGGCCCAATTTTCGCTTGAGTTTTTTTATTGAACAAATAAATGACACAAGCAACTTCACTGTTAAACTATTAATGGCAAGGCAGAACACTTTGGTGGTCCTCTTCGATCGATGATTTATTTGTGTGGAGTAAACCTTACACACAGTAGACAATGTGAAGGCCACAAGTAAATGTCCCCATTGGCACAGTCACACGAGTGCGATCTTATATCGTGAAATCTGATCGACACAACGTTTTATTTAGCTTAGGACGACCTCCTGCTCCAGATCTTTGCTTCTTCCCTGTTTTAACCAGTGGCGCTGAACAACAGAGTTGCTTGGGGCCAACGCGTCAAGACATGCGCAGAAAACCACTAAAGGTTTCTTGTAACGCAGTGCCTCTTTAGTGCAACTTACCCGAGCTACTCTTTTACGACCTCAGCTCTTTCACGACTTCAGAAACTTCCTGTATTTTTTGCAACTATTGCGTACTTATCGGAAAGCGCAAGAGGCAAAGAGTGGTGTAGCCGTCAGGTGTTGTAGATCGAACGCGTACGCTTGAACTGAAAGGAGTCAAAAATATTTTTTTTTATCGCACGCTTTGTCAGCCCGTAGGTTAATGCAGTATAGCATAGGAATATGAAGAAACTACGCTCTACACTATGTACTCTCGCCACCCCTTTTTCTTGCTCCACAGTTATGTCACTCTTCTTTCAAAAAGTACACATACTTGTCAATCTTTGAGTATAAGAAAGTGAGCAAAGACTCACAGAGTACTCGTAATTGTTCTTTAAGTTCTACTTGGGAAATTCAGTTATTTGGTAATACTAAAGATACGGACTCCCATCACAACGGCTAATGTTTTCAACCTAACCTACATTTATCAATCGTACGAAAGCTGCAGCGTTCCGATATGCATGGGGCTCCTAAAACGCATATCTGAAATGGGAAATTTTTTGCGTTTCCGGTGCGGTTACAGAATGACAGATATTGTATGCCCATTCGACATCACCATTCCGCTGATGGTCTTGTTTAGAAGCTTGCACATAGCAATAAGAAGCAGGGCCTAACGATCAGATACGAATAAGAATTTGAAGTACTCAAGACGGATGACTAGAATGCTGCCATCCATGTGCCAGGCTCTCCGATCCGAGAGGGTTGGCGTTTCCTGAGCTGCCGAGAAAATGCTCTGTTTTACGAAATGTTGGTACTTCCTTGGCCGTTTCAAGGTATATACACCTTTGAAGGACAATTTCTTTTTTTGCCCCGCTGCCCTATGGTGGTTTGGTTTTCGGGTGGCTATACCGTAAAGTTATTCGAATCTGTTTCTATTCCAAATCAGTGATTAGACCTCAGTGTTAGGTCAGAGTGGATCGGGTCCAGCCAATACTAGTGGGCGCCACGCCCATATGGGCTGAGCCAGAGCCTAGGTTTTCAAGGTGGTCACTACTGGCAGGGTGTTGCTGGTGTCTTGCTGAACAGCTCGGACTTAGAAAATTGAATTAGGTGCCCGATGCTGGAGTCGAACCTCAGCTCACCAGCATTGCTCAAACCGTTAGGTTACAATAGCACACATATTTCCATCGTGCTAACTCCACCTAGATCTTTGAGTTTATCGCCATCTGTTCACCAGGGAGGTGATTTCTGTTGCTATAGCATTACGGAGATGGCTTCTCTTTCTATAACACGTACCCACCATGGGTCTAGGCCAAGAATCGGGAAAAAATTATTGGGTTTTACGTGCCTAACAGGCCGTAAAACAGGACGGGCCGCCATTAGAATATGAACCTGGCAACGTTTATCGCTAGAACGTTATCTAGTGAGGCGAGTCTAGCAGTGCTATTGGAGGAATTAGAGGGCAGTAAATGGGATATAATAGGGCTCAGCGAAGTTAGGAGACCAAAAGAAGCATATGCAGTGCTAAAAAGCGGGCATGTCCTGTGCTACCGGGGCTTAGCAGAGAGAAGGGAACTAGGCGTCGGATTCCTGATTAATAAGAATATACCTGGTAACATACAGGAATTCTATAGCATTAACGAGAGGGTGGCAGGTCTTGTTGTGAAACTTAATAAGAGGTACAAAATGAAGATTGTACAGGTCTACGCCCCTACAACCAGTCAAGATGACCAGGAAGTCGAAAGTTTCTATGAAGACGTCGAATCGGCGATGGGTAGAGTGAAAACTAAATACACTATACTAATGGGTGACTTTAATGCCAAGGTAGGCAAAAAGCAGGCTGGAGACAAGGCAGTGGGGGAATATGGCATAGGCACTAGGAATATCAGGGGGGATTTATTGGTAGAGTTTGCGGAACAGAATAATATTAGGATAATGAATACCTTCTTCCGCAAACGGGATAGCCGAAAGTGGACGTGGAGGGGCCCGAACGGCGAGACTAGAAATGAAATAGACTTCATACTCTGCGCTAACCCTGGCATCATAAAAGATGTGGACGTGCTCGGCAAGGTGCGCTGCAGTGACCACAGGATGGTAAGAACTCGAATTAGCCTAGACCTGAGAAGGGAACGGAAGAAACTGGTACATAAGAAGCTGATCAATGAGTTAGCGGTAAGAGGGAAAATAGAGCAATTCCAGATCAAGCTACAGAACAGGTATTCGGCTTTAACTCAGGAAGAGGACCTTAGTGTTGAAGCAATGAACGACAATCTTGTGGACATCACTAAGGAGTGTGCAATGGAAGTCGGTGGTAACTCCGTTAGGCAGGACACCAGTAAACTATCGCAGGAGACGAAAGATCTGGTCAAGAAACGCCAATGTATGAAAGCCTCTAACCCTACAGCTAGAATAGAACTGGCAGAACTTTCGAAGTTAATCAACAAGCGTAAGACAGCTGACATAAGGAAGTATAATATGGATAGAATTGAACATGCTCTCAGGAACGGAGGAAGCCTAAAAACAGTGAAGAAGAAACTAGGAATTGGCAAGAATCAGATGTATGCGTTAAGAGATAAAGCCGGCAATGTCATTACTAATATGGATGAGATAGTACAAGTGGCTGAGGAGTTCTATAGAGATTTGTACAGTACCAGTGCCACCCACGACGATAATGGAAGAGAAAATAGTCTAGAGGAATTCGACATCCCACAGGTAACGCCGGAAGAAGTAAAGAAAGCCTTGGGAGATATGCAAAGGGGGAAGGAAGCTGGGGAGGATCAGGTAACAGCAGATTTGTTGACGGATGGTGGGCAGATTGTTCTAGAGAAACTGGCCACCCTGTATACGCAATGCCTCATAACGTCGAGCGTACCGGAATCTTGGAAAAACGCGAACATAGTCCTAATCCATAAGAAAGGGGACGCCAAAGACTTGAAAAATTATAGACCAATCAGCTTACTGTCCGTTGCCTACAAACTATTTACTAAGGTAGTCGCAAATAGAATTAGGAACACCTTAGACTTCTGTCAAACAAAGGACCAGGCAGGATTCCGTAAAGGCTACTCAACAATAGATCATATTCACACTATCAATCAGGTTATAGAGAAATGTGCGGAATATAACCAACCCTTATATATAGCTTTCATTGATTACGAGAAAGCATTTGATTCTGTCGAAACCTCAGCAGTCATGGAGGCATTACGGAATCAGGGTGTAGACGAGCCATATGTAAAAATACTGAAAAATATCTATAGCGGCTCCACAGCCACCATAGTCCTCCGTAAAGAAAGCAACAAAATCCCAATAAAGAAAGGCGTCAGGCAGGGAGATACGATCTCTCCAATGCTATTCACAGCGTGTTTACAGGAGGTATTCAGAGACCTGGATTGGGAAGAAATGGGGATAAAAGTTAATGGAGAATACCTTAGTAACTTGCGATTCGCTGATGATATTGCCTTGCTTAGTAACTCAGGGGAACAACTGCAATGCATGCTCACTGACCTGGAGAGGCAAAGCAGAAGAGTGGGTCTAAAAATTAATCTGCAGAAAACTAAAGTAATGTTTAACAGTCTCGGAAGAGAACAGCAGTTTACAATAGGCAGCGAGGCACTGGAAGTCGTAAGGGAATACATCTACTTAGGGCAGGTAGTGACTGCAGATCCGGATCATGAGACAGAAATAATCAGAAGAATAAGAATGGGCTGGGCTGCATTTGGCAGGCATTCTCAGATCATGAACAGCAGGTTACCATTATACCTCAAGAGAAAAGTATATAATAGCTGTGTCTTACCAGTACTCACCTACGGGGCAGAAACCTGGAGGCTTACAAAAAGAGTTCTACTCAAATTGAGGACGACGCAACGAGCTATGGAAAGAAGAATGATAGGTGTAACGTTAAAGGATAAGGAAAGAGGAGATTGGGTCAGGGAACAAACGCGAGTTAATGACATCTTAGTTGAAATCAAGAAAAACAAATGGGCATGGGCAGGACATGTAATGAGGAGGGAAGATAATTGATGGTCATTAAGGGTTACGGACTGGATTCCAAGGGAAGGGAAGCGTAGCAGGGGACGGCAGAAAGTTAGGTGGGCGGATGAGATTAAGAAGTTTGCAGGGACGGCATGGCCACAATTAGTACATGACCGGGGTTGTTGGAGAAATATAGGAGAGGCCTTTGCCCTGCAGTGGGCGTAACCCGGCTGATGATGATGATGATGATGATGACGTGCCTAAACCACTTTCTGACTATGACGCACGCCGTAGTTGGGGGCTGCGGAAATTTGTCTACCTGGGATTATTTAGCGTGCACCTAATTCTATGCGTACGGGTGTTTGCGCAGTTCGGCCCCATCTAAATGCGGCCGCCGTTGCCGGGATTTGATCTCACAACCTCGTACTCAGCAGCCGAACACCAGAGCCACTAAACAACCACGGCGGGTCAAGAAAGGGGATGTGCGTTTGAAATTAATAAGAAATTAAAGAATACAAGACAATATGTAATTATTGTCACGCAGTGTAGTGCGGAAGAGGAGATATGCGCGAACGCATTTTCTTTAAAGCAAGAACACTAATAAATTGGACAAATTTATGTCAATTCAGTTAACGCTTCGCAAAGTTCCAAAATGTGCACTGGCTGTGCATTAGTTTTGTTCTGCCCTCATTTCTTATTCTTCATTCTTGGATCAGTCAGCGTAGAGCAAGCGCTCAAAAAACGTTAAAAAAATTTTAGACTTCGAAGGGTTCGAGCGGAATGTAATTGCTGCCCTTGACATACTCACGATTTTAGCAACACTAGCAGCCCATGCATTAGCGCGGGACGAATGCTATTTTATGAATGAAAGGGTTCATGCGTGTATTTCTGAAGCTCTCATACTTCTCTAACCCGTTGGAATACCAAAACCAGCATGTTGACGTCATTCTGGCAGAAGTGGCCTCTTCGGTTGACTACTTGCGAGCTGGACAGAAAGTTATATCTAAATCGTCCACCATGTCTGCACGAGAGGCGGCCGCGGATAAAGAAGTGAACGCAGTTCATTTCATTTGCACGCTTGCTCACAATTGTTCAAAAGTATTTTTGTACCCACTACTTTGGGCCAATCATACGGGGGGAGGGCAGGGCTGTCTTTGGTAATCTTCACAGCTACTAGCACTGCAAGAAAGGTAAACGTGGATCATTTCTGAACCTGCGTGACATCGACCAAACGCGACAGCTTTTTGCGGCATGACATCTCCAATATAAAAAGAATGTAGATTGGTTCAAGCTATTTCATTCTGCTCAAAAGAGAACATCTACTACATAATAGATATGTGAGATGTTGCACATCCGCATTTTGCACGCAACTCCGTAGGTCGTTCTTGAGGTCATTTCTATGGCTACTTTTGTCCCTAAGACTGGGATGGATCCTGCCCAAGTTTACAGCGTAATTATATTGTAATACAGTTTTGCTAAAAAAATGTATGCACCACCAAGCGCATAACTTCAAGAGAAATTCAGGAAATTGGAAATATTGCAATCAAATTAACTTCCTCAGATCTTGTATATTGTATCATATCAACTGGTCATAAAATTTTTCATCGTGATTCACTAGACCTACCATGATAAACTAGGGCTTACAGTACAATTTGGAAGATAGCTTATATGGTTCAAAGGTGTCAACTTAGCAAGTCTTTTAAGATTAGACCTGGATATGAGCTACTGCACATGAAAGAATACTTCAAAATGCGTTGGGGTTACTTGTACTGCTTCACCACAGCAGGTGAAATTGTTAACAAGAAATACAAACAAGACGGAAGTTAACTGGAAGATGGAGGTGTGAAGAGATAAAGATCTGTGGAGCGAAAAATAACGCTGGAGCCCACATTTTGACAAAGGACATAAGTACTGTTGCAAGAAATGTTGGCTCATTGGCATTGATTTATCTAT
The DNA here is from genome assembly GCF_038994185.2 of Dermacentor albipictus. NCBI lineage: Eukaryota > Metazoa > Arthropoda > Arachnida > Ixodida > Ixodidae > Dermacentor > Dermacentor albipictus. The sequence goes on along the minus strand of NC_091823.1, from coordinate 134,338,234 downwards.
CAATAATCGTAATCATAAAAATGATACCTGAAGTGCTGAAGCGTTTCACAACAATGTTTTACGTGAAGTTTTCTAAATTTTGACGTTTATGGAGGTTCCAAAAACTTAGATGTCTTGAGCTGTGACCGTCTACCGTCGTCAGCTGTAAGATTTGTCTTGGTCTATCGCGATTGACATATATATTTGTCGTGCATGCTACTATTCAGGTGTGAGACTGCATATTAACCAAAAGGGTAGACAGTTAAAACAGGTTGCTTAGTGATATAATGTCCAACGTCGTTTTCAGCGGCAGAAGATGATGAGCCCTAAGCCACTTGGCAGGTGGCTATACATTGTGACATGCGTGCGCAGCGCTACTGGTGATGCATATGCGAGCAGCAGTTTCGGAAGACAATTGTTCTGCTTAGAATAAAACAAAGATACAGAGTGCGGAAGAAAGCCTACAGAGTTATCAAAAAAACGAAAAATCCTGTCTTAGCTGCTGGCGATGGCACTGATTGCATGTGAGATGTCTTCTAGATACCTAACCTTGTATGGCCCTAAATTTGTTATATGGCAAACCTGTTAGCTTATAACACATCTCCTCTGATGCATGCTGAAAGATTGCGCATTGTGTCACGTCACCTGCTTACCAACCATAGCAAAACAATAATGAACCCTTTTCTTGGTTTGGTAACAGTGCCTGCACAAGACCCATGTGTGCTGAACCATTAAACACTTTCTTCTCTACTCTTTGCCCTCTAGGCCCCCGCTTTAATCTCTTCTCCCATTGAAGCAGTTTATTACTATGGGCGAACCTCCTCATTTGACATGGTACCGCTATCGTGTCTCTTCATTTCTACCTTTCTGTGTGCGTGTTGAAACGGCTGTCGATAGCACCCAGGATGCATTCGGGTGTCACTTGAAAAATAATTTGTTCCGCGCGCTGACAGGATTTTAATGAAGTACACCTTCGTATCCGCTCGAGCATGTTTCCTATCGTCATTCCCAGACAGCTAACCAAAGTATGATTGCTCTACGCGACAGCCTTCTCACCAGCAACAAAGCATGGAAGGCGTATCAAGAGTGGAGCCATCACTTGGCCCCACTCTTGATACCAAGGATGCAAATAACACTTGCAGCTTCCCAGACATTGATAATTTCAACAATCGACGTTCACATAGTATTCCTTTTACAGCCACATTGCGAATAACTCTCTCGGAAATTTCGTTGTTTAAGGGGACAGTTCAACTGGCGCATCTTTTCCATAAGTTTATTGACATAATGTGGTCAAATGGCTAAACTTGCTTCATGGCTGCCTGATTTTTTCCTGCTGTCCCTTTAATATATGATCTCGAGGCCTACAAGCGACTTATCTTCTGCCATTGACAGAGAGCCTGTGCTGCGCGCTATATAGTGTCGGTATTAAACTGCCCATATACTACGGTTAGAATCGCGGAAATACTGGGACAATATATATGCAGTGGCATTTCGGAAAGAGCGAATAGGGTGTGCGCGAAGTTCCGCCTGGTTTACCTATTGACAAAAAATGGCTGAATATAACACAGAGTAGTTGAGATGGATAAATAGCAAAATAAGGTATTCAAATACTTATTGTCTCAATTTAGAGCAAGACTATGGTAACCACCCGCCACACATAGAAGACTCTTGACGACCCAATTTTGTTCTCGCAGACTGACGTTATTATAAGTACCACGTGTGTATAACTACTTTTCCTTTCGCTGGCAACATCATCAAGTTAGGAGTTAGTATGCCTACGGCTGGCCATTTTATTCAAGGCTTTTGATATATCTTGTGGCTTTAATTCAATTCAAGATTTCAGTTCAGTCACAAGGAGAGGACAAACAGGGCTTTTGTTCTTTTTTCTCTACTTTCTGCAACAAATCCTCACCAATTTCCAATAACAAAGTCAAAATAAAGCAGGTGCTATACACATAGCAGGCCACAAGGCTCCCAGTTTGCTTTTTTCCTGTGGCAAAATTTGTCTGACTGGCCCTTGAGCTGCTGAAATTCAGCTAGGATTTTATCGTATCGATGTGGTAGAGGTGATTTGCGCTCTGAATCGTTCATTTGATAATACTAAATAGGTACGTATAGCTTATGGTGCAATATATGATTGTTTACAGTATTCAGAGTGGTAGACACGCCAATAAAACTGCAAAGGAAATCCAGTTTTTTTCCTATTGAGATGGCGAATAGGCCTGCTTAAAGGACAATGTAACTGACAGTGAAGAATACTGTTGTCAAACACTCTCCAACTAGCTAAGGAGAACAAGCATGACATGGATTTGTAATCACCTAAGTGCCATGAACACGAGACGCAATAACATAGTGATGGAATTTGACAGGCACAAAACATTGTTCTCATTAGGAGTCCATGCAATGATCCGTTATAGATGAAGCGGTCTTTGTAAACAGTTCATGCATTTTCGTATTAATATTACCAAAAGTAGGAATACCACAATAAAATCGTTCAAACTATATCCATAAGTCAGTTTTCTTCATTTGCCATGTGATGATACCAAAACCATTTATTAGCAGATACTCGTGTTGGCGCGTGAACGGGCTCGTCGTCGTAGAGACGACCACGAGCTGCGCGCCTTAGATGCCGGGTTTAAACGGCAGCGCCGAGAGGCCAATCCCGAGCTGTGTGCCCGCGAAGCCGAAACATGTCTGCGGCGTCCGAGGGAAGAACCCGGGTTCCGCGAACGATAAGCTCTAAAATGGCGCCAACGTAGAGAGGCAACCATCCTCAATGGTGGAGCTACTGCTCGCTTCAAGCGGGAATTCCTGGATCTTGACTTTGGTCACAGCTGCAAGGCCTGAGACAGACTCTAGTTCGAGCACAATCTGGCGCAACTCAAGACTGCGCAACGACGAGCAGCATTCCAAGAACACTGGTGTCGTGGCGAATGAATTCCTTTCTACGTCAGTGGAACAGTTCAGGTTCTGCAGCACCTGTGAAGACACTTTGATTAGCGCAAAGATGCCTGCTCTTAGTGTAAAAAACCGAGAGAAAACCTCACGTGCAAAAAAAGAAAAGAAACACTGGGAGAACCACAAAAAATAAAGCTTTCCTAAAGCAGAATCACCACGCGAAACACGCAAAAGCGAAAATGCGGTGAAAGAATGGTGAAACAGAAGATCTACAATAAGAATGCTTGCGAAGTTTGACTTGCATTGTGTAACTCTCGGTGTAGCGAACACACCTTCATTGACACATCATCTTCATGGACTGGAAAGGGCGGTTGTTTGTATACATCAACGCACTCGTATTTAAAGCGACTGTAAAAAGGAATGCGGACCGACGTAAACCGAATACTGACTTTCTCAGTGTATTTGCGACATTTTTTCGCCGAGGCACTTTACAATGAAACCTGTCTAATTAGGTTGCTTAAACGAAAAACATTGAAGCCAGTTAATGTGGTACACTTCACCATTTTTGAATGTAAACAAAAGCGGAACTAAATTTTTATAGTCATTCCCTACAATTTCTCTATTGAACACGTGTCGTATATTTAACAATTAACAGCTTTGTTTGGGGAACAGCTTACCTATTGAATAAGTTGCTTCGGTTTCCTTTCGAAACGATGTCCGCGGGGCAAGTAATCCTACTTTAGGGCCGTTTGCAGCTGCAGCTAGTAGCCTTTAAAAAAAAATTTCTTCATAAAACTATGCACACGGCATATTGAAAAGGTAGTCTCCGAAATCCTCTAGACTTGCTTGGTTGGATGCCCAGCATGTGGCTCCCGGTATGCATTATAAAAAAATGAACTAATATAAACGGCGTACGACAGATACGTAACTTACGCAAAACACACCGCATTACGCCACAACATACGCTATATAAATTGAGACCAGTGTTCAAACTAAGCTTCCATCGTTGTGCAAGATGAACTGAAGGTATGGGAGGCCACTCATATACGAGGCTGTGGCACTTCTGCAGCAGAAAGACAATGAACATTCGTCACGTTGGACATTTTATGCTACCACATAACACCGAACATAGCTGACGACTCCACACGATAAGTGCCTGCCTATATTCGATGATTATGTGCTTTCTTTATTATTACCGTTTCAAAGTTTGTGTGTCGTTGCACCCACGTAGAACGCGTAAAAAACTGTATTTCCCCAATTTCAGCCAGGCATTCAGCAACCTAAACTTTTCATGCTGTGTGTCAGTGATGTGACGGTGCATGTCATTGATATGACGGTGCAACAGGTGCCTATGTCATGTATCAGTGAAGCATCCGGAGCATACACGCTTACACATCATTAGTAGCAAATAATTCAAGGAAGCAGTCAACATTATTTTACAGCTAGTTTAAAGGGTTGCGATATGTCTCTTCCATGCATGGCATGCAGCCCAAAATTATTATTTCATCTAAGAGCAATTTCTCCTCTTTCTCGTCTTCCAACGAAAGACGAGGGTCATGCTGTGAGGTTGGACTTCAGTATTGGTCCTTTCCTTATATCCTTTACATTCTGGACTTTCCTGATCGATAACCGTTGGAAAACATTATGTAGTTTTTCTTGTACTAGTGCTCATTCCTGAACCTTTCGCTATAATACAAAAAGACAAGCCAATATAAGGCATTCAAACATATGGTAATAAAACGTACCTGCTGGCTGAGTGCGTAATCAATGCCCTAAACAAGGACAAAGCGGCAGCATGAAATGCACCATTGATGTAGCGCGAATGAATTATTTGGATCTTAAGTGTCAAAACCATGATTTCATTATAAGACACGCTGTAAAGTATGACTCCTGATTAATTTTGACGTCAAGGGAATGCACAGGGTGCGGAAACTTTTTTACATTTCGCCCCCATCGAAACAAGGCCGCGCGGCCATGTGTTAATCCCGCGCAGTCACGCTTGGCAGTGCCACATTATAGGCGCTAAGCCACCACAGCATGTGCTCATTTAGCGTATTAACGAGGGTGCTTTACATATTCATCTTTATGCGAGCTACAGTTTTATATTGATTGCGATAACAATTATATGGACACTCCAGGCGCATTTCCGCCGTCGTCTTCGCTCTGCCGTCACTGTGAGGTTCCGTATAACGTCAAAGCGCGATAAAACCGTCGCCGTGCCTCGTACACTCTTCATCAAAATTACAGCCTTGAGGTCGTATCTTGCCACACAATAATAATCGGCATCTCTCTTGTCCGCATTTCCATTGTTTAACGCAGCGAGCCCGTTATTTCCAAGTCACGAACGGCATGCGCGTTATCATCATGACGGAGCATTCTCGGCAGAAGAGTAGCGGCCGTGCGGGTGCTGTATCTTGAAAGCAATCTGCGACGTGGCCAAAGTGCGCGCAGGCGGGGGCCTCATCTTCAGAGCAATCTGCGATGTTTGTAGAGTGCGCGTAGTGCGAGTAGCTTCGTATGCGCTCAGCTTTCGAGGTTTTATTTGCGTTGAAGCGAGATATGCACGAAGGCTAATTTGCTCACTGTTGCTGCCGCAATTTCTCACTCCAGCGCTTTGACAGCGAGTTTCCGTGCTCAAGGAAGATGTGTTCATGTTTACTTGTGCGCGCGTGACACCGTGCTTGTTAATTTAATTAAGACACGCTGGCGGGTTGCTTGGTTTGAATCCATGATAGAATTTGTAAGCGCGACTGAATGAAGACGTAGAAAGAAACAGGCATACAGAGACCACGCTGTACTTCTTCAGTCGCACTTACACGTTCTATCATTGTGAATTCAGTTAGCAAGGGAATGTTTACAACCTTATACGGCCGAGAAAAGTACCACCGTTACTTCTAATTTCCTAGCGCAGTCGGGGCTTCGACCTTCGGGAGGAACTGCGACTTTTTTGCTTGCCATTTACGTTATCCTTAACCACTTTTTTGCGAGCGCTTCAGTAAGACGTTCTTCGCCTGCATCTTGCATAGTTTCTTGCTTGATGTTGATTTTATGCCCGTTAATAAGCGATTGGTTAAATGTAGCCTCAAAAGCGAAAATTATCCGCAGCTTAATCCTTCACACCGTATATACCATATATACCACCATACAGACAATATATATATTTTCTATTGTTTTGCAGCTGAAGTAGCTGTCTTTTCAAAGAACGACGCATACAATTCAGACTGTAGGAGTGAGCTTTAATGTCCATAAGTCGCGCTCTAATTGCGCAGGAGTTGCATAGAGGAACGAAGTGTCCGTGGAAATCTTTTCAAGGTTTGCTGCCTACAATACTTTAAATTATTCGGTTGTCTCATAGGCACACTGCAGCACATTCTGTGTCTTGCCAGACACCGCTCACAAAAGCTGTATTGTTACGTTGTAGTGAGCGTGATGAACCAGAAACACTTCAAAAAGTGTGAGCAACTCTCTAAAGCAACTCTCTAAAAATAATGATAGCGTACAGCAAGACTGCCAGGTGCCAAATATAATCTTACGTATTATGTTTATTGCATATTTGTACATTTATTGACCAAATGTCGATTCATGATGACAAATAAACTGTCCCGGCTAACTGTGGTGGTTTGTGTGCAACAGCGAACAGTATGGCCAAAAGCGGAATAGTGACTCCTCTACTTGTGTCCTTTACATGTTTTGTTTAAAACAAACCCAAATTGAACTCGACCAGAAGTCTCTTTAACTATCCAAGAGAAATGCGGACGCTCCTAAATGCCAGAGCCTTGCCCTTGGCACTCCAGTCCTTAGTGTCTCGTTGACTGTTTCTGATCACTCTGCATGGCACAGCTTCTTGCATATAAAACACTTTTCTCGAAGCCCTACCCTAGGGGAACGTTTTCGTGCTCAGTTGGACGGTCGCTTGCGCGTCTCGCGCTGCCTCGACCAGTGAAAAGCCGCAGAAACGTTCCAGTTTGATGAATGTTGTCGGAGGAAACGCAAGTACCGCTTCCACGCATCCTAGCTTTTCCTCTTCCCGCGCTAGCAGAAATGGAAATGCAGTCTCTGTTGAAACGGAGGCGCATTTCTTCGCTTCACCGCGCGCCGTCTACTCGTCTGCAGTGGAAGCGTCCATGCATTTAAGAGCAAACCAACAACGTTTTTAAAACTCTGCGTTCTTGCGTCGTGTAAAGTTTTCTTCAGGCGTACTCTAACGCAAAAAGATAGAGCCTTCTACAGGGCCTTTAAATAACGTTTAAATCATATTTTCTATGTTATACGGTAGAAAACTTCATCTCGATAAAGAGCTAAAAATGTCGTATTGGTAAAAATGAGAAGTACGGAAGCTTTTGAAGTCAACGCTTGCTCTGATTGAAATCTCACAACCTCAACTACCATGAAACAAGCGTCTCATTCAGTACGACACTAGCTATGGTCATACAACAAAAGCCTGACAAAAACATTCTTAAATGCGCATGCTGCTGTAATATGTAACAAAAAAAATATGAATGAAGCACAACAGCTAGCATGCGCGATAGGCAACTACTACATACATACTGCAAAAAAAGATTCTCATTGCACGAGCGAAATGCGTCAAGTATTCATGCCGCATATTCTAACAACACACGCTCACTCTGCAAACGAATGTTCCTTATGGCAGAGAAAAATTCTACCTGTTTCGTTACCTAAACACATCAGATTTGGCATATGTTTAGGTCTCGAGATGGTACGTGGAAGGTTGTCGGTATGGTGATCATCAAAAAGGCCACACTAACAGTCGAACGCGCACATCAACTGAAATGTGTTATCTACATGCTATTGGTCTTATTCTTCTCCGCTTTCATCCGTCTTTGTCTATCTCTCTACATCCACAGTTTTACATAAAGTCGAGGCATGTTCATGCTGTCATTTATGCTGTCCTGCTATTAGTGCCGGATAGCTAAACAGGTGGCGCCCCCTCGACAAGCCGTGGAGTAGCCTGGTGTGACTACCGCACGGCATGAAGCCTGTGTCACCGCTTTACACGGCGTGTTTTTTGACGATTCACCTTTGTTGCACGTGAACATGCCTTGTTCTACAAAGTCGAGACAAACGTGCTACGTGGTAGGTTGTGTGAATACCCCAGCATACGCAGCAAGCGCGCCCGAACCTGCTCATTTCTAGATTCTCATCATGGGCCCACTTTCACGAATCCATTTGGTTCTTATAGGCAGAGGTACGTACGCATTCATCCCTTCAAGTGATGATGATTAGGAAGAATTAGCATTTGCCTCGAAGCATGAGTAAGCCTTCCCTGCTTCGCGATATCCAGGTTCGACATCGATGGCACTGGCGACTGGGAATAAGGTGGACACGCACGGCTCAGCACAACCTGGCCAAGACCGTCTCCACATGCGTGCAAGATTTGCTTGATTTTAAAGCGAGTGATTGTAAGAGTATTCTGTCTCCATGGTGTAAATGAGCTTAGATCAAAGCGCAGCTGTGTAGCCGTTGTTTTGCCATCGTCGCCACGCTATCAGCACTCCATTGTGGCCATACTGCCGCCATCCCGCTACGCTATTCCGTTGACGTCATGCTGTCTTCGTCACACTATCGTCCTTGCTGCCCATGTCTGCGGTCGTGTTGGTCAAGCTGTGCTGCCATCTATTAAAACGTGTTGACAATATAACTTGTGCCGCCATCGCTAAACATATTTATCGACATCAGCCGCATACTAAGGAAGTATTCCCAGTGGTTTCAGTCAATTTCTGTAGTCAGTATAAGCAATTCACCTATTTTCACATACCTATTTAGTAGTTTGGGAAGAAATTTTCCCGCTTAATTGCGGTGTATCTCGATAAAATTTAGGATAGGTACAGCTAGACTCTTGTACATTCGATGGGATCAGCAAAGCCACATAAAATTATTTTCCCCAGAAAATGGCTTTAAAGAAAATGGCGTACAGAATAGAAGTAGTAACTTAGCGCGACAAAAAAAAAAAACGCAAGGACAAGAAAGGTAGACGAAGACAAGGGCTACTGCAAAGAAAAAGAATTGCCCAATGTACAAGAAAAGTATTCTAGAAGAGTTGATTTTCGGGCTGTTTGGTTTTCCGCAATTGAAGTATAAACTTAGCGCGATAAAAACCGCGGAGACAAGAAATGTGTACTTGTAGCACTACAAGCGCGAGAAGCAGTTCCATATACTAGTTTTTACAGTGCTAAATTACAACTTCAAATATAGAAAACCAACAAGCCCAACAATAAACTCTTCTGGAACACATCTGACGTACAGAGGCGCGAATTCATAAAGCATCGCGTTCCTAAAATATTTGCCAATTGGCTGGCTGCCTGCGCTATTGGCATGTACAGCATTTCGTTTAGTTGGAAGATATTCTTTCGAACCAAATTAAGTAATTTTATTCTCGGAATACGATCAAGTTTTGTTTTGTTTTGCAGCATAACCGCGACGAGACTGCGCTGTCAATATGTTCATCATCATCATCATCATCATCATCATCATCATCATCATCATCAGTCTGGTTAAGCCCACTGCAGGGCAAAGGCCTCTCCCATACTTCTCCAACAACTCCGGTCATGTACTAATTGTGGCCATGCCGTCCCTGCAAACTTCTTAATCTCATCCGCCCACCTAACTTTCTGCCGCCCCCTGCTACGCTTCCCTTCCCTTGGGATCCAGTCCGTAACCCTTAATGACCATCGGTTATCCTCCCTCCTCATTACATGTCCTGCCCATGCCTATTTCTTTTTCTTGATTTCAACTAAGATGTCATTAACTCGCGTTTGTTCCCTCACCCAATCTCCTCTTTTCTTATCCCTTAACGTTACTCCTATCATTCTTCTTTCCATAGCTCGTTGCGTCGTCCTCAATTTGAGTAGAACCCTTTTCGTAAGCCTCCAGGTTTCTGCCCCGTAGGTGAGTACTGGTAAGACGCAGCTATTATACACTTTCCTTTTGAGGGATAATGGCAACCTGCTGTTCATGATCTGAGAATGCCTGCCAAACGCACCCCAACCCATTCTTATTCTTCTGATTATTTCTGTCTCATGATCCGGATCTGCCGTCACTACCTGCCCTAAGTAGATGTATTCCCTTACTACTTCCAGTGCCTCGCTGCCTATTGTAAATTGCTGTTCTCTTTTGAGACTGTTAAACATTACTTTAGTTTTCTGCAGATTAATTTTTAAATCAACTCTTCTGCTTTGCCTCTCCAGGTCAGTGAGCATGCATTGCAGCTGGTCCCCTGAGTTACTAAGCAAGGCTATATCATCAGCGAATCGCAAGTTACTAAGGTATTCTCCATTAACTTTTATCCCCAATTCTTCCCAATCCAGGTCTCTGAATACCTCCTGTAAACACGCTGTGAATAGCATTGGAGAGATCGTATCTCCCTGTCTGACGCCTTTCTTTAATGGGATTTTGTTGCTTTCTTTATGGAGGACTACGGTGGCTGTGGAGCCGCTATAGATATCTTTCAACATATATATATTTTTTTATATTTGTCAGTATGTTATTCTGGAATAAATTACGGGCTGACCGTGCTCACAGGTCATGCTGGCCGATGCTCGCAACCCCGATGGGCACAATACCCATTTGGGGACATTGTGCCTATAACAGACGTATAAAATTTGAGAAATGTACTCTTCTATTTAGAGTGATAAACATTAGTTTCATTTACTGTTTTTACTGGAGTCTTTCATTTTCGTAAAGTACTGTGTGTATTTCTTACGTTCATTGAAATGTTGCACTTTCTTTCAATGCCCTGAACTTTTGTTGCCTCCATTTTTCCAAGGCGCAGAGTATTATAAGCGCGTACCACACATCAAACTGTGTTCAGGAGTGAATATTGTTGACATTCGACCCATTGCTTGGGTTGAACTTTACGTGCAGTGTCCTGCGTAACTTCAGTGTGCTAGTTCCTTCGTTAGCACCCTTAAGTGACCATGAAAAGCTTCAGCGACGTTGGCGAATTGAGGTTACATCCTCGTAGCCGTAGCACATGCCACAGCTGATTCTGAATACACTTCTCCATTTCCTGTGTTATTTTTCTCTGCCGAAATTATGGTCGTACTTTTTACCTAAACGGGGCGGCCTCGTACATGGCATGCTTTCACATTAATATGCCGGAAAAGATCAGAGCTTGCAGGTACACGGTCCATGCTCGCCAGAGTTCCATGCCATCTTTCATGGTAAAGTTAAAGACCTGCCTTGCGCAAATTGAGGTATATCTCTTTGAATCCAAACTGCATGGCCGAATCACAATATCCCTTTTGTAGTTCTTAATAGGAAAATGAATTCTCTAATGACCATTCGCTTGAGGATTCGCATTTCGGCTCAACACAGTATAGCGCATTGGTTGCGGAACTTTTCCGAGCTCGTAAATTTGCAATGGGCAGCGCGTCGCCCTCTCCATAGCGGTATAAATGTAGGAGCAAGTCGCTGTGTTGCTGCAGCGCGTCATTTTCGTCTGCGTGAGCAACGCTTCTACAACGAGTACCTTCGTCACCGAGTGATCCCGGGAAAGCGATGTTGCATACCACGTGTCATTCGTTCCAAAGTGCTTTTATCTGCATACGGCCCACCTTTGGAATAAAGCAGGCTCTCGCACAAAATCTCCTATTTTCTCAAAACTTTATTATCTGTGCTATTTCTTATGTAATGGAAATATGAAGTGTAATAGTTCACTGATTAAATATTTCTTTTAATTCCTAAAGATACTATACTGTGTCCACTCAAGCGTCTGTTAGTGCAGCCTCCACTTAAACTTGAAGCGTTCAGCCAGTGCTGCTCAAAAGACAGTGTAAAGTCTAGATTAGGGGAATATAAAGCGCGGAGTTACATAGCAAAGACAGGGGGCTTACCCAAAAAGCGAAACTACGTAGGAAAGTCTCCCTGGCTAACCTCTGGCTTCACAAGTAAGGTCTTTGTCGATAATTTTACCCTTTCTCCAAGCTTTACTCACTTGAAATGTGTTCATTTGGTCAGCGAATAACATGATTAAATGGCGGAAAGCACTCGTCTTATGAAAGTTATGTCTTGTGGGTAGGTAATGTATCTGCACCCCTACATTATTATTGTTATTATTATATAATATTGCAAGAGCAGCTATTTAAAATGCTGGAAGGCATGGCCCATCAAGGCTTATCATTCTATTATTGCCGTACAGAAATAACCATGGCACGTATCGGTGCCTAAACAATAAAAATGGCCCACTGCGTTTCGATGGGGGCGAAATGAGAAAACACCCGTCTACTCAGATTTAGGTGCACGTTAAAGCATCCCAGGCGGTCCAAATTTCCGGAGTCTGCTACTCCGGCGTGCCTTATAATGATTTTATGGTTTTGTCACGTAAAACCCCACAATTCAATTTATTGTAACCTATAATCATCAGTTGTAAAAAGCGGATCCCTTAATAATCCCCCTGCTTGTTTTTGTTCTTATCTGTCTGCTATACTTGTTTATAGTTAGACGGAAAAAAATGCTATACTGCGGAGCTCAGTTGAACATTTGCGCGTTTCCATGAAACGTGAACAGTTCCTTTGAGCTGTCGTGTATTGATCGGGGATGTCGATGATAAAACAACAGAGCGCAGAAAGAAAAGCTACCAGAAAGCATTCCATGTTTTTCGTTATTTCGCCTCTGTAGAACATTTCTACTAATAGCCATGGGGAAAATAGAATCTGGAGGCAGCAACAGAAAGTTTGGTCGGATCAATTTTGGAACAAGTGCACCGCAGAAACCTTGTGAAAACATTGCCATTTATTATTTTTGAATGCTACAGCAGGAGCTGCATGGAAACCAACGTGCCCTCCACTTGTCTACCACGCCGATTTATTTTGTTCGATTTTATCTGCTTCGACGTGTCGCCACGTAATTCTCGCTACATTATTTAACTACTAAACTAAACTACTAAATTACTAAACCTTTCGCCTACATTGTAAGACAGAAATATTTATGGATTCCAGAAATTCGGTTCAACCAACGTAGGTGTTTTATAAACGCCACAAGGTGAGAAGCTGCACCTATTCTGAAGGTCGGATGTTCTATCTGTTAAGCTTGTTTCGGAACATAAACGTTTTTGTTGAATGCAAAATTTCCGGAATTGAGTTGGATTAAATAACGTTGTATAACCATTCCAGCGATAGTGAAGTGCCAGCAGTGCTAGAATTTAGGTGAACATAAAAAGTGGGCACTTGGAGAAGCAGTTTGTCTTGCATATTTTACATGTGGCTGCGCGAATCGCGGCACAAATATGATTTTGTTTTAATTTCCCCTACAATCGACGAGCTTATTTAGTGGGATACAGAGCGTGCTTCCACAAGCTTTCCCCTTAGACAACGACTCCGTTGCACACGTATGCTCATACTAAAGTCAGCATAAGACAACGGCTACTTGCTTCTGCTTCACGGTGCCCAAAATATAAATCCTAATAAACCCAACATTTTGTTTGGTGTCAAAATGTATGTTTTGTTGAAGGGACCCAAATATGAGCAATAAGTTAAATTGCATCTGTAAGTTGCTCTTTTGTAACGGCTAAACAGTCACTTTAGCCTTGAGAGGAGGCTTAGTCAGGCACGAAAGATTGAAAAGCGGAATACGGGTGGAGGCGCTACCATGATTTTCTTTCACGCTTATTTTCTAGCTCGCTTCGCATGGCCGCATGAATTCCCACATTGCCTCCGCAAATTTGGCTGATTGCTCATCAATTGATAAAGACAGCACTACATTCTGAAGAAACCAAGGATTCAGCAAGGCATGCTGTGCTAACGTTTTCTGCATGAAAGACGCCTAATACCGCAGTGTACTTTTATATTCGTATCGTCATGGAAACGTAGCTCTGCTTTGGACTCAGTGAGGGGTTTCAAAAACAAAATCTTGGCCTGCATTTCCTTTCAGATGCTCGCAAAACGTTTGACAACACAATTTTTAAAAATTTTCTCACCATTCTGAACACACACAATGTTGCTCTTAAGTGGGCCGTGAAGAGCTCGGACAGCCTGCTTTAGGCATACCTTGCGGATCCTGCGACAGTTTCAGCGGAAGTGAAATAACGATTTCAAGAGCTAGCTTATAAAACAAGCTGCCCGGGCCCAATGATCTGGCGGACTGCTAAAAGAAATCAAAGAGAAGAAATGCTGAAAGCTTCCGTATTCACCGCGTTTTCTCGAATGGGTCCAATGGGAAAATAAGGAAAAGGTACTTCTTGATGTAGTGGAAACCGATCCGTTTATCTCAGGCAACCACTTGATGAAATGCCCAAATCTCTATGTGGCTCTTCCACGCGGAGCAACGTCTCTAGTAAATTGTGCGGAAAGGAAGAGATGAACGTAATGGAAAATACTAGGATCACCCCAGAAATATCTAGTAGTGCCCGCCGCTAAATAATACATGGTACGGGGCTGGTTACACTTTAATTACATGCACAGATTGAGGCCCCAACTTCTATATGTACACTTCCGCTGCACTACAAGTTCGTCTATCGTGTTATAGGCTTTATGCAGATATTCCTGAGTCTTGCCCTAAGCAGGAAACTTATCACTTGGAAACGCATCCATGGGCGATTGATGTAGAGAAATGCGAGTTGCGGCGCACAGGCAGTGTGCTGCGGTTTGTCGCGCCATTTGCTCTTTCTGGTCTTTCTCGTCGCGACACCCGTTCCCAAGCTATAGCGTCTCTGGCGTTGATTCTGTTCTAGAAGTTCGCGTTCCAAATATTCTTGCCATCGTCACTTAACTCTCTTCAACACACACGATGCTAATTATCGGAGTAGGTTCGTTCTCGTTATCTCGTGAACATCGCTTCCTCGCAAGAAGGAGAAGCCTGTCTAGAAACTCTGATAGGATTATTGGAGCCATGCTTACGAATTCAGTATATCAGTCTGCTACTTTTGTGAATTCCTTTGCCTCGAGGAAGTATACGATTAAATAACACGCAACATTTCTTCAGTTATAGCCTTTCATGTACTGGTGTGTAGTGTTACTACAGCATACTGGTCGAGTTCACAAATAAGTCACCACCTCCGGTACTGGCTCTGTTTCACAATGGTATTGACCGTATCAGAAAAAAGAAAGGCTCACTTTCAACTGCGACGGGAGCTCAGAGCAGGAAACTGGGGATCATCTTAGCGTCAGTATTACTACTTACGGCGACGTTGTAACTGAGTGCCTCCCTCCATGAAAGGGTGATGAAAAAGAAAAGCGCCACTGGGGTTAGATCTAACGAGCATGCGGAACCGGCGCCTCATTATTGCACAGGACACGCCCTTTGAAAATCACGTGGTATGGTGTTTTGTGCGTCCCACAGTTTCTGAGAGTGATGGCGCCTGTGAATGCGCTTAAAAGGCCAAAGTTACACAAAAGCAGTTTTTTTTTTCCTCTTCGCAAATAATGTGTACGGGAGACATTGACCCTGTGTGCTGTGAGAGCGTCCCACTTTTGTAACAAACAAGATGGGATTCTGACAAATCATCAGGTTTGCTGTTCTTATCATTATCTGAACAACTCATAACAACTGTATTTTTTCTCTCAATAGCCGCAGGTTGCGCCGTTCCGAAAGGAATAAAAGATAGCTGCCGACGATCGCTCCGACACTGGTTACTCGCACTTGCCGGAGAGCGTGGGTTTATTCGGCTACAATAAAGCTTCTTGCGTGGCCGTGTAAAGTTTTTGAGCACTTCGAGCCTGTTTACGACCTCGCTCAGCCAACTTTTCTTTGCTGAGGATCCTCTTTAGCTGCATTCTTAACCTTCCGTTGCATTCCGCCGCAATTTTCAACCAGCCACCGCAAGCTAAGAAACAACGGACCAATGGCAGACTCCGGCACCACCCTCTTCATCCGGTTATCGATTTTCAGTGCGCCGCTTTGGCCCCATCGAGTCCCTGTTCACTTAGGCGTGCTCCTCACTTCTTATCAGCCAGTTACATAGGACAAGCCGCTCAGTGTAGGCAATGTTACTCGTTTTTAAAGCAAACAAAAGTGACCTCCTACAAACGACGAGAGAGTTTGATTGGTTTGTACAGGCAGCCCTGTGGGTCACCGCCGCATGCTTGCGTCGGCGGTTCACCAAATTTCACATCAGGAGATTGGAATAGAAACATATCGGAACAGTTTTACGCTATAGGGCCGCTGGTGTTGTTTCGTGCCGCTTCATTCAATTCCATATAACATGAGGCCTCTTAGGAAGCTGCAGAGAGGCACCACGCATGATGATGCATTTTTTGTAGGAGCTGATGTATGGCACTTTCACATCGCTGTCTCCACCCCCCCCCCCCCCTTATGTAATGTCCCCGAAGGGACCCTTAAGGGAGTAATAAATGATGATGATGATCTGAAAAGCTACCAAATCTCGTATGAACTTCATCGGCGGGATAAATAAAGTCGCCACAGGAATGTTAAAAAAAAAGAAATCGCACGTGGTAACGCTGAAGGTCGAGCTTCAAAAAATGCTAAGCATGGAAATTATCGTCGCCTAAAAGCATAGAAGGAATGAAAGCTGAACAATTATCTCGCACGGTGCTCTCTTCGAGGATGTTCTGCAGCAATAGACCAGGAAGGACACACACACACACACGCACCCACAGATATATATATATATATATATATATATATATATATATATATATATATATATATATATATATATATATATATATATATATATATATATATATAAACCATTTGAGTAAAGCAGAAGAAATATGAGTAGGAATGCATTTTTAAATGTGAAAGCATTTATAAGCTCACTCAGTGAGGAAAACCATCCGTTCGTCCGTCCCTCCATACCTCCCTCGGGTAAGAAGACCGCTTTTAAAGGAGCCGCAGGAGCGAGCGAATTCACCTTTGTGGTGGCTCTCGGTTTAATGCGAGCTCATCCTCGAGATCACCGCGCTCACGAAGGTATCAGCATTCGGCACTCTCTGCCCCCATCACATTTTGCTTTCAAGATAGGACTGCGCGGCTGCCCCATACCCAACCAGAGTTCAACGCTCTCCCGCCCCCCTCCTCGGGAGTCTTGCACGCGGTGGAGGCAGACGGCACGCTACCTCACCGCTTTCCGCTCCTTCGCGGCTGCGCCGTACGCAGTCTCCATTGGAGTGCGGTTCATCGCGGTAGATAATGGTCCGACGCGGATGGGTAAGACGCTCATGAGCGATAATGACTTATCAGGCTATCAGCGCACCTAGCGTCTCCATTCGTAGTACGCTGCGTGATCAATTCACCTTGCGCCACCGACCACAGCAGTTCGCGTCACCGCAGCGCCGTCGTTTACTTTGGTTGGATTGCGTTTCGTAAAATTATAATTAAAGCAAGCTGCGTGGTGATGATCAAGCGGCCCAATACTTACGCACACTTAGAAAACTCCCAGAGCATTTTCTGTGTTAATATTTTTTTTTGCTTTGTACGAAGGAAACACAAAACACGATTTGTTTCTGATATGAGGGCACACTTTTAAATGGGCTTATACGGTAATTTTACTATTTCTCGTAATGTCTCTACATATTGAAACTGCTGGTGGGCGCTGATAATCGCTGTCTGTTGCTTAGAAAAAGTGCGCGCTCTACGAACAAGAACTAAAATACGGATAGTACACTAACCAATGCCTGAGTAAGACGAGACTGCTACTCTTGCGACGGATCGAAGAGCCAAAGTGCCAGCGCTCGGGAGAGAAAATCAAGAGCCAAACCGCCAAGAAAGAGAAGGGTTGGGTGCTCGCTTGCAGCCTATTGTCGATTTCCGCTTTGCGGAAGGGGCCGGGAAAGCCTTAGTTCCTGGCACAAATTAAGCCAGTCTTTCACACTCATCTATTTTACTCTGGTCTTGGTACCTTTCGCGGCCTAAATTGTGCGCATCAGATAACCTTGTATGTTTCGTTCGTTTTTCTTAATCCTTCCCGTAAAAGGATTTGATCTTTTCTGCTGGAGCTTGGAAGGCGTTTAGTTGGAAAGTTAAAGAGCGATCTTGCAGAGCGTAAACTAAGCACATTCACTTAGATATAGTTTACTGTTACTTTTCGATATAAGAAAATTTTGTTGTTAAGAACCTAACTTATACTGAGCGCCTAACGAGCCTAGAAGTTATATTACACGTTTAAAGAAGTTAACATTGCCAGTGGCCTCTGTAAATGACGTATAGCCAATTTACTAACGTATCCTCTAAAGCCAAGTTTCTATCTCAATCCCTTGGTGGCACTCATTGCATATTCTTCATTGGGTAGGACGCCGGCTGAATATTGTCATGTGTACGCGTTTATGTTTCTCTTGCGACCACTGTTCACCGGCTAATGTTGCACATTATTCGTCAGTAGAATGCCCGCCTGCATGATTCGGAACTTACGCGTATGTTATGGTTCGTTCGATCTGTTGTGTTTGCCATTGCCGAAACATGTATAATGAGAGTGAATGCGCGACACGAACTGTTTAGTAGCTTGCGGAAACCACTCGGGTACTAGAAATTACACTGGAAACCTCGACTAGTGATGCATAAAAGCCGATGCGCTTGACCCGCTGATGAGATTTCGGTGATCGATGAGTGTGTTCGCCGCTATATCATTGTGCTTTGAGGACAGCCTCTTTTTTCTGTGCACAGGGTCACCCAATAAAGAGTCAGTTTCGCCATTTACACTTTTGCTACTATGTTCTTGAGCGTCCCTACCACGTGACAATATTCCACGTGGTCTGTGGCCTCATTATTGCCAAACCCTTCGTTCTTGGTTTGTGGGTGCTACGTCGAAAAGTGTGAGCGCTTTTGTTTAGAATACCGAACTTTAAGCAGTTGTCTCTCTGTACTGCTGAACTTTTGAGAGCTTCATCTATTTTGAACTGCGCTCGATTATCTTTTACTTCCAAAAGTTGAGCTTCAGCTTGAGTCAAGGCTCAGAAATATGTACTAAATGTTTTGTCAACTGCGAGACTCACGTGTCTTAATATCCTTGTGTCAGATGACTTGTTGTTGCGCGCTTTCCTTTTCTCTTTATCTTTATTTTCTTCTGTCTTTTTTCCGTTTGGTTCTCTCTCGGCTTGGCAAGGAGCGGCGCACCGTGTCCATTTCAGGCAACAATTGCTAACATAACCTGCTTCGATTTTTGTCTATGTGTGCTTTTTATGCGTATTCGCCTCGATATAAAATAGATTGTGTAGACTAGCTCACGGGAGGACTAAAGAGCAGGAGAGGGAATTGGAGAGCAGTGGAGAAAAGAGGATCAGACTGAAAAGGAGAATTTTTCTGCCTACTATTGTCTTGAAGTATGAAGCAGTAGAACATTTTGTTCCGTATTGCTTGCTTTATTCGTAGTTTTGGTTTAGTGGCCTTCAAGGAACCGAAAGAGATTTTCGTGCACACATTTTGTTTCAAATGTCACTATCTATAGTATCTAAAGATAAGTATCTATAGCCACAGAAGGCCACTCGAGGAATGTGTGAAAAGCTTTTTAAAAATAGTTTCTTACCTGCATTATCTTTTTTTTTTCTCGTGTACGAAGGCTTGGGACAGAGATAACTGTTTAGCTGTATTTTTCCATGCGATTGTAGTTTTGTAGAAACAGCTGCAACAACGTTCATGAATGTGGAAACGTCACGAAGTTTTTTGTGCTTCGCAGAATCGCCTGTCTGAGATGAAGGTTCGGTCCTCACTACGGAGCAATGCAGGACCACTTGGCACTGCGGCGCCAGAGAAGAAACTCGACTAGCCCCGCGTAGGTCCGAGTTGAGTATTGCGCACCACCCCGGCAAGAAAACAAACGAAGGTGACGATTCATGTATGGCTCAACAAAGTAAACTGCTGTAAACGCGTCACGTGTTGAATGCTAAGGAAGAGAGAAAATGCCCTGCAGGGTGGTTCAATAAAGCAATCAACTTGGTTGTGCAGCATCTTAATCTCCGCCACAAATGTGAAAAAACAGACATAAAGATGAATACACGAACGGTGACGCAGGACGCTTCTTTTGTAGTCATGTGTGCATGTTTTCGTCTTCGCGTCACTTTTCTTGTCATTTGCACCACACATCTGGCATGGGTTAGCAGTGGAGACGTTACTTGACATAACTACTGTCGAGTCACTGAATAATGGAACACTGTAAGCCTTCCTTGCGATTTGCGCCTTCTCACGTCTTGTGCTTAAGTTATTGCACCATAGGGTTCATAACTGGGAATCTTTAGGTGAGGCGATGTTGGCATACACAGATGAGAAAACACCCAGAACTATCGCTTGAATCATCCTGCAAGCAATAATTTTTACAGCGAAGCTGCCTTTGGCTGGGATCCGGGTATTTCTTTGTGGAGTAATGTCGATGGACCACTAGCATCATCTATGGCTCATACTTCCACATGGGATAGCTCATACTCCCGTAAAGCAGATGTCAAAAACACTCAACAAAGTGAAACGAAGAGTGCACACATTTTTTGGAATCATGTATACAGCATATAGAACAGCCTATGCTTCAATAAAGAACAAGCTAAAAACAAATATCTGTGACAGATAATTGATGAGAAGGCGCTGATGGGCCTGCCTACCTACCTTTTTTGAACCTAAAAGAAACTAAGTACGTCTTCTTCAACCCCACCAACAAAACATGTGACAGTGAACTCACGCTGACATTCCAGGACACTGTCATAGCACGCGTAAAATGTCAGATATTTCTAGGTGTGTGGTTTGAAGAAGGTATGTCGTGGAACCTTAACCAACTAACCTCAGAACTAAGGAGAACAGCTGGTTTATTATTCAAATTATCAGATCTTATTCCTCTGCAACTGAAGAAAGCAATATATTATGCCCACTTCTACTCCCGTTTATCCTACTGCACACTAGTATGGGGCACTACAACGACTGCGAATTATAACAAACTGGAGGTATTATAGAAGAAAGTGCTGAGGATTCTTGAGAATTATCATGGTGAAACCAAAGATCTGCCAACTAATTATTTGTTTATTAAACACAATTTGTTCAAAGCGAGTAAAATATAAGACTACAAGTTCCTGCTGCATATACATAAACATAACCTGCTACATTCAGCACACACAACGTCAGCTCCTTATGCACTGCGTAACGAACGGATAACAACACCACGAACACGTCCAAATTTTGGAAGGGCTGTGCTCGCTTATCAAATACCGGTAATAATAAAGCGTGACAATTCCCAAAAATATTTCAGAATGAAACTCTACAAATTGAAATTGCAATAAGACGTTTTTTGTTGTATGAGTGAAGAACCCTTTAAAACAAATGCATATTTAGTTTTTCATGTTTCTATGTTTTCATTGTATGTTCGTTGTTACCATATCTGTATTTGATTTTTTTCTTGCATTGTATATTATTTCCACTATTTGAAAATACCCTGTGATGTCATTTATTAAACACAAGTAATTTCCCCTATGTTGTCCTTGGTGTTTGTTGGCTTCTTATGATATTACTAATACAATCGGGACCCTCGGTTAACCCCCTTTCTTCCTGTGATGTAGTCTTTTAAACTGTTCTTTTGTAAATTTATCACTTTGCCTACTGTCTGTATTATCCCCAGGTCCGCTCAAGTTGTCTATGACAACTTTTTTGCCGGGGGGACCCCCAAAATTATGGTTGGAAATAAATTGAACTGAACTGAACATGCAGTGCGAAGCATGTAGCGCTAGGCGCATACGTTTCCAGGTAAAGATAACTGTTGTGCAATCCGCCGCGGTGACGGCAGATTGACTGTAACATACGAAGCAGGCATCGACGTAACTACGCTTTCGTACGTAAAAGAAGATCCAACCCAGCAAATGATTTCTGTTTTGACAGTGCTATCGGAAGGCCACGTATAATGAGGACTTATGAAGAGCAACGCGCATACGACAAGCTGTGAATTTATGTTCTCTCTTATCCACTATTTGTAGGTGCTAGAAGTAGCGGCGCAAGCCAAATCGCTGCAGTCGAAACGTCTTAGGATATTAATTACATAAACTGCATGGGAAGGACGCCACGCCAATAATTTCAAATGACGTCGCATGGGGTAATTCTTCTAGTGGTCATTTACAGCTTCGCTATCTGACCCCCTTCACAGCTTACACTGGAGACCATATTTTTCCACAGTATCTCGGAAAATAACTTCGTTTCCTTACTTTGATCCATTCTTCTTTACAATTTACCATAAAGGGAAAACGACCATACCATAAGAAGATACGTACGATTTCTTTCCACTCATATATACGTACCTACTCTCGCCATGTACAAGCTATTTATCAAAATCTTGCCCCTCCCACGCTCTGTGCTCTTTTATCGTTTCTTTAAGCTTCTTTAAGGAAACTTGCCTTGCGGAGTACGTAGATGCGCAATTTCCGCGAGGTATCCCAAGACATTTAAACGGAACTGCCTGATTGGCCGAAGTTCGAACTCAGAAATTGCAGTTTGTAAATGTGGTGGCGAGGAGAGCGGCTTAATGCGAATCTCGATGTTACTGTTCAAAGAGTATTCCACAGTAATTATCGCCTTCAAAGAATTGTTTGATTCTTTGCCTCCAGATTTTCATTTCAACCGACAAGCGGTGCACGTTGTTCAGCGGCTGCATAGGCTGGTTTTATTAGGTTTTTTTTTTCGTTTTTCATCACTGCTGTTGCAAAAATATTTCTCGTCATTTAGTTTCAGATAAGCAGCGTAACAAAAATAACAAACCGGCAGCCAGTCCCCTGTTGCGATTTGAAGCGTGTGCTAAATTTACATGCCAATATTTATTTAATTTGAGACATTACTGCTCAAAGTGCATGCACAATTATGAAGCGAAAGTAGAATATTTATCAGGAGAGCGATATCAATGGAAGCTCTTATTAGAAACTGTGATTATCCTAAGGGAACTTTATATTACGATGCACATATTCACTCATTTGTGGTGAAGAGATACTCTTTCTCAAGTTTTATACGGCAGTTTACTTGGTTCAAAGGCACTCAAACATTGCGTATGATTACGGACGCTTCACACTCCTTTAGCATTCACGATGATCAAATTTGCGTGCCTGTTTAAGCGAAGTTACCGGGTGCCATTTAAATAAACAATTACGGAGCCTAACGAGCCTAAATGAATGTGAAGCATGTTGATGATATTTTTTTTCTCACGCTTCGACAGTTCCTGCAGGCGGTTTCATGAAGTTTAGTCTTCTTTAACGGACAGTAGCTTCCAAAGTGATGTATTATTGTCTGTCGATATTTCAGCTCTTAGTGAACTGCACTGCTTGTGTAGCTTTTAAACCTTTCATGCCCTTCAAAGAAAAGAAAAATGAATGTTCCAGTAATTGCACGCCTAAAGAACGGCCGATTTGGCTCACATACAATTTACCATGTGACACAAATGTGACAAACCTTTCATTTCAAAGAAAATCTTTTGTCATTAGGATGGCTTGACAATTTCGACCTCACAAAACCTTGCTGTGCGTGCTGTTGTTTTCCGGTGCTCAAGGACACCCAACTTCATAATTAGATATTAAGGTCAGTTCAGTGGAGAAGTTGAGTTGCTGGGGCATTTGAGATAAAGCGCATGTGACACGTATCTATTACCATTTCTACCACTGGAAACCTTGGGGCTAGCAGAGATTTGTATTCTGCGTCATTTCATCTCATACGTCAGATTGGCTATCTTGCTCTGTTCGCAAACTTCTGAACCTTTGCATACCATATTGTGCTCTAACTTCATTAAAACTTGACGTCGAAGAGCTAATGAGTGTATTTTCTTTCCTTTCATTTGTATGGTGTCTTGTGCTATTCATAAATAGGCATAAACAAGAAATCTCCTATTTCATTGTTTCATTTATTTATCTCTAGAGTTCAGTGCATGGTCTAAACGACACCAAGGGAGAGAAAAAAACATCTTGTTTTGAGCAGATTGTGTGCAACATAAACATGGGGTTTACGGTGCTAAGGCCCTACGAGAGAGCAGGATCACTCGCAACCTCGTAAACACGGTGCTCGTTCGAACTGCACTAGCAGGTCTTGGCAGTGCAAAAGTATTGGAACTCTTCTCTGCGAGGGACCTATAACTGTCGATCCAGCCGGCACTTATGCGCTGAGATACTCTAGGGACGGCTTGTGCGGGCTATTAATGCCGGCCCAGCCACATTGCTTGACCCCAGCCTCATTAGCCCGACCCTCTCTTTTCTTCTAGTGTGATATGCGAGATTCTTTGCTTTGTTTCCTCAGATACTGCCGTTCAATCTGTGTTCCCCCTCTCTATGTCAGACTAAGGCCGGAGTCAGTATGAGGTATATGAAGTTGGTGTTTCTGTTCTTGTGTGACCTAGTTTATGCGAGTGTAGCAAAGCGCAGGGCGATTTTACAAGCTGCTGGTATCGGCCAATTACCGCAAAGGACGCGGGTCGGCTCCGCGAAAAGGGGATGCGGGAGACAACCACGCATGGAAAGAAATGTGGATTAGTTGTAACGCTGTCGAGGAGCCGTCAAATGCTCACCCTCTTTGGAATAAAAGGGAATAATGGTTCCGACCTAATGGAAAGCATTTGAGGAGACGGACGTGACGATAAAAGGAACGGATGTGCTTGAAGCCACCATTACCGCTAGACGCCCCCGCGGGCTTCCCAGATGCCCCGTTGGCCTTCTTCGCTGCTACTGTGGCTTGTATGTGGACCTCGCCGCCAGAGCGTAGTCACAGAAAATGGGTGACGCGACACACGGCCATCCGGTTTCAGTGCCATTTTTAGGCATCCTGAGAATTCGTTGAGAAACCGGCGATATCTTTACGACCACTTAGCGGGCTGTGACCGATGGGTGCCCTTGTGTGTGATCGCCATCTGGTCCTAATTGTGTTGTTCGGATCGTTCAAGGGACCCGGCCCGCAGCTGCACGAGGTGAGAGTTTTCCTAATACTGGCATGGCAGCCCGCTGTCTGGCACATGGATCGTCAATAGCGGTGGCTTTGTGGGGACATTCTCGCAGCTGACGTGGCGGCTTGCAGCTCGCGGGCTGGTGCGCATACAAAGGGGAACAGACACAGGCAATTTATGGTTGCACGTTCGAGCTCGAGCCTTGCCTCCAATGCCGGGGAACATCGAGGCCACCACCCGGAGTCTAATGTAGGGGAGCGTGAGATGGCGCGTTTCTTTCAGTGAACCTATCCTCTTGCATGTTGTTGATTGAGTCACTGTTTTCACCTTTGCCGTGTACATTGCAAAAGGTTTGGTGAAGACGAAGCGTCTGCGAGCCAGGACTCTACTTCTCGAACTCAGCTGTTTTCTCCCTATTTCTGCGTATATCATTGGAGAGCTGGCATGGTTCGTGGCGCGGATACAAGTTGACGTCCCCGTGCCTCTGTCGGGAATGGCGACTTCAGCGGCGGCCGCGTCTAGGAAGCGGACCGGCAGTGACACCGACGGCAATGACACCAGCATCTACTCGCTCAGCAGTGAGGACTTCTCCGATGACACCTTCGAGTTTGTGCGGAGCCGCAAGGCGAAACGGAGACAAACCACCAGGGCACCCATGTTTTCGAGCACGCCAACGGTAGGGTCGAATCAGAATACCGCAGTCAGTACGATCCTATTTGTACCAGAACTCGCTACCTACAACCTGGGGCGTCTAAACAGACAGTCTGTATCAGCGCAACTTGAAGCGGTGGTGCCAAATAAGGTAAGAGAAGCTAGAGTCGACACACTAAAAAATCTATCTACGTCACACATCAGACAGTGCTCACAAATTTGACTAAATTTACAGAACTAGGTGGCGTTAACCTCTGCTCGTACATCCCCCTGAACAATGGTTCCACTACTGGTGTCATCCACGACGTGAACGTCTCCATCTCCAGCGCTGACTTGCTGATTCTAGTAAAGCCTGCTGTTGATGGGGTCGCCATAACACATGTGTATCACTTCGCCACATCGCGCTGTGTGAAAATTATTTTCAAGGGCGAGACTCTTTCATCGCACATCGAAGTGGACAACTTTAGACACCCTGTGCGACCATTCATCCCAAGGCCACTGCAATGCCGCAATTGTATTAGGCTGGGACACGTGAGCGCTGTGTGCGAGAACACGAGAGTTTGCTCACACTGCAGCAAGCCCCACGCTGCAGACTCTTCTGCAGTCACGTTTCTCAAATGCACCAATTGCCTTGGTTCCCGGGATGCTTCCTCGAAGCACTGGCCCAAAATGAAGAAAGAAAAGGCTATCTCAAAGATGGCGAGAGACCGTTCGTCTCGTGGGAAAGCTGTTGGGGCCGTTAGAAAGCGACGCTCCCGACGCCTTCGGACTTCAAAGAACGCTGATGCCTCTGTGAAAAGTACGCCCCATCCCACAACACCTCCTCCTCTGCCCCCTAGGCCTGCCGTAATTAAATCTAAATCAGATAAGGTCACGGTGAACAGAAAAACTTGGTCCGCACTACTAAACAGCCAAAGCCAGAACAACAGTGGAATTCACAACCGAAGTCGCAGCCGATGCCACAGCATAAACCGGAGCCACGTCAAGTGGTACAGCTGCACAAGGCTGTAGAGCGCACAGCGCGGGTTCCTGACAAATTGCCAGAAGAAGACCAGCCGGCGGTTATTATGCTCTGGTCCCTGATGAATAATATCCGAATGCTGTTGAATAGCCCGCACACTCCGTCAGCGCGAAGTGCAATGCAAGTACTGGGATGCTCTTAATTCAGTAGTATTTGTAACTCTTGAGTAAGCATCATGGCTCACCGGCATCATTTATGCACTGATGTCAAAAAAGCTGGGGTTTAGCTTAACGATATACTGCCACGCACTGCAACGTACTGCTGACGCCCACCGGCTCCTTGGTCCTCACTGGTGACCTCAACGAGCATCATCAGCTACGGCGAAGCACCAACATTATCTTCAGACCGCAGGATGACGACAGCCTAAAGTATCAGCGGAGCACCTGCTTGGGCTTGGCTGATTTCCAGGCGCTTTGCTGCGTGCGAACACAGTGTTCCCGCTATCCCGCTTTCCTCTTTGTGTTCCCCCCTTCCCTTCCCCCAGTGTAGGGTAGCCAACCGGACGCTCGTCTGGCTGACCTCCCTGCCTTTCCTCTCTTTGCTCTCTCCTGGTGCTACTGGCTGCAATGGTGTGAATTCCTATGTGGGATTGGCTGGCTTGTAACGCTTTGTGCAAATGTGGGATTAAAGAGTTTGGGTTGTGTGACAGAAAGCGGAGCTTAGGGTTTGGACCCGGACAGAAGCCTATCGCGTTTAATGAATGACTCATTACCGCCCAACGGCTCTTCTTTCGCGCTGCCATCGCCCACTCGAGTCATCGAGGGGCGCCGACATCGGAGCTTAAACACCTTCCCTACTTAACTTGTGATGATGCTAGCAGAGAAAAAAGGGAAAGGAAATCGATGGCAGGGGTCTCGAACCTACGGCCTGCGGCCCGTATCCGGCCGCAAGAGGCAGGCCGACCGGTCGGTGGTTAGCGGTGGTCTATTCGAGAAGGGCCAGCGCGCAGATGTGCCAGGCTGTTTCTTGGGGCAAAGCCACCGAGCGTGGCTTCTCCGCAAATTTTTTCGCTATTGCGCTTCTTTCTTGGAGTGGGCTTAACTACTGCTAAAGATAATGCTACAATGCCGCCTTAACCGAGGCAGGGCCGATGAACGAGGAGCCGCATTAGGATCGCGTGATTTGGCGATTGGCTGATTCTAGCCTCTAGGTCAGAACGTGCGCAGATTTCTCAACTTCGCCCAGGAAGGCTACGCCCAGAGAGTCTTCGCCAGCTATTCGCTAGTAGAACTACAGCATTTAAATATTGATAGATAAAATAAGTATAGAGATACCCACTTATGTATCACGCTAGGAAGGGGTATTTTGGGGGTACTTTGAAATAAATAAATAAATAAAGGAATAAATGAATAAATAAATAAAGCTCAGTTTCTGGTTTCATGCCAAGCAACAACCCCGCATGTTGGGGAAACCGGAGATCATGTGTTTAAAGATTTATAAAGCAGTCGGTGTCCCTTCACGAATTGTGGTGGGGCAATCTAAACCATTTGACAATTAATGGGGCAATTGTGGGGAGTTAGGAAGAAACCTTTTCACCTAATATTAAACACCGCCCAATTTGCTCGATTCACAAAGGGAATGAATGGTATTTTACAGCGTGATTCACGAGCAGGCCCATCTGTTAAAAAGGCATATATTCATATATTGTGTTATGAAACGGATTGTGCCAGCTGCTACTGCTATAAGGTCGCACGACCTCATTCACAGCCCGTTCCGTTTAAGTCTAAAGGTGACGGAATCTGAGCTCGTAGGCACGACGTACCACCCTCCAGTTAGATTTTTCATCTACGGGAAAGGATTGTTTTGTTTCTTTCACCTTAAAGAAAAACAGGAACTTGTTTGCACCAGAAGACTTTCCGCGAGTTACTACTCTCCAGTCACGACGGACTCATGAGTGCGCTTTTGTGTCGATTTAGTGGGCCACTTGACTGAGAACAACCTGAAGCTACAAGAAGACGCAAACCGTATTCATGACCTGCGCGTGGACATCGAATGCCTAAGGACAAAACTGATATTTTTTTAAGCAGTTGCGACATTGAAAGGGGAAACATTTGCACTGCTATTGAAGTATTGTTGCCGATACTAATACGGCTTTCTTACTCTCCTCGCCACACGACAAGTAAAATATCAAGAACGTGCTCACACAATTTTGCGATTGATTCTCAGATCATGATGCTAGGAAGGTGGAAATAGGAATGTTGCGAAATTGAAATCTATTTAGCTGGGACTTGGATGTACATCTTTTATTTGAAGGTTGCCTTCAAATAAAAGCAATAGAACTGCAGCCAAACGACATATCTCGTAAAGCAAATATAATCAATTTCGATAAATACAAGACTTTAAAAAGTTCTGAAACTTGCATATCACTTACATGCTACGGTAATGTCAATTTTTTGACATTACCGTAGTAAGCAAGTATTTTTAAATAATGAAAGACGGGAAGTCGAGATATCTAGTTTATCCGAATCTTATCGGATTTTATCGCATTTGTGGGAGGTCACCTCACTCGTACTTTATGCGAAATACCACCACGACGGTAACGGTGAGGATGACGGCTCGGATTTTATTTATACATTATTACAATAAATCTACTACTCCACTGGACTCTCGCGCACAGCAATTTTAGTTACTTAAAAGAAGACCCCAATGAATAATCTGTTATGCACGCGACTATACGCAAAAATATGACTTGAGCAACAATTGCCTTTACCACTTTCTTGCTTTTATTATTGTGGATATGTTTTATCTGTTATAGCAGTACATGAGAAGGAACCATGATATAAAAATAAATAGAACATTGAAATTCTTGAAGCTATGTTACCATTTTTGTTCTTCGCAGATTGCGTAAGGGTGGCACATGGCGAAGTGTCGAAGATGTGTCAAGTCATGGTTTCTCTTTTTTGCTAAGGACTTATTTATTCGCTTGGCACGCGTACATCATCGTTCATTCGCCAGTAGAAACTTTCAGGGCATAAATTTTCTTGCGCGTAAAACCTGATAGTTGTATAGTGCTTCTTGTGTCTGGGCTCCCGAGCGTTATTTGTTCCACAAAAAATATTC
Source organism: Dermacentor albipictus (assembly GCF_038994185.2). Classification (NCBI taxonomy): domain Eukaryota; kingdom Metazoa; phylum Arthropoda; class Arachnida; order Ixodida; family Ixodidae; genus Dermacentor; species Dermacentor albipictus. Next base: position 134,308,841 of record NC_091823.1, on the reverse strand, counting down.
AGTACATCAGCTATTTTTAGGGAAATAAATTTCATGATCATTTCAGAATAAGGACATCAACTGCCCCATTGAAGACTTTATGTTGGAATTGATACGGCACACGTTCGTTGTCGGTTATCAATTTATCGTCAATGAGTTACTTAAGCTTTTTGTGTAAAAACGCTTTCAGCTTGTCAAGCGAACGGTGACTAATACGGCGGTAAATGCCTTATCATATTGCGCGCACATTGATTTTACTCAGGTATACATCTCAAGCAGACACCTGCCTTGCCAAAAATCTGCTGACACACAATGTATCAATAAATCTGTCGAACACAGAAGCTTATATTATCTTGTACCGCATGGAAACGTGAGCCGTTCAGCCAATTTGCGGTGGACTTACAGAACTCGCGGTGGGAGAGCGCAACGTGGTTAGATTATAAACACGGATTTCGTCATAGGGCATGGAGGATCGATAAATCTGAATAAATCAGCAACATTTTCGCAATATTAGGTCTTTCGAAAGCATTACGCAAATCTGAAGGGCTTCCTGGCTCAGAGCAGTAATTGGGAATTCCCTCAGGAAGTGTTGCTGCTACTCGCGACTTACAAAAAGTCTGCTCATCTTTGCGAAATTGAGGATGCATAGAAAATGAGGGCTTCTCCTCACTCACGTAGGTACATATTAGATTTAGCTGCACAGAGAGTGAGACGCATTGGCCATGAACAGATGTCAGTTTGAATTTCGATGCATCTTGTCGCAATGGTACCGCTGTTGACCACGCTCCAGCCAAACATGGCACTTGGTCGCAATACTGGGGACGACGACAAAGTTATTGTTTTGTTGAAAGCTTCCACGTGTTGTCTCTGCATTCTCGCTTTGCTTCTTTGCAAACTGTTGCAGCTGCCGCTCTCTCGTTGTGGAAATGGATTAAGATACTTCCGAGGACGTCTCCGGGCGCGCAGCCGTCAGGTTGGCTTACGTCCAGGGAACGTGGGAGCGAGTCAATCGACACTGACAGCGAGGCCGCCGAACTGTACCCAAAACAGCTCCGACTTCTCGTGCGACGACGTCAAGTTTGTCGTGAGCCAAACAGCAAAAAGAAGACTGCTGTCGGCGTCATCGCCGGCAAGTGTTTCAATCGTAGATGATATACACTGCGCTGGCCGCACACCATTCTCGTCTTGGCCGTGAACCCTACGACCTATTTGGGGCTCGTGACATGCAAGTCCTTTCATTTTTACTCGAAAGAATTGCACCGAATGAGATTATAGACGTGAGAATAAACTCACAGAAGAATGTCCTGGCTCTAGACATTTTACATCGAAGCCCACTACAAAGCCTTCAAAATGTAATAAAAATCACACTCACCCTGTTTTCCGTTCCCTTTCATTACCTCTACCTCCTTCCTTTTTTGCTCTTTCTGAGCTGTGCTACAATATTAAAACAGTCATGATAGAAATCGACAAATCGAAAGTGCAATCAATGGTCTCCAGAGATCGCTACAGGCGATTACGTTCGGGGTCGTCCGAGGGGCCGGGGTCTCTGGGTGCCATACGCTGAACCGGTTGGGTCTCTGCGTATGGTCCGCCTGAGCATGGCCGCGCAGTCCTTATCTTGAAAGCGATCTGCGATGTGGACAGAGTCTTGGCGTGCCAAGGAATAATAGCTTCGTTTGAGCTGGTTTCTCGCCGCTTAGTTGCGTTGAAACGGGAGGTAGCACAATAACCAATTAACTTGCAGCTGCTACGCATTGTCACGTCAGCGTTCTGAAAGCGAGTGTCTACTGTCATCGAGCGAGATGGGTTCATGTTTGCCTGTATGCACACGGCACCATGCTAGTTTATTTGGTGAGTAAGCGAACAGTGTGAAATGTATGTAGCCGATAAACCTATTCTCCTTATTTCGCATACCTGTCTAATAATTCGCTGCCACACTTGATGCGTGGCCTTTCGGTCGGAACTGCGACTTTTCACGAGAGTTCACAAACAATAAAAATTCTGATCTGTCACGCTGAGCATCGGAATGAGAGTTCAAGACAAAAATGGTACGCACACTTTGCGAAATGCAGTATCGCAACCGGCCACTTCCTAATATTTCCACTTCAAGCAACTCAAAATCATTAGCTAACTTTTGTTGTTTGTGGGAAAGAAAAAAAAATGTCCAAAATAAGAGCTCTATGTAAGTGTATTTTGTAGACTAATTGAGATTACGCCATGAGGTGCTTGACTAGTTTTATAATGTGCCGTGAGAAAGCACACTGTTGATAAATAAATACCGCATAATTAAAAAATCCTAAATTGCAACAATCACTTGATTCACAGATAATAAGTTGCATACCATCACAGTGTAAGAAAGAAACTCAAAGGATATTTCGCAACGTTCTCTAATATTGACATATCTTGAAACTTGGGGTGCTATATTTTACAGCAAATAAAAATTACATTCGGGAATTTAAATTTCCTAGTTAAAAAGGTAATTGTGCAGTTCCCCTACACTTGCTTTTTCTCAGAACAATTGCGCTGACTGAGATGAAAAATGCGGCAGAATGTGCCCGCGTGCACGCGATTGCACTACACGAACGAAGTTCTTTCAGCCTTTCATGTATTTTTCTTGGCTGCCTTGTTTTCATGTTATTCGGTTTATGGAGACGTCCTGTGACCTAACATTTTCTGTCGTTGTTTTATCGATGCACTGGAGCTGAGATTCGCGACTACGAGGTCAATAAGCGCCAGCCTCAAGCACTTATCAATGAGGAGGGTGGAGGGGGGGGGTGCGAGAACGGTATTTGGTAAGTGTCAGCCTAGTGAGCTGCCCGTTTTGGCCACCACTGATTGGATGGAGCTGAACCAGCCAGCAGGGTGCTAGCTGTGGGCGCCGGTTTGCCCCTCGACAGTACCCCAGCCCCGCCAACGAACACTTCAGCAACGCTGTAGCTACATAAAAAAGAGAGAAATAAGAGGAGTCACACAGCAGCATGGACTAGGTATGAAGACGACAGGTAATCACGGGGTCTGCCATTCGACTGAAACGAGTGGCGGCGTAGAAATAGCTTCTGTGGGATGTCAAGGATGTCAAGTGAGCTGAAGCCTTCGCTACAGGGCACCCACCGCTGCACGGACACCTGTGGCGGAGTGCCGCCAAATCAGAAACGAAGAAGTGTATATTGGAATTTGCGCCTCAGTTTAGTTACTCGGCTGGATGCTTCCTTTTTTCCCTTGAGTTCGCTACAAGTATTCGCCGACACAGCTCTTAATCACGCTGGAAGACGCACAAAAGCCTTTGCCGGTGAGGTAAAGACGTAGCAGAAGGAACTGGCGGAGGAAGAGTAGGCTCACGACTTTCGGAAATGCTTAGCAGGTGTTACATCATATGGTCCAGACATATTTGGCCAGCCTCAAAAGGCATTCCACGCAGGCAGCACGTCTGTAATGTGTGCCCGACAATACTTGCACACGTTCTACGGGGTATTTTGCAAAAATAGCACATCCGCATATAAGGTTAACGGAAAATAAACAAGGAGCCTTGATTAACGTAGGCGACCTACCGCTGTGCTGGTTTAACTTTTATTACAGCGATTTGAGCCTTCTCAGAGCTAAAAAAGTCTGGCATAACTGATCTCGCGATGAATGTCGACATTACTGCAATGCAATGTCAACATTTAAAAAATGCATCGACACGCCCCATTGCAATCACCGCAAAGCGTCACCTATAATGCGTGTTTGCAGCCGTACTGCTCTACAGCTCTCCCCACCGGATGCGGCAACTAGCGCCACCGCAGCGGATTCCACGCACGGAGCTTGCATGGATATTAACTCAAACAGATCGTCGGAATGTATGTGGCATGGGTTGGATTTCGCGAAGCACCGGGGAAATACAAATCATTTTTTTTTTGCCATGGATGATAGCGACATACCCAGTGGCTTATAACAAGTAACCCAAGTTTATGTGAAAGAGCCCCTGGGTTAGGTGGTTCTTGTATATATGCTTGCCTTCTTCCAGTTAAATTAAATTCGGAGGTTTTATGTTCCAAAACCCCGATATGATTATGAAGTGCGCCGCAGTGGGGAACACCAGCTTAATTTTTACCACTTGGGGTTCTTTAACGTACACCCAATGCACGGTAGATGGGCGGTATTTTTTTTTTGTATTTCGACCCGCAAAATGTGGCCGCCATGGTTGCGATTCGATCCCGCAACCTTGTGCTTAGCAACGAAACACCAACGCCACTACGCCACCATGTCGCGTCCTCATCGAAGTCTTTCACCACTCTTTTTTGTGATATTTGTTGTTTGCGCTTTCCAGCGGTGCAGGTCAAGGGATACTATCTCTGACCGGCCTCTCTGTATTTCTAATTAATTATCCCTCGCTATCAAGTGTCTCACATTACCAATTACACTTAGCTTGTGAACCAAGTCGGCGTAACAGAAGTTTATTGGAGAGTGGCCCACATCTTGTGACACATACTTTGTGGCACATACCCAGCGGCCCAAGTTGTTGTAAAGAGGTTCCTTAACAGCGGAACGTAGCCAGTCGCAACTACCTAGTGCCTGAAATTGTGGTCAAAGAGCGTAACTTCAATGGGACACATAGCTACTTTCACATACCAAGACAAACAGATAGATAGATAGATAGATAGATAGATAGATAGATAGATAGATAGATAGATAGATAGATAGATAGATAGATAGATAGATAGATAGATAGATAGATAGATAGATAGATAGATAGATAGATAGATAGATAGATAGATAGATAGATAGATAGATAGATAGATAGATAGATAGATAGATAGATAGATAGATAGATAGATAGATAGATAGATAGTCAACAGAAAGTGCGTGGAATACCATAAGAATGCTAATCGCATGAAAAAAATTCCAGTTTTGCCCGAAGCACGAAACATTGAAAGAAGTAGGGTGGAAACGTGGGGCGGTTAGTTCAGAACAGTTCGATTTATGGATGACGAGCGCTCGGACAAAGTACGCAGGAGAGGGCGACAAACACAACGCAGTGTACGTGTGTGTGTTGCTATTTCCAGTCTGCTTCGTCTGGGGAGTGTAGTTCTTGTAAATTTCAGCATTATAAGAGACAGCAGGGTTTTTGTAGCACTGAAGCCCCTCATATGGTGTTTGTTATCAAATTATGCGAAGGCAACAGGTTCGAGCATGGCAGCGTGTTAGGAAATTGCTGCCACGCCGCAGCAACAGTGGCCAGATAGCTTACAGGAGTCTCGGAACACTGGCCTGAAGAGCAATGCCATCATTGACATTGCAGGCGTCGCGCATCGGTGCTTCGTGAGATGAGAGCTAATGAAAACGTCAACATATTTAACTTTAACTTTACTTTCAGTTCGTTTTAGATCACTCAAGTGCAGCCAACCTGCTCGGGAAGAAGGCGAGTGTTTATTCCTACAAAATTATCATGCCAGTAGCTGAGGCGGAACGCCGCCTTGGCTTCAATTTTAAACCTGTTGACCAAACTTTCATTGTATGTCCACTTGGTTTGAACGTTTTTATTGCCAGACGCACTGCGCTTTGTGGTAGACGCCTTCAAAGCGTCCACGTGAGCACCGCGCATGCGCCGTCCATACAGTCACACCACGACGGTGGTAGCTGTGCCATCCCCGCAAGAATGCCTTGGTGCCCGTATAGTTCAAAGTACATTGAAAAAATAAACGCTTTCGCTCAGAAGCTTGAAATTTTTCATTAAGCGATCGCAAAAGTTTGAAAAACATGTTATGTTCAGTTTTATTACTGATACTCGGTGCTCAGCCTCACGTTCCTGAACTTCTGCGTGCAGCTCTAGCTACCTTATAGAGCAGCACTTTTGTTTTCGAGATTTTTGCAAAGTGAACGCCTTTCATGGGACAGGGTAAATTGGCCCACTTTTCTCCACTACGAGTTACGGGAACTTGCACGCTCACCGACGGAACCCCTTCATCGATATGTTCATTCTAACAAGCTCCTTTTTTTCTGGCTGAGCCGCTGACCTATGTACTTGTCGTCGACGACAAAGTCACGGCTGGCTGCTCTCTTGCCGTGCTCCTCAGCGTGTGACAACGTTGAGCCTAAATGCAGGATCGTGTGCTCTCAAACGCTTCCTCTCCATTGCGGACTCACGGCAGCCGACAGATGAGCCAAAGGCGCTGAGTTAGCTGGCTGAGAAAACTAGCCGCGCAAAAAAAAAATGAAGTGCGGCCTTGCGCTCTATGACGGAGGAACATAGAGGAGGTGGCCGTGGCGGTGCCTAAGATGTCGGAGGTCAAAACGCAGCTCATGTCATTTGGCAGCGTGGCGCCGTAATTTGCGCTTGTGGGGCATAAGCACACCCAATGCGATTGATTCTTGGTTGGAAATGTTTTTCCTAATTTTGCACTGCAAAATTGTGGATGCAGCTGTCATACACTGGTGCGGTCCTTAGTCGAGATTGTATGGTATCTTTTGTATTGAGAACAATAAAGAAAAGGTTGTTTGTAGTTTTGAAGAAGGTGCATTCAATGAAAAACGTCATTCTAAGCGTGAATTTATTGCATATTTCGCGTTAACCGATTAATCTAATCCCGTATATTTTGAGCTCTATTCCTTCATGTATATAATTACTTCTTCATATAAAATATTAGGCGCGTACTCTCCGTGTATTAGTTTCATGGATCACGGATTGTAAGTTACACCAGTGTATATTTCACCATATAAAGGCTACATATATATGACCAGGTTTGAATTACAGTTTGCCTATTAAGTTTACCATAAAGGGCTTTCTTTCTGCAGAGAGAGATCATTAAATCACATCATAGACTTGACAAACTGAAACTGAACTCTTGGGTATGAGGCATGCCGTTGTGGAGGGCTCACCGGAGGTTATTCAACGTGCACCCAAGCATTGCATAGAAGCTTTTTCGAATTGAGGCCATATAAGGACGTGCTGCCATGGCCGAGATCCCAATTCGCGACCTCAGCCTCAGCACCCATGATGCATCTATTAAACCACTATGGGTGGGTGGTATGTACATCCCATTAAACTAACGCCCCATTTGACACGACATATGCAAATAAAGTTATCCTGATTTTTACGCTTTGTTGAAGATACGTTTCGATTTGGCATACTCTTATAACCACCTATAAACACCTGTAATCATATTTATTCAATGTAACGTAAGGATGCCTGTGAAAATTTAAGGTGTTTGAGGTCTCTCGAAAGCAGGCAAGGTTTATTTCCTGAGACACCAAGAAATCCGATGATTTCCTGCACATATGGGGAAAGTGGACGAGAGTCGGGTAAACCTCAAAGAGGTTGCTCAAGACTTGGCAGGAGGGCTTGCTAACTGTGACAGTCATAGGTTAGTCAGTCACTATCAAACAAGGCAATCTAGAGATCATTTAATAACTTACAATGACATTACCAAACATTACTATTTAGGACGCAGGCGATTCCCATTGCAACATTCAAAACTGAGCAAGGCTCACGCAGTCTCACTGCGCTTATTGCAAACAGGTAAATATCCCACGCCATATCATGTTAATGAAACATATCCAGAGAGAGAGTGAAAGTAAGATGGACTGCAATGATTGCACTGGCAGAATTCGAATCAGACATATGCTGCCGAGTTGTCCCAAGACTCTTCAAAACGTCGTTGAAGAATGGACACAGTGGGAGAAATTGATTCAAGACCAATGTGTCAAGACCAACTAAGGACTGTACAGAGGGCCCATGATGCCGCTGAAGGGCATGGCCGGACAGTGTCAACGTGGGAGCGTAAACACACACACACACACACACACACACACACACACACACACACGCACACACACACACACACACACACACACACGCGCGCGCGCACACGCACACACACACACACACGCACACACACACACACACACACACACACCAAAAAATCTCTTCGTTGTCAGACAGCGTCCGTCAAGCCAATTTTCGGGCTTCTGTTTGACAGGTGATGAGTACCAAGGTTGAAGCGGGTGATCATATATATATATGTATATATATATATATATATATATATATATATATATATATATATATATATATATATATATATATATATATATATATATATATATATATATATATATATATATAGATATATATATATATATTTCGTTCTTGTTACCTTACCCATACAGGGCGTAGAACACCCCCGGTAAAAGTTGGCGCTTTTGGTAGTTGGTGAAAAAAGAGGTTTATTAAGCAATTTATGACGCAAAAGACTATATATATATATATATATATATATATATATATATATAAATATATATATATATATATATCAATGGATAGAGAGAAAGAGACACATTATGAGGACACAACAGCACTGCTTTGATGTAGAAGGTAGGAAAATGGTGAAATAAAGAAAGAACGCTTCTAACAAGTCGTTACACAAGTCATTTCCCATGTCATGGTCAACACTCCATTTATCATTGTTGCACGCTGTTCCTGTTTAATGCTCTGGGCATAGAATTCTGAGCATGGCCTCGTTATTGCCTGATTTGTTCCTTTACTTATTGTTTGTTCGACAGGCATCTATTTTCTATGTGCCCGGAGGAATCAGTTGAATGACACAGAAAATTGGTTCAGGCATATTTTTCGCGACTATCAGTTTTCTCATTGTCTCGTCTCCTAGAACCATGCAGTGTCGCTGTAGCGTGATGCTATTTCCGCAAAGCCCTACGCCCGTCGCTAGAAAAGGAGCACCTGGAACCCGCGTGCGCCTACTGAAAGCGACAACGCGTTGTCAGAGGTACTTTCGGAGATGCTAAAATGGGTCGTTGTTATACGCGAGAAGAGCGAGAAATGGGATCAACGACTCCGCCACTTGTAGGTCACTTCATACTGACGACAGCGTGTTCACTTTGTCGTGCAGAGCACGGATGTTATCCATTATGGAACAAGCCTTGCAGCTGGCCGGAAAGCCGAGGTCACTGCTATAGATCAGATGTCTCCTGGCGGGGGCTCTGGAGCAGTCTGCTCTATCTCCAGTAGTGGCCACGCTTTTAGGTCAAGTGCTCGCACTGCACTTTTAATGTGCGCCACTTGCTATGGGTTCCGCGGTGGTTCTTCCGGGACCATCTTCGCCTTTGAGAGGAGGTCACTGTGTTTAGGCATCTGGTAAGGCAGCATTGTCCTCAAAATCAAACCACTCGTTTTCTTTGATTTCAACGCCAGGGTCAAATGTCTTTGAAGAAAGCTGCACTTGCAGCGTATAGCAAGTCGGATTCTGTAGGCGCGATGCCTCCATCATCGCCAGGCACCAAAGATAGGCGAAGACCCACTACACATAATAAGTATGCAGTCAAACTGAAACATGGTCAGGTATGGTTTCATGCACCCAGCTGTATATAGCTAAAGGAGTGACCTGACCGCGGTTTTGTGGGGCAGACGAGACCGGCACTTTCAAGTACTCTTGCTAACGCGGACAGCTGCAGCTGGGGGAATAAATAATTCCTATCATAGCTTCCTACCCCAACCAGGGGCGATCCAAATTAATTCAGAGCACCACAGTATAGCGTGCCCCATAATAGGATAATGGCTTTGGTATGTAAGGCACCAAAATGTAATGTAAAAAGAAGAAAGAAATGTATCACAAAGACAAACAATGTAGCTGGTCAGAATACGAAGCCATATCCGCTTGCTTTATTTATAGTTGCTAGTGTCCACCTCTCAACACTAACACACTTATTGTGCACGCGCAACGAAAGGGTCGTTGAGGCAATCATATTTATACAAATACTAGTCAAATCACATTTCCTTTGCACAGCGAGATAGTAGGGTTAGCGTAACAGCTCCCGAAGATATTAGCTACTAGAGACTAGCTATTAGTTCACTACGATATTAGCTATTAAGCCACAATATTTGGCTTACTACGCGTTCTATATACCAGAGTAGCACCGCCAGCCTTGCAATCTTTTTGCTCTATATAGTTTCGCGTAGTTGAAAGAAACAAAGGAATGTAGAAATTACGCGCAATGAAACACAAAGCCTCCGACATGACCGCCTTACAAAAAATTGCGATAGATAATCTGTATCTGCGTCAGCAATCGGCGCTGATTGTTTGTTAATGAGGCCTATCGACATATGTTTCAAGGTCTCTTCAAACCCTCGCTAATCTTCGTGAATCGAAGCCGCCATATCAGCTGTCATCTTAGTTCTGTTGCGCACTACTACGTGGCACAATGCTGTGGTCACAAAATACGACGACGAAACGCCCAGCACGCTGACGGTGCGCGAACAGCGGGATCCGGGGGAATCACGCTTCCGCCTGATTGAGTGGGCTCAGATAAAAATGTAAATTGTGGACACAAGGCACCATCGTGTGTCTGGTTTTTCTTCACCCAAAGACACAAGGCCCAAACGGGGAGCCATACACGAAAGCTAATCAGCCTTTCAGAACCGTCGGAAGGCCGGAAGCGGGCGCAGATGGTTGCCTTCTTTAAGCGTTGTGCTGCAGTGAGAAAATAAAACGTACTTATTAATTACGTAAGTGACTAATTTCACATGAGCACAAACTCGAAGTCTCTCCTATCCACTCAAGCGAAGAAAATCTCGGCGCCTCTTAGCTCTGGGCGTGGCAGTCCATCGCACCGATGGTATCAGCAATAGAGCCCTAAGGTGTTTATTGTGATGTATTTATGTCTACCTCTACGAGGCTTCTAGGCACATTTCAGATAAGGTTACGGTACTCGAAAACCAAAGGTTGAAGATACAGCAATTTTTGACAACGTTGACTTCTTTACGTGCGAACAAAGCACGCCACATAAGAGTTTTTCATTGGGCCCTACCAGAATGCGTCATCAAACAGAAATCTAAAAGAACGATGAGGGCCCAGCCAAAACATTCATTGAGCAACTCATTTCTGGATTTCATTTCTGGAAATCACTTCTGGAGATCATAGCATGGAACTTCAGTGATGGAGAGCCGTCACATCTGATTACCTTAACGATGGCCGCTAGACTACAGGTAGCTTTATATGCCATAATTTGTTTGCACATACCATGGCGCAATTAATTTTACTGTAACAGGAGATACATGCTAGAAACTAAGTTTGAATTGCCCATACGTTTGTCTTATTGTTTAATCCGCTGTTGCGTGCTTTTGTGTCTTGTTATCGAGACATCGTCAGGTCACCCGATGTCCCCTTCAGTTGACCCTTTATAATATGTCAAGTATAAATGGAATTTTACTCACATTTGGTGATCAGACTCGCGTACTTTCGGCAACGTGCAGCACGAACACTGATGAGTGACCCGCTGCAGGCATTATTCAGCTCTATTATTTGTGTGGCGTTTCATGCTCCACGCAAAATCTCACAGTGCTGGCATCGGCAGATGCACTTCGACGGCGACAGCAAGCGATACGGTAGCCCATAAACAATACAATCTGCTTACACCAAAGCAGAAATCCGTCTTGAGAAGATGAGCCACTATTTTAAGAGCGGGCTGCAAGGCAGTACTGTGGTGTCACTCGTGAGATACTCTCTCCGTAAAGGGGTTTAGATCTAGAAGAATCGGTAATTTTCTTAATATGCATTTTTCGTATTCTGAGGTTTCTCTTCTCATCACCTTTCCACCTTTAAGACATTTATGTGCACTTGTTCTACGTAATGGCTACGTGAAAAACCGCCAAACGTATGTTGATGTCATTTTTCGGGTGGCCTGTCTCCTTGCTAGGTAAGTGTTAGATTCAATTCCCCAACTCGCTTGATAATTACACTACAAAGACTTACAGCGACAATAAAAACAACTTTTTTAATAGCAAGCATGTTGGACTGAGCGCCAAAAAGGCACGAATTGATATCTTGAAACAATGGAAATATCAGCGAAAATACTTGAATAGAGAACACAGACAAGCTGCATCGTTTGACTTAATGTTTCAGGCTACCCCCTTTTCTCGTGATGAGCTTTAAAAGTTGTGAATTTCATTACTATATTTTGGAAGCATATAGAGCAGAATGCTAAAAATTGGGTGTTATGATGTCAAGGTGAACTTGATTTTTCGGTTAAGCTAATAGGGGGAGTACTGAAGCCGCTTGCGTGTGGTGCTGAAGACTGGCGTATGGTGGCGTGCCCCATCTAGAATATCCATCAAGAAACGGCCACAGTCTAGAAAATTTGCTGTGAAAAGTTCATTATTAATAAATAAAGATAAAGGTTGCCTTGCGTCATTCGAATAGACAACCCATTTGCGCGGTTTTCTAGCCGGTAATCTGAAATTGTTCTTCGCAGTGTGCTTCACTGGCAACGCATTTGAGGTCAGTTAGGAGCTCGTACGGATGCTGCAGTGAAAGTCATGGTGTCGTGATGGAATTAAAACTACATGCAAACTGTCACTAGGTGAAAAACAACAAGCAAGTACTGTGTTATACGACGCGTAAGCTAGCGAAATAAAACAAAACAACAACAAAAAACATTGCGGTTCCTGTCCAACTTTTGCTTCACACAATAACGAGAACAATTGCACCTAAATACCCTGAATAACCACGAGGTTATTTCCAAACAGTGTGCCGCAAATTGTAAATGATAGCAGAAGGATAATGTGAGTATTTATATTTCTGCAATGTTGGGTGAAATGTCGCTAACAATTGAGAGCGGTTGTTGCAATGTTGAAATTAGACTAAACTTACCGCTTGGACAGCCACTAAAAACTTCAGACTTGCTCTTGGTGAAGTTTCCTTACTATTTCTTCTTTGAATTTTCTAGATAAGCTAGGACTAAATTTTTAGGTCCGCGAGAATTTCTGTTCCATGTGTGCCCACAAAAGATACCCGAAGTGTTTATGATGTGGTAGCTCATCCAAATTTGCCGGACTATGCGTGCTCACCCTCGCCCGTTCACGGTCGCTGTGAATTTTGGACAACCTCTCGTACATTTGCTACAGTCTTACTTGCATGTGAGACAAACAAGCTTTTTACACAACTGCTTCCCGCGTTTTTCTTGCTCCTTTAGGCTTCTAGTAGTCTTCACTGTGATTTGATGAGGTTTTTTTTCCGAAGAAGCGCTTTTTTGAACACGGGAAGACGACACATTCACAAGGCCGCGGAGAAGTTTCAAAAGCACTCCTGGTTTTGCTAGTTGGCCTTTTAATAAATGTGCTCGCTTTGTTCCCGCTCGTGTGGTGTTCAAGCTAACGTCCCAGTGCTGGTCATCGTACTTGATCCGGCGCTTCCGTAGAGCCCTAAAAAAAGTGCCGTAACAATAGCACTCAAAGATAATTGAAGTAAGACGACAGGCCGCCATTGGAATCTGAACCTGGCAACGTTTAACGTTAGAACGCTATCTAGTGAGGCGAGTATAGCAGTGTTATGGGAGGAATTAGAGGGTAGTAAATGGGATATAATAGGGCTCACTGAGGTTAGGAGGACAAAAGAAGCATATACAGTGCTAAAAAGCGGGCATGTACTATGTTGCCGGGGCTTAGCGGAGAGACGAGAACTAGGAGTCGGATTCCTGATTATTAAGGAAATAGCTGGTAACATACAGGAATTCTATAGCATTAACGAGAGGGTGGCAGGTCTTGTTGTGAACCTAATAAGAGGTACAAATTGAAGGTGGTACAAGTCTATGCCGCTACATGCAGTCATGATGGCCAGGAAGTCGAAAGCTTTTATGAAGATGTAGAATCGGCGATGGGTGAAGTCAAAACAAAATACACTATACTGATAGGCGACTTCAATGCCAGGGTAGGCAAGAAGCAGGCTGGAGACAAGTCAGTGGGGCAATATGGCATAGGCTCTAGGAATAGCAGAGGAGAGTTATTAGTAGAGTTTGCAGAACAGAATAATATGCGGCTAATGAATACCTTTTTTCGCAAGCGGGTTAGTCGAAAGTGGACGTGGAGGAGCCCGAATGGTGAGACTAGAAATGAAATCGACTTCATACTCTGCGCGAACCCTGGCATCATACAAGATGTAGACGCGCTCTGCACGTACGCTGCAGTGACCATAGGATGGTAAGAACTCTAATTAGCCTAGACTTGAGGAGGGAACGGAAGAAACTGGTACACAAGAAGCCAATCAATGAGTTAGCGGTAAGAGGGAAACTAGAGGAATTCCGGATCAAGCTACAGAACAGGTATTCGGCTTTAACTCAGGAAGAGGACCTTAGTGTTGAAGCTATGAACGACAATCTCATGGGCATCATTAAGGAGTGCGCAATAGAAGTCGGTGGTAGCGCAGTTAGACAGGAAACGAGTAAGATATCGCAAGGGACGAAAGATCTGATCAAGAAACGCCAATGTATGAAAGCCTCTAACCCTACAGCTAGAATAGAACTGGCAGAACTTTCTAAGTTAATCAACGAGCGTAAGGCAGCGGACATCAGGAATTAAAATATGGATAGAATTGAACAGGCTTTCAGGAACGGAGGAAGCCTAAAAACAGTGAAGAAGAAACTAGGAATAGGCAAGAATCAGATGTGTGCGTTGAGAGACAAAGCCGGCAATATCATTACTAATATGGATGAGATAGTTCAAGTGGCTGAGGAGTTCTACAGAGATTTATATAGTACCAGTGGCACCCACGACGATCGTGGAAGCGAAAATAGCCTAGAGGAATTCGAAATCCCGCAGGTAACGCCAGAAGAAGTAAAGAAAGCCTTAGGAGCTATGCAAAGGGGGAAGGCAGCTGGGGAGGATCAGGTAACAGCAGATTTGTTGAAGGATGGTGGTGAGATTGTTCTAGAGAAACTGGCCACCCTGTATACGCAATGCCTCATAACCTCGAGCGTACCGGAATCTTCGAAGAACGCTAAGATAATCCTAATCCAGAAGAAAGGGGACGCCAAAGACTTGAAAAATTATAGACCGATCAGCTTTCTGTCCGTCGCCTACAAAGTATTTACTAAGGTAATCGCAAATAGAATCAGGAACACCTTAGACTTCTGTCAACCAAAGGACCAGGCAGGATTCCGTAAAGGCTACTCAACAATAGACCATATTCACACTATCAATCAGGTGATAGAAAAATGTGCAGAATATAACCAACCCTTATATATAGCTTTCATTGATTACGAGAAAGCGTTTGATTCAGTCGAAACCTCAGCAGTCATGGAGGCATTACGGAATCAGGGTGTAGATGGGCCATACGTAAAAATACTGGAAGATATCTATAGCGGCTCGACAGCCACCGTAGTCCTCCACAAAGAAAGCAACAAAATCCCAATAAAGAAAGGCGTCAGACAGGGAGATACGATCTCTCCAATGCTATTCACCGCATGTTTACAGGAGGTATTCAGAGACCTGGAGTGGGAAGAATGGGGGATAAATTTGATGGAGAATACCTTAGCAACTTGCGATTCGCTGATGATATTGCCTTGCTTAGTAACTCAGGAGACCAATTGCAATGCATGCTCACTGACCTGGATAGGCAAAGCAGAAGGGTGGGTCTGAAAATTAATCTGCAGAAAACTAAAGTAATGTTTAACAGTCTCGGAAGAGAACAGCAGTTTACGATAGGTAGCGAGGCACTGGAAGTGGTAAGGGAATACATCTACTTAGGGCAGGTAGTGACCACGGATCGGGATCATGAGACTGAAATAACCAGAAGAATAAGAATGGGCTGGGGTGCGTTTGGCAGGCATTCTCAAATCATGAACAGCAGGTTGCCACTATCCCTCAAAAGGAAAGTGTATAACAGCTGTGTGTTACCAGTACTCACATATGGGGCAGAAACCTGGAGGCTTACGAAAAGGGTTCTGCTGAAATTGAGGACGACGCAACGAGCTATGGACAGAAGAATGATCGGTGTAACGTTAAGGGATAAGAAAAGAGCAGATTGGGTGAGGCAACAAACGCGGGTAAATGACATCTTAGTTGAAATAAAGAAAAAGAAATGGACATGGGCCGGACATGTAATGAGGAGGGAAGATAACCGATGGTCATTAAGGGTTACGGACGGGATTCCAAGGGAAGGGAAGTGTAGCAGGTGGCGGCAGAAAGTTAGGTGGGCGGATGACATTAAGACGTTTGCAGGGACAACATGGCCACAATTAGTACATGATCGGGGTAGTTGGAGAAGTATGGGAGAGGCCTTTGCCCTGCAGTGGGCGTAACTAGGCTGATGATATATATATATATATATATATATATATATATATATATATATATATATATATATATATATATATATATATATATATATATATACATATATATATATATATATATATATATATATATATAGGTAAATATAAGTTAGCTCACTAATTTGTTGTGCAAGTTCTGCTCCCGAAAGGATATAGAAACCCGTACACGGAGATTTTCCACAGCTATAGTGGGGTTTTTTAATGCTTAGCTTAACTTTAAAAGCGTCATGAGAAACGATGTTTCCTATTAAAGCAGCCAAAGCGCAATGCGTACTTTATTACGGAGACAATTCCACACCATCTTTATTGGCATAGAAAAAAAAAGTGCTTTACATAAGCGTTCCTGAAAGTGCATCAGATGTTTGGGATGATTTTAAAGAACATTGCAAAGGCCGCTAATTTTACACACAAATTTACTGCGAAGACCGAACTTCAGTTTATTTGTTTGCTCATTTATTTGTTCATTCAGGTGGTAGCTCAAAACAATTTTTTTTATTCGCAAGCCAAGTTATAAACAGCTCATTTTCACGGAATAAGCATGCCAGATTTAGCTCATTCAACTATTCAGAGTGCAGAAAATGATTCATGTTATTTTGCTGGCAGGTAATTATGTCATAAAATGTGGTAAAAGGGTCATTCGTGCTATCAGGGATAAGCAACTAGTGAAATGCTTGGCTGAGTAAAGCTATGGCATTTCTGAAACTAAGTGGGAGATTCGAAGAACGAACTAGAATAAGAGAAATCTGAAAAATATTACGAGAGTAATGTTCGAAAAAGTAAGCAAAGTCAGAAAATTGCCAACTTTGACCAAATTTATTTGAAAGACGAGCTGTAAACATAAAAATAGTGCATGAATTCCTTTTGTTCTAATTCACTGCGAACACCTGTATTGAAGGAACGAGTGTGCGAAATTTTATATCAACATGCTCATTCGAAAAAGCTATCAAAATATGCATAACATAGAGTGGAGCGAAATCTTGTTTTTTTTGGAAAAACGTAAACAAATTTTCAAACCATCTCAATGATATCAAAATCTACGCAGAGGCCTAAAATCCAACAGCTTCATAGCTGTATCCCCCGTGCGTTGTACATTTGTTCGAATCGCTGCTCTTCGACAACACAAAATGAAAAAAAAGAAAGTAATGTGAATACTATTTGTATCAAAGAAAGAGTATTGTTTTTCGGTTTTGCAATACCAGGATATGGGTTGGAAAACTCGCTGTAAATCCCAAACTAATGATGATAGGACGATAATCTATTTTGAAACAAGTTCCTAAATGTTTAGGCAGACATAAACTGTCAAAAGCAGCAAACTAAATTTCTGAAAAAAAAATACTTTTTATTGTAGCTCACCACCTTAAATACCTCAAACGTTCATGCCACTTGCTTGAGGGGGTGGGCAAATTATGGCATACAGTAAAGGTGTGGTGTAATGTGAACACCAACGGGCGTCTCCAATGATATCTTCAAGTAACAGGCAATAGTGACGAGTGCGATATCGCTAGTTAGAGCTTTGTGATTCCTTGTTATGCCTACAAAAAATTATTTTTGCTGCGGCGTCCAGGCAAGAGGCGGTGACACAACATTAGGATGGCCGTTGCGTCAGATCGGGTACGCTCGTGTGATGACCAGGGAAACACGACATATTGAATAGGAAAAAAAAACTTACAAATATGTATTTCGGCACATTTGCGCCGAAACCATGGGTAGGAATATGAATTGGTTCTTTTAATCGTAAGGTACACACTGTTGTATGAATCGTCGTGAAGCTTTAATCAGTTTTGACGTAATTTTAATGTTTCAATTTCATCTGATTGAGCGTTGGTCAAATATATCAGGACCATACCCTAACCTAGAACTGACGGAGGTCATATAAGTAATTATCTTTGCGGAAAATCAGGTGATGGAAAGATTACGATAGAAATACGCGAGAACACGGTAGCTGAAGTTGCAATTTTTCTGATGTCCTCAGAGGAGGTAAAGTCATCTAAGATATAAACATCTATCAACTCAGATTTGAGAGCTTGACTATTGAGGCGATGGGCATGGACTACATAGTTGTGATGGTGGTTGAAAGGTATTCGGTGATGGCTTACTGACGTTGAGCAACATAAGCCAGATGTTACATCGTCCTTCGTTCCCTAGAACTTAATGTTCTTCTACGCTCTACTAGGACTAACAAGAGGAATAAACCGTTACAATGTCTTCAGAATCAAGCAACCTAATTTACTCCACATTAATATTTGCACCACAAATACATGTTGATTTTAATGAAACATATTTATCTAGCTGCCCTAGTTTCCTGGTGAAAATATTCCCGACTTCGCCTATTTCATTTCCCTTTCTATGCATCGCGGTAATAATTACAGACCATTATGCAAGCGTACTGTACCTCCCGTGAAAGAAAGAGCAAATTCTAATGCAAAAGTATATCGAATAATCTTGTATATCGAATGAAATGTATATCAAATGATTTTGTATATCAAACACGCGAAACTTCTTGGTCTGTAGTCATGTAAAATATCTTCCTCGTAACCAACTAGGATTTTCATATATCGAACTCGGGTCGTACCGTGACAATGCCTTCAAGCCCTCGAATGCGAGGAGCCGTCGGTGCAACGGTTAAGGACGCAATCTCGTCAGTGGGTGTGCTCCGCCGATCATCACCACAATCAAGCTATTTTTATCTCCACTGTAGAAAACTAAGACCTCTCCCTGATACCTACAATTACCACTGTCTTCCGCTAGTTGGTTCTAACTTGCGCCTGTAAATTTTCTATCTTCATCGCCCCAACAAGTTTTTTGCCGTTCTCGGCTGCGCATTTTCTTCTTCGCCACACTTTGTGTGGTCCACCTGTTACCGGCCTTACACATTACATGGCCTGCCCATTTCCATTTATATTTCGCTTAATCTTAACTAGAGTATCGGCTACCATGGTTTGTTCTCCGATCCACACCACTATGTTTCTCTCTCACAATGTTGTGCCTAACGCTCGCCGGTACTAGGCCGATACAGAATGAAGAAGAGTGGAGCGGGCCTGTAGAACTTGGCGCCTTATGAACGCCGTTATTAGTGATGCCGGAAAATAGTTTAGTACATGGGCGAAAATTAATACCTACTGCAGATAGTATTGTGTATAATAAATAGGTGCCTTGGTCACTTTTTTTTCTCCACTAGATATTTGAATAGTATTATATTCCCTAATTAATTGCAAAGTTTTACTTATGCAATTATTTTAAAATTCGCTTGCGATTGGTAGCATATCTCTACCATCTGCATTGCTCTAAGACGTGGAAATTATTAGCACGAGAAATCGTACTGCAATTTGACTAACTACGTAAATATTACTAAGTAAAGAAAGAAGAAGTCGCCAGTGGGAGCGAAAGCTTCTCGGCTCCATCGATTTATGAGTGTTTCCGCACTTTTTTGTGCCCTACATCCGAAAGCGGCATATCATATGAAAGATCAAGTCATCGCGAACCCAGGGGTACCAACTTTTTGGGTGAGCGTGAACTTTGCGAGTTTTTACGGCACGAAAATCACACGAGTCCCGTGTGAGCGAGGCCAGGCCTAACGACGGTTGCACCTGGCGCATCCTTCGTTGGACTCGGGGTTTGAACAAAATCCCACCGAGATGGAGATAGACGAGGCAGGAACTGGGGAAACCCCGGATAACGGACCCAACGATGCAAAACATGTTTCTGTGGGAGAAAACGCTGAAGGCGTTGCGGACGGTTGGATCGAAGTTACACACAGAAGAAGGCACCGCACGAACGCTACCCAGATGGCGGGGAAGGACGACACCCGCTCGCGAAGCCCGATGCCCCGAGGCGGCCGAAGCATAGTGAACAATGTTCTACGAGCCAGTAGGATGCCCAGACTACCCAGGGATGATGTCAAGATAATTGTACGACCGAAAGACGGGCTGAATATAAGGAACACGTGCGGAACGAGTCTCGACGAGGCGATACGCAAAGAAGTGGTAGTGGGCGACGACGAGATGATCACGATCTGTCCCAATGCCATGCAAAACTTCCTGGTGATAAGCACACCGGACGACACAACTGCGACGAAAATCGCTAAGATCAAGGTTTTGACAATTAACGGGAAGAGGCACGAGACCAACGCGTACGATTCGGTGCCCGAGCAAATGGCAAAAGGGATTATCCGCAACATTCTCCTGAAGTATACGCAAGACAAGCCAATGCATGCTCTGGTGAACTCGAGAAACCCCTCTTTGACATACGCCAAGCGGCTCGGCAGTACGACCGCCGAGATATTGCTGTATGAGGGAAACAGAGTCCCCACAAGGGCTTACTTCAATAGCATCATGATAAGAGTATCATTGTATCGGAAACAGATTGACTTTTGCAAAGAGTGCGGCAGGCTCGGCCACCGACCCGACGTATGCCCTAGACCGGAGATCAAGCTATGCCCGGCCTGCGGGTCGAAGAACCCCAGCATCGAACACGAGTGCACGCCCAAGTGCCGGATCTGCGGCGAGGCGCATCCCACGGCCGACCGAATGTGCAAGGCCAAATATAAGTTGCCACATATAGTGAAGGAGAGAAGGTGGCGGGTGAGAGGCAGAGAAGAAAAGGAACACACATTGGCAGAAGGAAAGACCCCTCAGCGGACCCTATCACCATCGCGGTACAGTATGGCGCAGGGAAAAGTCCAAAGTAGCTCGAGATCTGGATCCCTCTCGCCGATAAGAAGTTGTAGCCGAAGTCGTAACAGATCTAAGAAGAGAAGTCGAAGCCGGAGTCGGAGTGGAAGCCGCAACCGAAACCGAAACCGCCCCATGCCAGACGGCGTGCGGGCCACATATGGCGAGATACAGACAGGGCTGCGCAAGGTCACCTGGTCCGACATAGCCGCGGAACGAAATGGATACTCTGTAGAGAGCACCCCCCTTTCTGGCAGCACGAGGGAAGCCCCCGACTCCCTCCTGGTGGTGAGCATGGAGAAAATGAAGCATGAGAATAAGGAACTTCGAGAAGATCTGGGCAGGGCCAGAAAGCAGAACGAACAACCAGCGAGGAAAATCGATGAGCTACAACAGATGCTCAACGAAACCTTGAAGGGCATGAGAGAATCCCGTCATGAGAGGATCTACTCCTTCACCTCCCGCGAGGCCGCCGAGCGAGGTGATGCAACCGCGACAGGAGGCGAAGTACGCCAGATGGACATGTGTTGCGGCGAAGAAGAAGCGCCGGCCGCGGCGGGCTCCAAGCGCAAGGGCACAAGCGATACGCCACCTACGGAAGACACTTTGGACCACGCACAAGCACTGAAGAGACCCAGGTCAGGAGCCAGAAATATAGACGCGAGTGAAGAGATGGTGAACAAACTGACGGAAAAGATGGAGCGAATGTGTGACATACTCCTGACAAGGCTGAACGAATCCGACGCGGGACGGAACGCGCAGCACACAGCGGTTAACACCCAACTAGCGGCCATGAATAAGCGAATCGAAGATTTGGAACACGGGACGATGCAGCTGAAGCAACAGCAACATCACCATCACCTGCCTGGAAGGGCCGGGGTACCATCGTCAAAAGCAGTAAACGCACCGACCATCCTCGTCTGCGACAACAACGCCAACACCACCCGCACCGGGGCAGGCGGGACGCATGGACAGTTGTGTCCCCGCAACAGCTCTGCATAACAATCATGGCTGTGTCCCGCAAGTCCGACAATAGACGCATAGTCTGGCAGTGGAATCGCAGGGGTTTCAAAGACAAGAAAGCAACGACGGTGCAATACATGAAAACGCTTGCCAATAACAAACTTCCTGTCGTGATTGCCTGGCAAGAACCTTTCGATCGGGCCCAGCTCCCGGGTTATGGGACGTGCGGTCCCCCCTACGAATCCATGGGGAGGGACGTCAGGGTGTGCACCCTGGTTAACCGCGGGACGGCCTTCATCGAACACGAACTCGTGCTCCGCGAAGAGTCGGACATAGACCATGTACTGTTCAAAGTCGTGCCGAGTACGGGAAGTAGGAAAACCGGTGTTTTCATGCTCAACGTATATAGCTCCCCCTCGCAAAGATACCGCACTCACACTTTCGACGCCCTCTTTCGCGAAACGATTGCCAAGGCCACCTCTAGTCCCTTGCTGAGATGCGGAGATTTCAATGCGCCGCACACGCAATGAGGATACGGAGCCAACTCGCCGAAACGGAAGAGGCTAGCCGGACTGATGGACAAGCTCGGCCTGACTGTACTCAACGAACCTGCTTCGCACACCAGGATCGGACAGGGAGTGTGCCGCGACACGTCCCCCGACCTCTCCGTCTGGTCAGGCGCGGGCGTGGTCACTTGGTCGAACTCCTTCGAGGACCTGGGGAGTGACCACAGGGTCCTGTGCGTGACCGTGGGAGAGGATGAAAGCAAAGAGGGCGTCTGCCGAAAGGCGAGAATCGTAGACTGGGACAGATTCCGGAAAAATAGAGAGCAAGACAAGAAGGGGAGCCCTATCGAAGACATCAGCGAATGGTGCAGAGTACTACTCGCGGACGTAGAGAAAGCCACCGATGAGGTCGAATGGACGGACTGGTGAAAAGAACCACCCAAATAAGAGGCAGACAGGTCCCACGGAGCCGTGGGCGACGGCGCTCCCCAACTGTCCAGAGTGGACAGCCGGCTGGCACATCTTGTTGCGGCAAAGAAATCCATGCAACGAAGAGCGAGTAGGCAAACACTGAACAGGAAGATACGCAAGACGACCGGGAGATCAAGACGCATTGCGCCCGCCTGTGCGAGCAAGAATGGCAGGAGCTGTGCGACACGATGAACGGGAACACGAGCGCTGGACGCACCTGGAAGATTGTCAGGCACCTGCTCGACTCGGCAAGCACCAGAACGGCGACCTGTACAGAGATGGCCAAGCTGCGACACAAGTACGCGGACATCCCAGAGGCCTTCGCGGAAGAGATCGTGCAGACGCACCTCGAACGCCCGGAAGGGCAGAGTCACCCAGAGAACTGCAAGGCTCCCAACGAGGAGCTGGACGCGGACTTTTCCCGGCAGGAAATTAGAATGGTCCTCAAGCTACTGACGACCAACTCAGTGCCCGGTCCTGACAGGATCACCAACAAAATCCTGAGGAACCTGAACGACGACGCGATCGAGAAGCTCTGTGAGTACATCAACGCGTGCTGGAAGGAGGGCCAAATTCCGCAAGAGTGGAAGACCACGCACGTTTTACTGATACCAAATCGGGGCAAACCACTGGAGGTCCGAAACATGAGGCCGATCTCCCTCACGTCCTGCGTCGGGAAAGTGATGGAGCATGCCTGCCTTTACAGGGTGATGACGCTGCTCGAGAAGCAGGACGCCTTCGGCACCCACATCATCGGTTTCCGGAAGGGACTTTCAACGCAGGACGCCATGCTGCAGATCAAGGAACAGGTCGTGAACGCTCCGAGGACACGCGTGTGCGCCCTACTCGGGCTAGACCTCAAGAGTGCCTTCGACACTGTGAAGCACATGGCCATACTGGACAAGATCAGCCGACTTGATCTCGGGGCGAGGTTTCACCGACATGTCAGCAGCTTCCTGAATGGGTGCGAGGCGACAGTCAAGATCGACGGGGCCCCACCACGAACTGTCCGAATGGGTGGTGCGGGAACGCCGCAGGTCTCCGTACTCTCCCCCATGCTTTTCAACCTCGTCATGATGGGCCTGCCGGAGCATCTTGACGCGATAGAGGGCATCAATCGTACGATAGACGCAGATGACGTGACGGTGTGGACCACGGAGAACACGAGCGTCGGCGAAATGGAAGACCGACTGCAGCGGGACGTCCGGGAGGTGGAGCTGCACCTCGAAGACAAGGGACTCGTCTGCTCACCCGACAAGTCGGAGATCCTGCTCCACAGGCCGCGCAAGAAAGGGTCCCTTCCGCAGGCCGTGCTAGACGCTCGTCGTTTGGGCGTCCGCGTCACGACGAGAGAGGGGAGCCGAATACCGATGGTGTCCAAGTTGCGAGTGCTCTGCCAGTGGCTGGAAGAGAACGGTGCCAACCGCGAGCTGGTTGCCCGACTGCAGAAGAAAGTGGCTGCCGCCACACACCTCGTGCGGCGGGTCACGAACAAGAGGAAAGGAATGAAGGAACACAACGTTACGAGGCTGATACAGGCGTACGCGCTGAGCCACATAGCGTACGTCGCCGCATACGCCGACTGGAACAGGAACGAAACCGACAAGCTGAACGTGGCGATCCGCAGGGCGTTCAAGAACGCCCTGGGAGTACCCCAGTACACGCGAACCCACAGACTCCTCGAGTTTGACGTACACAACACGCTCGAGGAGATCGCCGAGGCGCAGAGAATCACGCAGCTGGAGAGGCTGTCGAGCACCGTAACGGGAAGATGAATCCTAGACTTGCTCGGGATTCGATATCACGAGGCGCGTGGCCTGAAAGAATCACTGCTACCGGAAGTCAGGAACGCCATACAGACGGAAAACATGCCGAAGAATATGCACCCGCTGCTGACGTGCAAAGACGTATACGCAGGGCGGTAGCAATCCTCGAGAACCATGGAAGACAAGAAGGCGTCCTCTTCGTCGATGCAGCCAGGTACCCGCGGCCAGTCGGTGACTCTGATGGCAACGAGGAACGTCGACCACCACCACCGCTACAAGGGAATGTGCGAGACGAACCGCAGTTACCAGCACCACCACCACTATTGCTACTACGAGAAAAACGGCAGCAGCAACAACGGCAACATCGACACGGCCGGCCGACGGCGGCGGCGCCCGCCTTCTCCATGGCAGTCATAGATACAAAGGGAACGATCCGAGTCACGGCATCAGCGAGGCTGCCATCGGCCGATGCAGCGGAAGAGATGGCCATAGCCCTCACGGTACTCCACGGAGGTGCGGAGGATAACCTGATCATCAGCGACTCCAAATCAGCGATTCGGAATTGCACCAAAGGTTGGGTGTCTGCAGATGTGGCACGCATGTTCAACGCCCGGGCCGGGGCCTTCGATCCGGCACGATTACAAACAAGTCCCTCAAGTGGTTCGCCGCGCACGCCGGGGAGTTTGGCAGTAACAACAACAGCCACGACAAAAATGACACCAACATTGCTAACGGCCGAAGACGCAACGACACT
Organism: Dermacentor albipictus; assembly: GCF_038994185.2. Lineage (NCBI taxonomy): Eukaryota > Metazoa > Arthropoda > Arachnida > Ixodida > Ixodidae > Dermacentor > Dermacentor albipictus. The sequence goes on along the minus strand of NC_091823.1, from coordinate 134,283,637 downwards.
CCACCCAACCACAACGAGCGTGCCAACCTCGTCGCGAGGCAGCTTACCCGCTGCGACGCGGTCACCCAGAAGGCAGGCGCTGCCGTTGTTGTGCGGGACCCCAGCGGAGGAGTGCCGTCGACGGCGGCTGCCACCCCGTCTGGCGCGACCGCTGTTGTTACCAATAAAACAAAAATCGCGGTGGGCGGAGCTGGGGATCACGAGGATGCTGACTGCGATGTCAAGGAGTTTCCGGCAACGTACCGGGAGGTGATTGGTCACTATAGGAAAGAACGAAGAAAATATCCACAACCCCACGGGTGCCTGACAGGTCCCAGGCGGTCGCCCTGAGACGGTCGCAGACGGGCACTTTCACCAACCCCTACCACCTGCACCGCCTGTGGCCCGCGCTGCACTCGTCGCCCGGCTGCCCGTGGTGCGAGCACGAACGCGCCGATATGGCCCATGTGTTTTGGGAATGCCGACGCCACGTGGAACAAGGACAAAGAGGAAGGGGGAATACAACAGCAGAACCGTCTGAAGCGCGGCGCCTTGTTGAGAGATGGCAAGCCGCCCTCCTCAGCGAGGCACCCGAAGACCAGGAGTGGGCCGTCCAGCGGGCCAAGGCCGTTGCCGAGGATCTCGAAAGATTTTCCTCGGGCGATGGACCCCTGGCAGCCTAATCCCGGGCACCAACATCAACAACCGTTGGACAAATAAAGTTTATTCCTATCCTAATATAACTAAGTAAAGCATAACCAACTTTTCTATGGCTTGTGTTGCAAGTTACGAATTGAATCCGGTGAGTTCACAATGTATTAGCGTTGCGAAGATATTCTGCTCCGATGCATGAAATGCGTCGTCAAAAATAATACGCAACACCAGAGTGCAATGTTTGCAATCGTGTAACGGCCCGTGTCTCACAACGGGTGCTACATTTATATGTGACCCAATTGTCTTCTGCCTTGTAAACTGACTGGACGTACTTCGGAAAAGTCCAAAATATTTTTATAAACGAATGTGTTGAACAGGGAATTACTGATATTGTGGTAATTTCTTTTCAAATCTAGATTTTGATATTTTTTAGAAGAAATGTCTGCCTTTTTGAGTAATCGAAATCAACAAGTTCTATATATGCAAAAGGCGATGTTCAAATTATCTTGACCATACAAAAAGAACGCTTGAGTATAATTGACACATCAAAAGAGCTTGTTTTACTTGGTTGTGCAGTATTTTGGATACAAAGGATCACCTGATATATCGAATTATTCCTAACAAATTAGCTATTTTATTATAACCAGGTTTGACTACTACAAAGGTCTCTTGACGGCGACATCATACAAAGAACTGCCTTTTGTCGTCCGGCCCTGATTGCGACAAAAATGCCATGACTATTAATTGTTCTGTTTCATTGATGCTTCCGATTTTTTGCCTGTCATTGAACAAAAACACACTTCACTCATGCCATCGCACATAAAAACAAAATACCTAGTGTACATAAAATCTCCTCATGAAATCTGCGGGCACAAGGGTCTCTGAGGTATTCACGTTATTGATTATCTCTCACGGCCTCACTATGCACTTGACTAGAATAAATCGTAACTGCGTCCTTTGTTTAAAATTAGTTATGTGCGTCCAAACGATTGTAGCAGCCTAGGTAATGTAAGAAATTCTCTCAAGTCAGATTGCTCATTACATTATATTAGTACATCAAATTTGTAATCTCTGAAATAAACGTCTTCAAAGCAAAAAAAAGTGTAGGAACACTCAAAGAGTGGCTGAGGCGTTTAACAAGTCAGCCGCAATGGCAACACCAAATATGGCTAAAGGTCACACATGTGGGCGAGAGACTTCGTGAGAACCAAGTTATCCGGGTGCGCTTTCAGCGAAAAGGTGGAGTTAATACGCCAGCGCATGATGTGACGGTGTGTTGCCTTTCAGCCTGTTACCAAGCAAAATAACAAAACGGTATCGTTTCATCGACCTGCTAAGGAAACAATAGAAAGCCGACGACCTAGTTTCATTCATTGTTACGTTGCTTATAAACCTTAATATATTATTCATTATTTCTTTCTTTTACTATTATTTGGTTGTCTTATATTTCTTCATTGTTTTTATGTTCATTATTTTGGGCTCTCTCGTTCCCTCCAGTACACCGTGCTCCAGTCAGGCATTTAATGCATGCATTATTAATAAGAGGGCCACCTGGCAGTTCATTCTTCGGGAGCATCTCATGCTCCATGAAAGATGTTTGTGCGCTTATGTATGAATGATAATATTATTAGGCTTTAACTTAATGATACAGCACATTAACTAATTCCACAGAAACAAATACTTTGCATTTGTTCACATTGCTCTTTTTGCAGGTATGTTCTGCTGGGTATACTGACATTTTCTTTCATGAACGTAGAAACTCAAGTCGACACAACATTCTTCGTGTAGAATTCCCTGCAAAAAATTCACGAGAGAGCTTATTTAGCTTCATTTCTTCTCGGTAAATCAAGAACATCTAGCAACCCCAGTACATGTTATGCTTTCATTTCTTATTTGTGTACCCTAATTAAATATATACTGAAATTGAGCAATCGTGCTTCCAGTAGCTTTTCCGAAGACCAATATTCCTGCTTTTTTGACTATTTGATAGTATAGACTACGTGACCATGTTGTATTAATTTTAACCGGGAAGCACCTTAGTCAATATACACTTTGGCATTCGAACGCGGCGATCCCAAGCGTACCGACGAATGAATGGCAATAGTATTGCAGCGATGGCGTGACGACTATTGCTTCTCCAAAATGTGAAGACGGCTCTGGAATTACAATGATGGTGCGATGACAACGGCAACGATGACATGATGGAGATATGGCGAGGTTGATATAAGGACGACGGCATGACGATACCACCAGGACGGCGCTTAAATGACGCCTGTATTGCGACATGGCGTGATGGCAACGGCATGACGGAGATGGTATAAGGAAGGTGGAATAATGGAATAACGGCAACAGCTTAGTGACGATGATTCGACCACGATGACATCACAACAACATTGCGACAATGGTGAAATGAAGGTGATGACGTGTGAACGACAGCATGGGCATATTTTATCGAAATGGTTGTATGCGGTGGCGGTGCTGGAATGAGCCAACGGCACGTTTAGCGGCGGTTGGGCATAATAGAAATAAAATGACGAAGCGGCAATCCCGATGAGAGGATGACAACAAAATCACGGTGACCGTTGTGTAGTGAAGACGCAATGGTGGTGATGGAATGATTAAGACCACGTGATTAAAACTACATGAGGACAGCGTTATGACGATGACGTCATTATGCCAAATAAATAATGACTGTGGGATAATTACAATAAAATGACGACGATATTATGAGAGCAACGGTGGTGTGATGACAAAATATCAAAACCTATTGAAAGTTGACGGTATACATGTGGGGGAGCTAACGTTCGCGCTTACGTACATCAGGTTGCGCGCTGAGATGGTCCATGGGGGGTAGAGACGAAAATCGCAGTCAGTCACGTATTTTTCGACACCAAGTGCCGTTCTTCAATCTCATCTTCTCCAGCTCCACCGCGCATCGTTACAATACTGTGATTTCAGCTGTCTCTTAATTACTTCAGGGAAGAAGTCGCCGTTCGAAACGGCTGCGCTCAAATCGGGCTGCGCATGTTTGGTTTTTTGGGTCGACCACCTTCCGGGATACGCGTAAAACGGTCACCACCATCTACAAGAAGTGGTCCGGCAACTGCGGAGACCAACTGGAGGTCAGTCAGACCAGGTTTCGGCGTTTTACGGCCGATTTCCCACCTTCAGAACGTGGCGGCCTACTAATCTTAACTTCTAGTAGGGGCGCGCACTCGAACGGCCTGAACTCCATTTTCGGCATCGAACCCGCGACCTATTACAATGTCTCCGCTGGATACGCGATGGAGTTCACTGCATCTCAGGTGGGTGATGCAACACCCCACCGCGACTGCAATAAGGCAGCTACTATCAACTACATGAAAACCACTGCCGTGGTCGACGAAACGAAAGCAGAAGCTGGATGGCAGCGCGTTCTTTCTCTGAAAGAAAAGAAAAATCTCTCTAGAAGGACGCTCCGGGCAAGGAAGCGCAATGCCATCAGGTCTGATTACCAACTCATCCAAACCCATGGCGCATCGCGGGCGTCCACGACGCAAACGCCTTCCGCTGATACCGAAGAGTGACGTGCTGACCACCTTCACGGGTCACCACGGGTCATCACTACATGTTCACCACGGGCTACCACACAGGAATGTTACCAGACAGGCCTTGTCAAGAACCTTCACGCAGGCATGCCGGGACAGAACTACCGAAAACAATTTTATTATAAGAATCAAATCAGGCTCCAACATTGCAGTGATATCCACCCAGAATCGGAATACGGCCAAGGTCACGAGCCATGAAATCCTTGAACATCAACGAACGACCACACCCGGTCAATGCGTACGTTATGGCAGGAGGAGACACGACGCGGGGAATAATCCACGGGATAGAAGCACACACCCCTTCTGACGTGCTGCGATGAAACCTACGTATCCGAACGCATGGACTGGTGTTGATCGACGCAAGAATGCTGGGCAACTCACAAATGATTTCCTAACCTTCGACGGCCGCCTCTTGCCAAGATGAGTTTATTATTTAGTGTGGGGGGGGAGAAACTCTGCATGCCCTATTGAAATGCGGTACAATACTGCCGTATTTGTGACATCGTGGTACACCGCACCGACGTATGCCCACAGCCCGACGTACAGGTGTGCCACTCGTGCGGGGGTGGGGGAGCCTGCCGGTGGACACACGTGCACCCCCATTGCACCATTTATGGCTGTGATCATCCAACGGGTGCCCATACATGTCCCAAAAGACTGAATCCAGTCAGAGAGGTATGAAGACCATGGCCCAGGAAACCAACAAAGACCCAACTACGGTGGTTCGCCACCGAAGTACTCCGAGCTGAAGTTCCATCCGGCGATGGATTACCGCAGCCGCTCCAGAAACCACTCGCCGTCGGGGAGCCGAGCGTATTCCTGGCAGCCGGGCCAGAGAAGATAAACGGCATCGTGACCCAAGATTCCCCAGTGGCAACAACATCCGACAAAAAAAGGAGGCCCCAAGAAGCAAGTCCCCAGGGGTTCCATTGGCATGCGGCACCCCTCAATATAATCAGGTGAGGTAGGCGCAAGTCGCATCTCCCACTTCCAATGTTAAGAATAAACCTACTCCAATCAAACAAAACCCAGAGTACAAGAAAATGTTAGAAGAAAAGAGAATATTTCGTAACGTTTGAGCCGAGCTACGAGCCGAAGCAAAAGCACGTCACAGCAATCCATACAAAATGGCGGACTACACTTCCCGATCCCCACGGCAGTCATCACTGCAAGAAAGTACCGCCTCCATCGCTTAATCGGCAACGCTGGAACAGTAAGCACAAAACATGAAGCTAGTGTTCTCAGGCATACACAAACTCCAGCGAATGGTAGAGGATGTGCAAAAAAAAAGTCACAGCCGTCGCCTGATAGAGGGTCAGTTAATGTTCCTACCAAAGCTCCTACCAGGACACTGAAAGCTATAGAGTACACTGATAGTGACAGTACCACCCATGGATAAGATGGCAAAAAAACGCAAGAACGGGACACATTGAAATCTGGCAATGGAGCTGCTGCACGCGAAACAAGTAATTGGCCAAGTTCACGCACTACATAGAATCGGCGCCAATCTCTCCCGAAGTTATCTGCATCCATAAAATAGGGAAATAAAATCAAAAACTCAAACAGTAATCTGGTTGAGCTTAATGCTAACCGAGATTACCCTCCAGTAGCCGCCTTTGCCAAGAAGGATGTCATGGTTAGCGAAAATTGTTTTGGGGGGACCCTATACAGGACCAGATAATCAGGATTTGACCACAGAAAAGTTGCAAATCTAAAACAATTATTGTTAACGTTTATAGTTTGCCCAGAGAAAAACAACGGATTTCGAAATCGAGGTGGCCGCCGCAATGCGACTCGCTCAAGGAAGAGACAAGTTAAGGTTGTTAGTAGACATAAACGCATAACACTCAAATTGGCGCTACAGTAGAGACAGTCTCAAGTGCATCTGTTAGCTGACGTCGTAGAGTACTGCGGACTTTTCCAACTATCCCAACCAGATCTCCCAACGAGAATCAAGAACAGTGTGTCGAAGGACACTTCCCCTGGCGTCACATTCACCAATGACAGTGAGACACAGTGGACGAACCTCGAGAAATACCTAGGAAGCCATCACTGTATATTAAGCATATCGGTTAATGCACCCAGGATTCTAAGAGCTGTTGGCAAGGCAAGGCTATGCGACCGGACAAAATTTCTGAAAGACAGAAAACGATCGGCAGTATAACAGACGTAGGAGAATAGGCCGAGCGGATCAGAGCTAATCATGCTGTGGCCACAAAAACGATTGAAACGACCATGGAGGCTCCAGCCGTGGACCATCACTTCTTGCATCTCTGGGAAGACTGCAGAGGCCTGAAAAAAAGATGGAAGAGGCGGAAGCTTCGTCCCACACTCAGGATTCGGAAAGCTCAGCTAGCGCAGGAAGCTAACGAATGCGCAAAAAAGTTGCAATTGGTAGCATTTGGCGTCAGTTCAGCGACTCGCTTCGGGGCACGTTCACTGCAAAAAGAAAAAAAAAACATGGCGCGTTCTTAGAAGTATGATTGACCCGGGAGAAACAAAAACGGTTGCGCGTCGCACACTCCTCAAGCTCCTGGAAAACGGTCTTGGAGGTCGGCAAGCTGACATTATAGACAAAATTAAACAGATATACGTAGGCAGTGTTCCGACCGGGCAATCCGCCAAACGCTTTAACCAAGGTCAGGAGCAATCAGAACTGAACGTCCCCATAACCTTTGATGAGGTTTATGCAGTGGCACGTTCCTTCAGAAAAAACACGGCCCCAAGGGTAGATCAGGTCACAAACGCAATTATTCACAATCTAAGAGATGACACGCTAAAGAGCTTTACCAAATTCTTTATCGACACGGCCCGGACAGAGGACGGCGTGCTCCCAAAAGAATGGAAGGAAGCAAAAGCTATTGTCATTCCTAAACCAGGAAAGCCTCATAACATGAACAGCCTTCGGTCCATCTCCCTAATGTCGTGCGCGGGGAAACTCTGAAAAAGTTGTGCAGGTCCGCCTCTCGAACCACATGGAACTAAAAAACATGTACCCTCCAACATGTTCGGTTTCCAACCCCACGTGTTGGCGCAGGACGTTTTTCTGCTAAAAGTGAGAGGTCCTGCATCCGAACAGAGAGTCGGACGATAAGTTTGCACTGGCGTTGGATATTGACACGTGTACTTCTCTTTATCGGGCGACAAGTTTTGTCGCCTAACAAATGTTATCGCAGAGCGCGGGACGCGCCTGCATGTATCCGAAGTTTCTGGAAAGTTATCGATGCTTCTATCCGCTGTCTGTTGTCGCCGAACATTGTGTTATCTGATTTCATCGCTTGACACGAATGGTGTAGAACATTTTAGAAGGCATGCGGGTCCCAACGTTTAATCTGGAACATTCGATGATTGCTGTATAAAAGCCGACGCGCTTGACCCGATGATCAGATTTTCGACGATCGCCGACCGTGTTCGCCGCTATCGTTGTGCTATAAGTGTAGCCTGTTTTGTGGGCACAGGTTCGCCCAATAAAAGTTAGTTTTGTCTATCACAGTATTGCTACTGTGTTCTTAACGTCACCACCACGTGACATCTGGTGGAGGTGCTTTTGGTCCATGTACCGGACGCCCCCGACAAGCCGTGATCCAAGCCCGGAACGCAAAGACAACACCAACGCAGTCCCGGACCATCGAGCAAGCCGCCGTCTTCAACAACTGCCCCCGGAGCACGGACTTTTGCCTGAGACGACCAGAAAGATTGCCACCAAGTCCACCACAATGGCAGCCCCGGCATCGCCCATCGTGCTACAGCAGCCCAGGGAGCCTCCGACGTTCCGTGGTTCAACTTTCGAGGACCCGGAAGGCTGGATTGAGACGTACGAGAGAGTCGCTACGTTTAACAACTGGAACAGCGACGACAAACTGCGATATGTCTTCTTCGCATTGGAAGACGCGGCCAGGACGTGGTTCGAGAACCGAGAAGCCACCCTAACGACCTAGGAACTTTTCCGAAGCGGCTTCCTGCAGACATTCGCAAGCGTCGTACGCCGAGAAAGAGCCCAAGCGCTATTGGAAACCCGGGTGCAGCTACCTAATGAGACGACCGCGATCTACACGGAAGAAATGAGCCGTCTCTTCCGCCATGCCGACCCTGAAATGCCCGAGGAGAAGAAAGTCCGCCTGCTGATGCGTGGTGTGAAGGAGGAACTTTTTGCCGGAATGGTACAAAGCCCACCGAAGACCGTCGACGAGTTTCTTCACGAGGCCACCAGCATCGAGAAGACACTCGAGATGCGAAACCGGCAATTCGACCGCCGCACGACCTCGACAAACTACGCCGGAGTTCAGTCACTGGCCGCCGACGACCTACGCGAGACTATCCGAGCTGTCGTGCGGGAGGAGCTACAAAAGCTGTTCCCATCATCACAGCCTCAAGTGGCTTCGATTGCCGACGCCGTGCGTGAGGAACAACAACAACTTGGAGTAGCGCCTGAATCGCCGCAGCGTGAGCCGCAAGCGATGACCTACGCCGCCGTCGCACGCCGTCAAGGACCCCCTCCGCGACCGCGCCAGGGCCCTGTCACGCCACAATTTCGTCGTCCACCGCTGCCGCCGCCAGCACGACCACCCGTCGCCCAGCGCACCTACGCGAGGAAGACGGACATATGGCGTGCTCCTGACCACCGCCCGCTCTGCTACCACTGCGGAGAAGCCGGTCACGTCTACCGACGATGTCCGTACCGGGAGATGGGACTGCGTGGTTTCGCCGTCAACGCGCCGCGTCCACGGCTTGGCGAGCGCTCACGTGACATCGCCGATTACCTCGCCGCTACTCAGTGGAGCCCTCGACGGCCGTCCCGTTCGCCATCACCAGGCCGCTACCTGTCACCGCAGCGCCGACCATACACTGGCCCAGCCCGGGGCCGGTCAGCGAGCCCATATCCGGAAAACTAAAAGCAGCAACCGATGGAGGTGTGGTTGCTGTTCGTCGAACTGACGAAGATCCTCCGCTGCCGACGAAGACGACGACGAAACGATCTCGACGACATAACAACGATACGCCGCCGTCCCGACGAAGTCAGGAAGCCAAGACTACACCGACAAAAGACGGCTTGACGACGCGACGTTCCAGCTTCAGTTCAACACGACGCAGCCGTGATCCGACGCCAAGACCCAACTGCAACGCCAGACAAAGAACCACCGACCTCGATGTACTTCTAGACGGCCACGCAGTCACTGCCTTAGTCGACACAGGGGCCGATTACTCCGTAATGAGTGGACACATCGCCGCCCAGTTGAAGAAGGTTAAGACTGCACGGGAGGGCCCCCAAATTCGGACCGCTGGAGGACACCTCATTACGCCGACTGGAATCTGCACGGCAAGAATAACCGTTCATGACCGGACTTACCCTGCCACCTTCGTTATCCTCCAACAGTGTTCACGAGACGTCATTCTCGGTATGGACTTCCTGAACCAACACGGCGCAGTCATCGACCTGAAGTCGAAGTCAATAACGCTGTTGGAAGATAAAGCGATACCGCCGGAGAGCCCTCGTAGTCACCGCGCCTTGAGTGTGCTCGAAGACCAAGTGAGCATCCCGCCCCGCTCCAGCATTGTTATTTCAGTCGGCACCGAAATACCCGCTGACGTAGAAGGTGTCATCGAAGGCGACCAAAGTCTCCTGCTAGACCGTGAAATTTGCGTCGCAAGAGGGATCGCTCGACTGCATGAAGGGAAAACTGAAGTGTTGCTGACAAACTTCAGCCAGGAGTTCAAGCACATCAACAATGGCACGACGATCGCGTACATCGAGGAAATTGTGGAAACCAGTAATGCGTTTGTCCTTTCGGATTCCGCCGCATCTACCCCAACGACCATGGTTCCCGAACCAGACTACGACAATAATCCAAGTCTCCCAGTGATTAAGCAACAGCAGCTCAGAAGTCTGCTCCGACGATACAAAGGCTGCTTTTCGACGACATCGAGGATTCGACAAACACCAGTCGCCAAGCATCGCATAATCACCGAGGAGCACGCTCGACCACTCCGCCAAAGCCCTTACCGAGTTTCGCCGCGAGAACGCGAAGCTATAAGAGAACAAGTCGACGAAATGCTGCGTGACGATATCATCCAGCCGTCGAAAAGCCCGTGGGCATCCCCTGTTGTCCTGGTGAAGAAAAAGGACGGAACCCTACGTTTCTGCGTCGATTATCGTCGTCTGAACAAGATCACGAAGAAGGACGTATACCGCCTTCCACGGATAGACGACGCATTGGATCGGCTCTGCAACGCTAAGTACTTCTCGTCGATGGATCTCAAGTCTGCCTACTGGCAAATAGAAGTCGACGAGAGAGATCGCGAAAAGATCGCCTTCATCACGCCAGACGGCCTCTACGAGTTCAAGGTCATGCCATTCGGACTCTGCTCGGCGCCTGCAACTTTCCAGCGCGTCATGGACACGGTGTTAGCAGGATTGAAGTGGCAGACCTGCCTTGTTTACTTGGATGACGTCGTCGTCTTCGCCGAAAATTTCGACGATCACCTTAGGCGGCTTACGACAGTACTAGAGGCCATCAAGTCATCAGGGCTCACTCTGAAGCCAGAAAAATGCCGCTTCGCTTACGACGAGCTTCTGTTCCTAGGCCACGTCATCAGTAAATCAGGAGTACGCCCTGACCCACAGAAAACAGCCGCCATCGCAAAGTTCCCGCAGCCCACCGACAAGAAGGCAGTGCGTAGATTCCTTGGCATGTGTGCCTACTACAGGCGCTTTGTCAAGGACTTTTCACGCATCGCCGAGCCGTTGACACGTCTAACTAAATGTGATGTTGAGTTCAAGTGGGAAACGCCGCAGGCCGACGCATTTGAAGAACTCAAACGACGCATGCAGTCGCCGCCGGTACTTGCGCACTTCGACGAGTACGCCGATACAGAAATCCATACTGACGCCAGTAGCCTAGGCCTCGGTGCCGTTCTAGTCCAGAGGAAAAATGGAGTTGAACAGGTGATATCTTACGCTAGCCGGTCACTGTCAAAAGCGGAAGGCAACTATTCTACGACCGAAAAGGAATGCCTCGCCATCGTTTGGGCTACAGATAAATTTCGCCCTTATCTTTATGGCAGGCCATTCAAAGTGGTCAGTGACCATCACGCGTTGTGTTGGCTAGCGAGTATAAAGGATCCTTCAGGACGACTGGCGCGGTGGAGCCTCAGACTACAAGAATACGACATCACTGTAACCTACAAGTCCGGACGAAAACACTCCGATGCCGATTGCCTATCACGCGCCCCCATTGACCCGCCGCCGCAAGATGACGAAGATGACGACGCCTTCCTTGGCATGATAAGCGCGCAAGACTTCGCTGAACAGCAGCGGGCAGACCCGGAGCTAGAAGGCCTGGTGGAATATTTGGAAGGGCACACCGACGTTGTCCCCAGGGCATTTAAGCGCGGATTATCTTCCTTCACGCTTCAAAACAATCTCCTCGTGAAGAAGAACTTTTCACCAGTCCGCGCCAACTACCTTCTTGTTGTCCCGTCAGGAATTCGTCCAGAACTATTGCACGCCGTACATGACGATCCGACCGCTGGACACCTCGGTTTTTCCCGGACACTATCGAGGATACAAGAAAAGTATTATTGGCCGCGCCTGACCGCCGACATCGCCCGTTTTGTCAGAACATGCCGAGACTGTCAGCGACGCAAGACACCGCCGACAAGGCCAGCCGGATTACTACAGCCAATCGAGCCTCCTTGCCGACCATTCCAGCAGATCGGGATGGACTTGCTGGGACCCTTTCCGACGTCAACAACCGGAAATAAGTGGATCGTCGTGGCGACAGACTACCTCACCCGCTTCGCTGAAACTAAAGCACTGCCGAAAGGTAGCGCAGCCGAAGTGGCGAAATTCTTTGTCGAAAACATCCTGCTTCGACATGGCGCCCCAGAGGTCATCATCACCGACAGAGGAACGGCCTTTACAGCAGAGCTCACTCAAGCCATTCTGAAATACAGTCAGACAAGGCACAGGAGGACCACCGCCTACCACCCGCAGACGAATGGTCTTACGGAGCGGCTGAATAAGACCCTCGCCGACATGCTAGCGATGTACGTCGACGTCGAACACAAGACTTGGGATGCCGTCCTGCCGTACGTAACATTCGCTTACAACACGGCGGTGCAAGAAACAACACAGATCAGGCCGTTCAAGCTGGTGTACGGCAGGAACCCGACGACGACGCTCGACGCCATGCTGCCGCACGTCACTGACGAGGAGAACGTTGACGTCGCTACCTATCTCCAGCGCGCCGAAGAAGCGCGACAGCTCGCCCGCCTACGAATCAAGAGCCAGCAGAGGACCGACAGCCGACACTACAACCTCCGACGACGCTTCGTCGAGTACCAGCCCGGCGACCGTGTTTGGGTATGGACCCCGATACGCCGACGAGCACTCAGTGAGAAACTACTCCGACGCTATTTCGGACCCTACAAGGTCATCGGACGTATTGGCGCTCTGGACTATGAGGTCGTGCCAGACGGCATTTCGCATTCACAGCGACGTCGCGCACGACCTGAAGTGGTCCACGTGGTGCGTCTTAAACCATTTTACGGACGCTAACGAACATTCCTTATTTTTTTTTCTTTGCTATGAGTGCTTACTTATTATTTTCGATTGTTTGCAGCATCGGGTCAGTGCTTTTCAAGAGGGGGGTATTGACACGTGTACTTCTCTTTATCGGGCGACAAGTTTTGTCGCCTAACAAATGTTATCGCACAGCGCGGGACGCGCCTGCATGTATCCGAAGTTTCTGGAAAGTTATCAATGCTTCTATCCGCTGTCTGTTGTCGCCGAACATTGTGTTATCTGACTTCATCGCTTGACACGAATGGTGTAGAACATTTTAGAAGGCATGTGGGTCCCAACGTTTAATCTGGAACATTCGATGATTGCTGTATAAAAGCCGACGCGCTTGACCCGCTGATCAGATTTTCGACGATCGCCGACCGTGTTCGCCGCTATCGTTGTGCTATAAGTGTAGCCTGTTTTGTGGGCACAGGTTCGCCCAATAAAAGTTAGTTTTGTCTATCACAGTATTGCTACTGTGTTCTTAACGTCACCACCACGTGACATCTTCGATCTTCGACAGCATGTCCCACCTCACTATTCTGGAGGGACTTGAAGTGGCGAACTGCACAATATGAATTTATAACTATGTGCGCTCGTTCATCAGTGACGCCACGGCCACAACCGGGTTAGGCTCCACAAGGCCAGGCACTTTCAGCTGTCCCGACAGAGGCACTCCTGACGGAGCTATACTCTCTCTACTGCTATTCATAATTGGCATGAGAAAGCTAGCATGAGGAGCTGTGCGATATATGCCGATGACATCACGTTCTACGCTCACCAGGTGTCCTATGAGGACATGCAAGAAACTCTTCAGTAGGCTATGGATGCAGTAGCGGAATACACGAGGGCGGCGGACGTCGCGTGCGCACCCGAAAAATCGGAATTCCTTCGGGTGCTTGCAAAATGCGCAAGAAAGAAGGACTGGGTGCCAATCACTCTGACTCTCGACGGGGCAATTCCTAAAGTGGAGACACTGATGATATTGAGGATGTGTATGCAGCAGAACGCTGGAACACCCCACACCGTTCGAAAACTAAAGAGGGTCACAGGAAACGTGGCCGAATTGATACGGAGAGTGGCAAGAAGCAGAGACGGCCTAACTGAGGGAGAGATCATCAGCCTGATTCACGCGTCACATACGCGCTACCGTATCAGGCCTTGACAAACCAAGAGATCACGCAGGCAAACAAGATTTTAAGAAAAGCCTTCAAGGCCACCCTTGGTCTCACGAATGTACTAGCACAGAGAGATTTCAGGGACTGAGTCTGCACAACACTTTTGACGAGTACGCAGTCGCGACGTTATATGCTCAGAAAGAAAGACTTTGTTCTTAAACTCAGGGCGGGGAAGTATGGCGCGGTTAGGCTTTCCACTGAGATTCCTGTATTGCGGAGAGGAAACGAAACAGATAGACCGCAACGTTCGATTGCACGTTGCGGTGTCCCCAATTCCCCCCAAACATGCAGCCCTAGTATTATCCCGGACTAGGCAGAGCAAGGGTAAAGTCTTCACAAACGCTTTGGCATGGGACCAGGAGTGTATTATATGGATGTCAGTCGAACAACCTCAGACACCTTCACCATAGTTTCGACATGTAAGAACAACATAACAGCAACATCCTTCAAAACCACCTCCGCATGCGTGGCAGAGGCTGCAGCCATCGCCTTGGCCATTCAGGATGCCGAGTGTCAAACTAATTCGGCTGTCATATTATCCGACTCCCAAGCTGCCTGCTGCCTGTTTCTAAATTTAACGGCACCCCAATTAATACTCAAGATTTTAAGCAAGCAACTAGAAGGGCACTACACTATCATATAGTGCCCAGCACACGAGAGACTGGTAGGGAACGCGAGGGGAGATCGAACTGCTCGAGGTTTAAACATACGCGCAAAGGCATGGCCTAGCGACGACCTTCACCGAATTCTCGTAACATCCTGCTACTGCAAACGCTGGAGCGGAGAGGCTTTGGAGTTCCTTACTCTGATTTAAATAGCCAAGAGGAGAGGGACTGGCGTCGTATTTAGACGAGTACATAACCCGACTTCCTCCACCTACGCAGTATACACCCCACGAGGTTCACTGACGAGTGCCCGTGGTGCATAGACACACCCACACTAAAACGCATCACATGGTAGTGCCCCAGGACGTATCCGCACATAGACAGCCCCTTAATACACCAACATCCACTAATTAGGAGTAGGCAGTGGGCGGTCTTGCTTACGGAAGAGGGTCAAGAGAGCAAATTGGTTCTTGTGGAACAAGCCCAGTGAGCCGCTCGTGCCAGTGGGTCCCTGGAATAGGGCCCCAACCATCTTGCCTTATTTTCTTTATATTCAAGGATAGGATAGGATAGGAATAATCTTTATTTGTCCAACCGTTATTGATGTTGGTGCCCGGGGCTAGGCTGCCAGGGGTCCAAGGCCCCTAGAAAATCTTCCGAGATCCTCGGCAATGGCCCGGCCCCACTGGATGGCCCACTCCTAGTCTTCGGGTGCCTCGCTGATGAAGGCGGCTTGCCATCTCTCAGTGAGGCGCCCCGCTTCAGAGGGTCATGCTGTTTCCTTCCCCCTTCCTCCTGGTCCTTCTTCCTCATGGCGTTGGCATTCCCAAAGCACATGGACCATATCGTCCCACTCATGCTCGCACCACGGGCAGCCCGGCGACGGGGGCAGCGCGGGCCACAGGTGGCGAAGGTGCTAGGAGTTGGTGAAAGTGCCCATCTGCAACCATCTCAGGTCGACCGCCTGGGACCTGTCCAGCCGCCCATGGGGTTGCGCATATTTTCTTCATTTTTTTCTATAGTGACCAAGCACATTTCTGTATGTTGCCGGAAACTCCTTGACATCGCACTCGGCGTCCCCGTGATCCCCAGCTCCGTCCGCCGTGATTTGGGTTGTGTTGGTAACGACAGTGGCGGCGCTGGACGGTGTGGCCGCCGCCATCACCGTCACTCCTCCGCTGGGGTACCGCACAACAATGGCAACGGCTGCCCTCTGGGTGACCGCGTCGCGGCGGGTAAGCTTCCTCACGACGAGGTGGGCGAGCTCGTTGTGGTTGGATGGGGTGCCGGTGCGTCTTCGGCCGTTAGCATTGTTGTTGTCATTGTTTCGTGGCTGTTGTTGTTCTTATTGCCAAGCTCCCCGACGTGCGCGGGGAACCACTTATTTGTAGTCGTGCCGGATCCGAAGTCCCCGGCCCGTGCGCTGAGCATGCGCGCCACATCCGCGGACACCTAACAATTAGTGTAGTTCCGAATCACTGATTTGGAGTCGCTGATGATCAGGCACCTCCGTGGAGTACCGCGAGGGCTATGGCTATCTCCACCGCTGCTTCGGCCGACGGCAGCCTCACTGATGCTGTGACTCGGATCCTTCCCTTTGTATCTACGACTGCCATGGAGAAGGCGGTCGCCACCGCCATCGGCCGGCCGTGTCGATTTTACCGATGTTGCTGCTGCCGTTTTTGTGGTAGTAGTCGAAGTAGTAGTAACAGTAGTAGTAGTAGTAGTAGTAGTAGTAGTAGTAGTAGTAGTAGTAGTAGTAGTAGTAGTAGTAGTAGTAGTAGTAGTAGTAGTAGTAATAGTACAAAATGTTTTACTAACTCACTCATTTAGTTTCTTCATGATTACCAGGTTCGACAGCGGAGTCAAGACTAACTGTTCTTCTGAATGAGACATTTTCATTCGGTTTTTATTTTCTGTAAATATTTTACTACTTCGTTTGTTATTAAATAAAACCTATATATTTAGCTCGCATTTCATAATTAACCAGTTCGATACCTTATCTCGCACTTCAAGTGAACCTTCTGAAACCAGTATAGTTACAGTTACACATATTGACTCCATGTTAGTTTCCACTTCACGAGTTAAAGCCGCATATTTCTTCGAGGAGATAATTCTGAGATAATAATCCATTTCATCTCGACTGAGTTTACTGTTTTTCTCTTCAGTTAACGGCCATCCTAGACTTCATCAACCTGTAAACAGTTCTTTCTGCTCTGCCTAAAATTTCGATATCCTGCACTACGCTGAAGTCGGCAGATTGTATCGAATCTATGTCAATTCTTGTTACCAGACTAGAGCTGTTCCAGGTTTAATTCCTACTGCTGCGCTTCTGGAACAAGGCATTCATAGGTTACATTCGATTCTCCTCCGCGAATTGTGCCAACACCCTCTTCTCTAATAAAGCTGTAGACTCGAGTAAGGGCAACAGTTTCTTTCCCAATTTTGGTAAGGGCTTCCCCTTACGCGGGACCGAACGTTTTTGTCAAAATGGTGCGGGCGCATGCTTGACTTGTGCTCAGCCCACATTTCAATATGTACAGTCAACCGCAAAATTTACGTGCCCCAGCGTCTCATAGACAATTGAATTTCCTAGTGGCCTGCAAGAGAATTCAGTTAAACCGAAAATCTTAATGTTGTTAACATTACTGCCAGAGGCTCTGAATATGAATACCAGGGTGCATTGTGAGGCTCAGCAGATATTCACATTTTTTCTCAGATGATGTGTTCTGTAATGTGTTGTGGTTTACTGTACCTTTGCATCAGCGATCAACGCGACGCTTTCGCCATCTAGTAGTGGCATGCTACTAGGTTCGTCGATGCGCCAAGAATGCGACTGGTTTCTCGTCAAAATTTTTAAAATATATCTTGGTTTGCTATGTTAGGGGTTCGGCCCTTACACAAGTGCCGCCCTAGACGAGTCACTATGGTATTCCTAGACATGATTTAGTAGTTGACAATTGCCCAGTTGCCCAGCTTATTTTTACCTACTTTCGCATTGCAGTCGTCGTTTACATTACCATGCAATACCTATTATGATAGCGATGAGCAAAATGTGAACAATGTAAAAGCGGGAGCCAACGTTTCGTCAAGTGGGCTTGTCTTGAAATATACAAGTCCCTTGGTCGAAACGTTGGCTCCGGCTTTTAACTAGTTCTCGTTTTGCACATCGTCTTGGATTGCCATTTTTCACCCTCCCCGTGTTTGCCACCTATTATCATAGTCATTAATATTTCACCTGAACTTATAGCCAAGTATAAGGATAGTCACAATGAAATGACTTCGTTGCAGTTTTGGTCCATTCAATTCTAGAAAGACCTAACTTAGCCGAGGGGTCCGGTGGAGAGATGGGAAGCACGTGTCTCTTGCGATTCCAATTTATCTTATATATGAAATGAGACGCTGGAAGTGACGAAAATAAATTACAACAATGCCTGACGAGTAGCAGAGTGAATGAAATTAATTATTTACATTGTGGATGACATAATTTCACACCTGAGCGCAAGGTAAAAAGTCAATATCAAAGGACATCGAGATTGTGAGTTGGTATCACGCACTGTGCTTAATATGATTTTGTTGATTTTGCACACCGCACATATCGCCCTGCATGAATGGCGTGAAAGGTGCCAAGGTCCAGGAATATTCTCTCACGTTATTATAGCACTCCAGGTTGTTCTCTATTTCATTAGGCTTCTCGCAATGGACTAACAACACATGTGAAATTTGCTAAGTTAAAATCAAGTGCGGGATACAAGTGCCTTAATTTATGTATAAAATGACGGGCAACGGCCACAGTTAGCTTAAATTGAGGAAATAAGGTTGGCACTACTATTAGTAAGTTATTAAATAATGTTATTTCTTGGTCATGGTCCACAGCATACAGAATAGACCAATTTTTTTTGCATAGGAAATGGCCTAATGAAATACGCGTATATGGAGAGTTCATTCACGACGTATTTGAGGTATCGATTGAATATAAAGATAGCGCATATTTCACCGAGCTCATCAATAGTTACTGCCAAGGTCTCCCACTAGAAACCACAAGGAACTACAAGCACGCTAGTACTGGATGTTTCCAGGAAAAACAATATTGCTGTCTGGCCTACGGCGCTGTTTCTCCTCATTCACGAAAAATGTGCAGTATTTTCGGGGGAAGAATGTGTTTGGTAATCTCCAGCTATTTTCTGGAAGTATGGTAGAACTGCAAAGACGAACCCCATCTCGCAAGATCACAGAAAAGAAGAACCCAAGAAAGAGCGGTAACGACTTCCAATATTTCTCGGAACATTTCAATTTCTGAAGGGGCGTGGTATAAGTTGCCTTCGGATATCTACATATGGGCAAAAAGTTTACTTGATGCGTGGTAACAAAAAAAAAAAAAAACTCAGAGCCATTCCATTCTGCGAAAGTGAACGACCAGTGGAGCGGTGTGTATAGTGATAAATGGGCTGACAATAAATATCTTGATTGCAAAGAAAACACATACCACGATGAACTTACTTCTTTCAGATTTTTTTGTTTTTCATTGTATTGCATACTCAATGTTTTTGTTATTTTAACCTGCTATTGTTTGCGTTTTTGGGTTTACTATTAGGGCACCAAGGTGAATATCGCTTTATGATCGCTATCATATACGGCCAGTGGCTCTGTGGTGACAGTGTGAAGGAGCTTCGCCAATATGAGGTACATATACACGATACATGACGCATCGCGGGCACATAGATGTCTGTGTAACATTAAATGCCGAACCTTTCCAAGATAAACACCACGAACCCCTTTGCGTTTAGCGGAGACACGTCTATGTTGAAGTCGTCCACATTTACAACTGTAGTGAAGTCCGCAGGAGTGATCCATACAAAGGTACATACGCTTGGAGTTTCCGGCACAAAAGTCGTTCTTAACCCTTTACTGCACAATATTTTGTTTCCTCAAAATATTATTCATGGAGTTGTAGGGAAGCATAAATGTAGCTGCACTCCCTTGGAAACTAAATTTAGCGAATTTCTGTGCTTTGAATTTGCAGAAAGATGGTGTGTTGCACATTTGCAACAACGTGCAAATAAGGAAGAAGTTGAAAATGTAAAATATCTCTTTGTGCGATTCATACTCAGATGTTTATTTGCACGTGATGATCATTGGTGCACTTATGTTTTAGTGTGGAACAAAAAGAAGCAATTGTTTTTGTTTGTGCAGCACAGGTGGTGCCCACACTTCGTGTAGTATGTCATACAGATTCCCGTGCAGCCAGGGAACAATGCAGTGTTTTCGCGTTATTATCAAAATTTAGAACATAGAAGCACAGATGTAAGGTTCGGCCCTTGACGACGGGACACGGCAGCGTGCGGATGCACCGTATCCTTTTGAAGAAAAAGAAGGAAATTCGATCAGAAAATATCTTGCGCACATGTTGAATCAAGACCTCCTTACACTCTTGGTTATGATCACTCCTGGAAGGGTCGCTACCGTCACTGTCAGGAGGAATTGCTCGGCCACAAAAGTATTTGGGAGCCATTTCACTTTTCCGAAGAAAGCAAATCATGCACACGTTGTTGCATTTGCGCAACATAGCAACGTTCCGTCTGCAGGAACAAACAATTCCTAGAAAACAAAGTTTTTTTAAATTTACAGAGTCGGGAGGATGTGGAGCTTAGCATAAGAATTTTATTTTGCACTTTGCCTTATGGAGAAATACATTTACAATTGGCAGAACTTACCTGTGTCACTGCTCGCGGGCGCGTGCAGCCTCTACCACGTTTGTTTTGCCAGGAGATGCGAAGCATGAGCACAGATGGCAGCAGAATACGGCGTTTTTTAGACGAATGTTGCGGAAATGCAACAACGTGCACAGACAGCTCCAAACGGACTTTGCTTCTGTTTTTAACGCCGTTTACCGGAATGTTGCGTAAATGCAACAAGGTGCAGTAAAGGGTTAATACTTGCGGCCTGCCGTCGCCTCGTGCATTTCCGCTTCTTTTCGCGGCGGCGTTATTCGTAGGGGCGCCGTTCTTCAGCAGTCTTTACCGCCGGCGCTCTACCCATTGCACGGGTGGAGGTCAAATGAGATAAGGTTACGTGATTTGCCTATAGAACTCATGACCTCAAACGACAATCCTTACTAAAAAGTGTCTATTCCTGTTTCACTCATTTTATTACGATATATTTTATCACATTACGTTTTAACACTTCTCGCGATTAAACACCGCTGGGACATAGCCACCGATAAGCTCTTGGTTGATGCTTTAACTCTTTTAGCTCTCGGGGGGTCGTCATCTTTCTTGCCTACGCACACTAACCACCAGAACACAGCGTATAGCACGTCCCCTGTAAAAAAAAACTAAAAAAAGCATAATATTCCTTCAGCTTGAGGCATGCAGCTCACGTTTGAAACGTGCTGCGTGTACTTTGCTAAACTTAGCCTTTTGAGGAGCCATACCGCATTAAGATTGGTCATAATTAAATATAAAAAAGTCCACTCAGTGCTCTAATGAGGTGGTAACCCTCGATTCCGCTCTGAACTGGAAGCCTCGCAACGACAGGCTGTGGGGTAAGCTCTCAATTTCATGCTTTGTACTGACAAAGGCGTTGAGTAATTTCAGTTTCAAAATGTTCAGAACCTAATATTTTTGTATAGTTCACTCTCTCTTAGCCTAGTATGTTGACGCCTGGGGATTTAACTACGAAAAATACGTAGAACCTGTAGTATGGCTTCAGAACAGAGCGCTTCGGATAATAAACTGCGCTAGCTTTACTACACCATAAAGAAGTTTTTTCTCGCGAATAAAGTCACGTCACTATCGCAGATGGGAGATTACAGCGTTTACGATTACCGCGATTACGAGATGCAACACGCCGTTTCCTACCGGTATCTTCAATGGATCGACATTTACCAGTCCCTCAGCATTTCTCGTGAAACGTCTGGTCTGAAAATGTCACAACCACTACGGCCAGCTACCCACACGTTATATAGGTGTTAAAACATAAAACTCGCTTCCTGCAAACATTAAGCAGTCAGTTAATTTTAAAACCATGGTAAAGGAATTCTTTCTTTCTGATCTAAAGGGATAAGGCTTTAACCAAAATCATAACAATGTCAAGAACTGCATACCACGTTGCTGTTATGCTTTCTTGTTGCTTCTATGTATGTGCGCATATGGATGTATTGCAATGCGAGTGTAAATGCCGGTGTACTCTGGCTCTTACTCGACACACTGTGCATCAAATGTATCTATAGCGTATCAGTGTACATTCTTGCTACGTTCATTGAATAATAATTACATGCCACCGTTCCGCAAACAGTTAAAGCGGTACAATCTTCAACCACTTCGTCTATGTGTAACCGTTTCATGTATTCTTACTGCAGCATACATGTGTGCGAGCTGCCGTGGGAAGAAGGCCATGCGTCATTCCTCGGATGCGCGCTGCCTCACTTGCAGTGGGGGGCTCCTGGCTGGGCGTCTATGTTTTTGGCTCATCTATGTATTTCCGCAACCTACATGCAAATGTGGGCCGGAAACATGCTTTAAAAAATGGAATTCTTTCGCCCGAATCACAGTGGAGACAACGACAGAGGAGGGACGCCAAGAGCTGTAGGTTTTCATTACCTCCGTCTTTCTGTTCTTTTTTTTGCAACTCATGAATCTGTTTCTATACTCTCCCAGCACTTCGTATGTTTATCGTGCTTTGCCTATATATTCTCACATGCTAGGTTGCAACGTGTAGGAAATCAAGACACACAGGCAGCGAATAAAACAGTGGACAGGAGTTCTAGATAGAGCTAGTGATGTTTTCTTAGAAGCGTCGTCCCGTAAGGGTTTGTTGTGGGCATACAACGATCAATGTTTCAAGACATACATGGAATCAGCGTGCGTTCAATATTGGATCACAGCAGCTGCATGAAAGTATGTCGCTCATGCATTCTGTAAGAACCTGCACTTGCTCAGTCTTTGCGCTTTGTTACTCCCTTTTTATGCGCGTCTTCTGCGAGACCGCTACTACAGGCACTTGTTGTAGGAACGCTGAAAGTACCGTTTCATTATTCATCCAGCACACTTCCTCAGTTCCGCGGATGATATGAGATATATAATAATGTTTAGAGACTTGCCATCCCGAAGTTTCTCTGCTGTATTAAAGCGCAAGAATTTTACGGCAGAGCTATATATGGGTAGTTTCCAGCTGATCAATGACCGTAGACGAAGAACCGTGGGCCGATTCCGGAGATGGTGCAATACAAAGCCGTCCCACCATGGAGGTGAAGCAGGCTTCAAGAACTCCGCCAAATTAAAAAAAAAATACCTCTAATATCTTAGGTCCAAATACAACCCGTACCAGATACTAAGCTGATAAAAACAGATACAAGTAGAGCACTGAGTCTCGTTGGCCATGTCTACGTTCGCACCACCATCTCTTTGTCGGTGTTTCAAACGCTTGCGTGTCTCATTTACTTTCCTTTTGCAATGCCGTGGTGGTGGTCCCGTAAGCGTGCTGCCCACCAGGACCACGAGGCGGAAAGAAATGCGAACTGCCCATGTAGCCCCAATCCCGCAAGCATAGAACGTTTCACCGGAACAACGGCCATGTATCAGAAGGAGTTTGTGGGGAACCAGTTTGGCGTGGCATCTATCGTGTGTGACCGATTGTCGTTTTATAGTGACCTCACATCCCTTAGAGCACTGCGGGACGTCGGCCAACGCAAAAAAAAAAACGTAAGCAGCGTCACCCAAAAGTGTCGTGCCGTGTTTTGCAACAAAAGATGAGAATGCATCCAACCCGGTGGGTCATCTTCCGAAGCTCAGGATCGTGGAGGAGCGACTAGTCGCGCCTCGTCTTCCATCTATATGCATACGGCGTTTGACGCACGTGAATGGACATTTCAAGATGAATGGGTCCGCAGACGCAGCATGTCTGGTCACTACCATCACAGAGGGGAGTGACACTGCATTTTTTTCATAAATTTCAGCACAAAAAGGTGCATCCTAATGGTGCAGTTTCAAGCATGCTATTTAATGCGAAAGCATTACTTGGCTCGTTGTGCGAGCCGGTCGTCATCAAAAAGTCGTGGGAGAAAAACAAAACATAAATGTCGTCATCTTTGTCTAACTAAAATAAGGTGTCCTGGGTGAGAATTCGATCCTCTGCCCCGCCGCCACAGCTGCCGCTCCACAGCCGAGCGCGCTAACCACAGCGCCACCATTGCAACAGGCGACTGCGGTAAATATCTTCGAGGCTGTGGACGTGGTTGGCCTCTACTTGGCGGACGATTCATATGATGACGCATGAAAGAAGTCGAGCCACCGTTGGAGCTGCGGAGCCTTCGTCATCCGAAGTTGAGTCACTCGCGTCTACATCGTCAGGCGAGCAGAAAAACAAGGTGGTAGGCGCCAGTTCACTGCCAAGGAAGCACGAGAACGTCGCAAAGCAGCGAAACGTGCCAAGCGAGCTGATGCAGCGAAACATCCTGCAAATCACCGACAATGCGAAAGGCACAGCGAGGAGAGGCTTCGCAAAGTGCTGTCACCATGCTCAAAGGTGGTGTTATCGAGAAAGAGCACTGAACGCAATTTGCGTGAAATACTACTTTAATGAAACCTTCACAAATAAAACTCAGTTGAGAGATTGCAATATGGCCATTTTCTCGTCTTGCGTTATTGAGATCTCATAAGCAGCGACATTATACTCGGGAACATAAATCAGCAGCACTAAACTCAGCAACACTTACCTGCAACACTAAACACTGCGACATAACTCGGCGACACACACTGCGACAATATTTCACTAGCATATGCACATCGCAAGAATTGCCCACATTATCCCATAGTTCTTATTTCATGTTTATCTTATTTTGCATACATGCATGCATTTACTGAATATATTGTTTTATATAACATTTCTCTTTCAAGTAATAAATTTACTTTCAAACAAGTGAATTATCATTCGGCCTTGGAAATTTAGGTCCGACTAGTATTCTTGGGACTTTGGGGTGGGATCGGCTAACACTAGAACATTACTCTTGTTTCATAAAATGTAATCCTGCATATTATGATGATAGTAGCCGTAATGGTGCCAAAACCAGCTGCACGTATAAAGTAAATTGACAAACCTGGTTTAAGCAATTACGCAGTGCCTAATGCGATACTAGATCAAATTATGTGGTTTGGCAAGAAATATTAAGGCTATGTGATCATCGTTTAAAAGAGTCGGCTGATTTCTGTGGTTCTGCGATGCTCGACGTCTACGTTGGGCTCAGGCACTAAGAGGTGGTCGCTCAGGAGTGCAAACTAATTCCTATTCCGCCGTAGAAAGCCCTTTTCTTTTACTAATGATGCTTGACCGAGCAGCTAAATTTTGTCTCTCCTATGGTAATGCCCTAGCGTTCGCGTTAAAGCAACCTGGCTTGCAAAGTTAAACTGCTTTCTCGTTCAGTTTTTATTCGCTTCAGTAGAGAAGTCAGCTCATCTCACAAATGGAGGACTATGTAAACGAAGCACTAGCTCATGAAAAGCACGTTTTCAATTTTCTTGCGTTTGTTTAGAGTGTTGAAAATATTTCAGCGTATTTATTTGTGCTTGATATCTTAATCAGCTATAAATATTGATGTGACGTCGCACAGCAAGTAACACGTAAGATCCTCAATATTTGCTACTCTCCTTGGGTACTGAAGAGGTAAAGAATATTACGATATAGACTACTTCAGCGAAGCCTTTTTTTTTTCTTTATGTGGACCTGCGCAATTCCTCTACACTAGTAATTTCCCAACGAAATCTTCGCGTCAAGCCTGCTACGTAAAGGAAAAAACTGTTAATTGCAAATCCAGTTCTGTCGAGCGCCCTATTCCTATATAAGAAATGTGCTATAAAAATACAACTAACTTGTCGTAAATAGTTGCATTACCGAAGCATTTTAGTTGCGTGTGATTTATTCCACATTCACGTACCACTTTGCGTTGTTGAGAGTTGTGCGATTAGAATATTTTTATCGGTTCGAGTATTGAATTTTAGTCCGCTGTGTGCTGGCTTTTCAAAAATGTATACAAAAGTATTGAAACGACCAGAGAGCCCGAAATGAATGTTTAACTTATGCAAGCTTTTCCTGTGTGTTTTTCGTCCCATAAACCATACAATCTTCAGGAGTGATGCGCCAAATAATAACGACGAGCATCGCTTGCTAAAGATCAATGGCGATTGTTTCTACCGGCTATTGCACGCATCGGCAAACTATTTATGCAGAGGACAACATTACAGACAATTTACGGAGATACTTGTCACATGCCACTCCACAAAAAAAAAGAAATGAAAACTAGGTATTGAATGGGGAAAAAGAGGTCCTCATAGAAAGACGGTTGAATTGGTTCTCTTGCTGCGTACCATTGTTGCGCATAACAGAATGAAACGGTAAGCATTTTCTGCAAATCGCGCAGTACCTAGAACGCTCACCAAGAGCCCCAGCTGCCGAAGGCAAAAGGAATTACTTCCCCCTGCATAATATACTACTCGGAGAAAGGAGTAAACTGCTTCGTAAAGACAACACAAAAAGCATGCATGTCATGTATGCGCACCATACGTGGCTGAGCATTATCAAACATTATAATACAACTAACTAGTACAAAGTAACCGTGGTACAATGGAAGTTAGCAAAATCAGAATGCGCTTGTTTCTGCTTGACCTTACGCATGAAGGACTCCACACAAGTTTGGTTCGGTTATCAAATACAAAGCTCATAACCATCGTGCGCCTTTGCGTCGAATGCGCAAGGCACTCCTGCTCCTAATGTGGTTCTACAAGCGCCTGCTCAATTAAAGGAAAACTCACCAGGATGTCCAAGGGGAACAAATGCTCCCCCCCTGCCCCGCTTTATAGCTGGTGTGTTCATACCAAATTGGTTTCGCAGCCTTGACTCATTTCATTGTCTTGGTAAATTTCCTTACCAGCCTCTCCTTAAAAAAAAAGCTCCACATAATTCACTTTTCACCAAACGACTGGGAAGCAGGAGTTCAACTACCGCCCAGTCAAATTTCCTAGATAGGCGCAAGAGCTGGCAAATGGGAAAACAAAACATGTCACAGTATTGAAACACGTCAAGAAATAGCTTACAAGCTTACGTGGTGTATACAAAGTGGCGAACTTGTTTTTCACTCTGTGTTTCTAAAAAGTCCAGCGCATTTGTGATAAATAAAGACTGTTGATTGAGCAGGTCCGTGCATTGTATACCACTTGTTGCTTTTTTATGTATCTTTTGTGTAGTGGCCACGTCACCTGCCCCATCAATACCCTTCACGAAAGAAGAGTTTGTAATTCAAGTAGGCTCACAGTTTTCTATTACAAATAGATGCTATTTAATAACAAATACATAAATGCGCGATAGAAACAGGTGTGAGATAAGGACATAATGCCCTAACATTTAGTCGCTGCATATTGGAGGATATGCTAAATATTTGATATCGTGAAGGCAACGTTGATTAGGTAAGCGGTACATCACAACGACGTGCTGCTTCATGATGTCTTTTTGAATGTTCAGCCAGAAATCTGCACTAAAATGTATAACTACTGCTCTTGCAAGAAACATGTAATAATACGTTTTGTTACGCTTCGCTTTGTGCGGCCATGATTGGTACAGATTCTAAATACATGAGAGGCTATGTGCCAAATCGTCATGCTCGTCAACATGAAAAAATTTGGCCATCGGCTGTGTTCGACCGAATTATGTACCAGCAGGAGTCCTACTCTCCTTTGTCCTACGTTCAACCTCTCTACGCCAGGGAGTGGATTCTCTTAGGCGAACTCTGTGTGCGTTGACCAGCGTGTCAACGTGAGGTGTCCTATGCCCCCGACCTCTGCACCAGTGGGTGGTTTCCTCTGTATTCCTCTGTGTGGATTGCCAGGGAGTGGCTTTTCTTCGTATTCCACTGTGTGGGCTGACCGGTGTGCTGACAAGTCCTTTTACGAGGAAGCAAAAGAGAATGACGTTGCCCGGATAGTATAGGGGATAAGAAGGCCAGTGAGACGCCATGGCCTCATCTTATGAGCCCTTGCGTGCAGCAGAACACACGCTGAACGTTTGTGTACATCTTGTTTTGTAGCGCACCGCTCACCTGCAAAGATATGTCAAGCTTCTGTGATTGCTTTTACATTGCCTCTTCTTCTTTGCCGAACCCTCTCTGATGGTCAATCTGCTTCGAGCGCCAAGCAGACGCTGTTGTAGGTCGCCGAAACCCCGTCTCTATGCCAACTGGTACCAACTTGTAACAACTGATGGCAGCCTTAACCGTCTGCAGACTACTGTGCGGAAATGCTTAGCTCGGCAGCTCTAGAAAAATTCATTATTCACCGAAGAAGTGTTTTCATTTGTGCATAATAATCAAAACTAATAAACACTTTAGAAGTAAATGCTCATGAACTACGCTTCGCGCATAGCAAATACGACCAACTCGTCAATCATACTGCATACTGAATGCAATAAATAAATTCCGATTTCTCTGTCTTGAACCTAAAAAAGGCAAAAGAAATCAAACGCAACGTCGCGCACGCCGGAACAAAAGCTAACACAGTTATCTTATTAAAAAGGAAGACGACAGTACACACGAACACAGATAAAACTTCAGAAGAGGATATTTCAGCTGAAGTTTCGCAACAATTCTGTGGTTCGGCAGGCCATCCACTGCTTTGAAGCGATTGCTGGTGGTCTACTGGCGGGACACATTGGTTGCCAAGCGAATGCAAAGACAGTCAAGAGTGACGGGAGAACAGATGGAGCGATGGTAGTGCAAACTTTTCAGGCATATGATGGAGCCGTATTACGCGAAAGAACACTGCAGGCTATCAAACTTATTGCGAAATTTTTCGTTCCCCTCTTTCCCGGAGTCCGTCGTTCATCGACCTTTCTTCGTTCGATATATTTGAGGATGTATATAAAGAACTTCTGCCACTTGGGAAGTGCTGTCTGTTATCTCGCCATGTACACTGGATGTGAGCAGGCATAGACTACTTGCCGCTGGGTGATCTCTGACCTAGAAAACAACTTCGGTCACAGAGTATGTGCCAACGCATAAAGCACCCCAACAGACAACATCAGCAGTGGTATGCCAACAGAGTAAGGGTCCCCACTCGTGGTGAATCCGCCAGTGGGAACGTGCCACAGTGACTGAGGGTTATGAATGCCTAAATGCATTTAATGTTTATCATACCTATCTCTGCATACACCACTCATTAAATGAAAGATCCTGAATCCTGACCCGCACTCGCCAATCTGTTTCGTCGTCCAATCATTCAGGTAAAACCAACTGCATGGAACAGCATTGCTTTCGCCCTCGTGACGCAGACTTCCATTAGATTCTGGCCACAGATCTTTTCTCGTACATCCGCTGCTGCTACTTGCCTAACCTAAAGAAGCTTTGCATCATTTAAAGTATAAACATTGCGGTAAGTTCAACGTTACTTATTTATTTGGAACACGGGCGATGTTCATCACTTGGACCGTTCTCTTATTGCGAAGATATTTTAATGCGAAGCTTTATTTGCCTACATCCCGCCGTTTCGCTTGGGTTGGTCAATCGGTTTGTCGGCCACTCGTCGAGCTTTCGTTATGTAGAATTCTTCCTCTTTCTAAAAACAGAAGTAAAAGCGCGCCTGCCGGCGCGATATGATATTCTGCCCGCCAGCATAAAAGAAAGAAGCTGTGACAATCAGGCTACGCTATCTGTTTCTTTTATTGAAATTTCAGTGCCATACAATCACAATGACAGTGACATTGCTGTGTGAGTGGCTCTCTTTCAACGCGCACACCACACCAACATCATTATTGAAATAAAACTGATTAGGTGAAGCTAGCATAAACATTGAAGTTGCTCTACTATGGTGAGCCAAGGTGGCGGCTCAGGTTGAGCTCTGTAGGCCTGACAAGTCTATTCTATGCTTTCGGTAAAATATTTTCTTTCAAAACATGCATTAGTGTCAACATGAGGCACTTCAATCCTTGTTTTTCAGAAGCTCATAAGGCCCAGGACCATGAACTGTCTCATGTCGTTGTATTCAATGAAGAATTAAGTTTCGTGCGTTATTATGGGAAATTCTTTTTTAAGTGTGCGCTGAAGCACATTCCAAATGAAATATGGCATCCCAGGAATCAATGAACTCTTGTTCGATTGTCTTTGGTGTGTTGCACAAGTTGGAGTTGACTGTCCATGACACAAAGAAGTCTGTATCCTGCAGCCAATTACGTTCATAGTCGCAGCGTGCCGCTATATAATATAAACAAACAATTCATTGTTTTGGACTTGATTAGCATTTGCTTGACTTGTTTATAACATCGTGTGCTCAAGCTCCACGGTGAAAATTTCTTTGTAGCGGTATTGGCAATAGTACATCAACGATATACAGGAATGGCTGCTATAAAAGAAAGGACCTTCTTTGAACGCAACCTAAACGTTATCATGCTTCTGAAGCTCTAGATTCAACGCTGTAGATTCAAAGAAGCGAGAAATTCGGCAAATACGATGATTTGTCGCGCTAATCGAAGGCATTTACGGGAATAATTTATATCCACTCGGGCATACACCAAGAAATACCTTCTTTAATTAGTAACCTTGGACGCGGTACTAAGCATGGTAATTGCGAATGCGATTCCACTAATTTTGATACTGATTATCGTACTCTTGCTAACGACTTTATTGCTTTATTTTCTCGAGTATCCGTTAATGCATCACCGCTACCACCGTGGTGTACTTCGCATAATAGTACATGAAAGTCTGCACATCTACCTCTGCTAGCCGAAGACGAACTCAGGTGACTTATCTTTATCTTAAAATGTCAGAATCATCAGGTATTAATGCTATTTATGTATATGACATGCGCGCAATATTTATTGTCATCAAAGTTGTGTTGCTGTCGTTCTTTACCAGTATTATGTCCAGTGGTACAGTCACTCAAATATAAAAACTGCGGTAGCAATTGCACTTTTTAAGCGATCAGCCGATAACAAAACCAAAATCGATCGCCCGATTTCTGTGTTGCCCTGCTTATATCAAGTATTGTCAAAGCATTTCTTCTGACAGTGACAAGCTTCTTGGATAGACACAGAATTGCATACCCTTCCCAGTGTGGTTTCATTCCAAAGGCACGCAAGCGGTTCTCGAAGATCTGTAAAACGTGTTAAAGTTATCTATAGAACGTAATCAGATTGTATGCGCCATCTTTCTTGACGTCAGCAAGGCATTCTACAGCGTCAGTCATGGCGTTTTGTTAACCATGCTTTTCATATTAGCTTTTCGTGGCACGTTGTTAGCACTCCTGAAAAAACATCTCAGTGCGCTTCTACTCTGGGAAGAAGGATGACCAACGAAGCTGTGTGTGTGTGGCCCCTTAATGGCGAACTGCCCATCTGACGCGGGAAGGCCCGGCATTGCACTATCTATGTATTGCACCAGCTTCACCTCCGCCGTGGGTTGGGCTGGTATTGCACTATGTTCGGTATGGCCCACGTATAGGAGTGCTTAACGCTGGCTGCACCTCCGCCGGAGGTCGGCCCGGCCTTGCACTATCTTCGGGATTGGCCCACGTACGGACGTATGTACCAGGTCTTCGGCACTCGATCTGAGTAGGCGACATACCATTCTGGACCAGAACAGGGTCCCTCGCTGAAGAAAACGGCTGCAAACTGCAGCGAATCTCATTCAAGAATACGTCAGCCAACGGGGACTGCAATGCTGCCCCGAGAAATCTGAGCTCCTACAAGTGTGGTGTGGCCGGGGCAACCACGCAGTCACCACAGACCCAACAAGAAAACTAGAGGTACGCCTCAACGCACGCCTCATACCAGAAAAGCCTTTTCTCACGGCGCTGGGTATGTGGCTGCAGTCCAACCAGTGGGCCACACACGCCCTTACACTGCTCAAAACCACTGTCAAGGAAATATCACGCATGATCTCCCCCGTAACATCCAAGAACAGAGGCATGAAGGAAAGGGACACTCTCCGACTGGTCAGAAGCCTGGTGTTGAGCAGAATCACATACAGCCTGCCCTATTTTCATCTCAGCCAGTCCGAGACAAAGCACGCCGACACACTTTTCAGCATGGCTTTCAAGAGCACTCTCCGCCTGCCGATGAGTACATCGACTGAAAAAGTATTGGCGCTAGGGTTTCACAACGCCCTCAGCGAACGCCGTTTACGTCTCGCAACAACAAAGACTTGCATGGACTTGCACGGGGCGGCGGCTCCTACAAAGCTTCTGGTTCCAAGCTATAACAATACGAACGCACGAAACCTGTTCGATACCTTGTCACGTCCAGGACAGGTATCACGTTGCCCCGATACCATGCAGCATGAACCCTAACCTACACTCCGGCTAAAGGAGAGAAAGGGCCCAGTACACGGAGAAAGCATTCAGGTTGAATACCACGGCCCGCTGTACGGACGCCGCCATGTATGGGACGACAAACAAGGGCGCAGTGGCAGTGCTATGCGACCAACGCCACCTTAGCTCTACTGCATTGACTCGTCCCTACACGATCGCGGAAGCCAAAGGGCTCGCCATCACGTCAGCCATCCACGACGGCCGACACGCAAACAAACGACTTACGATCCTCACGGAATCGCAGCAGGACAGCCGCAACTTCCTACAGGGAAGAATTGGAAGACCTGCTGCGCAAGTCCTAGCCGTAATAGTTAAGGAAGACCCTGAGGGCATCACCACCCAAACCATCATATGGATAGCAGGCCACACTAGCATCGCGGGCAACCTGCAGGCCGACAGAGCAGCTCGAGGATTCGTGCATAGCGGAGCAGTCATCACGCCGGCTGCAAAAGGCCCCGGCCCTGTCGACCTCGAGTACTCAGCCATCGTGAACTACCATAGAGGGAATCGCTTGCGATATGCAGCACCCCATCGAAATTTAAACACGGAGGATGCCACTGCCTGGCGTAGGCTCCAGACAGGTACTTGCACGAACCTACACATATTACATCGGATACACCCCACAGCCAACAGGGGCGAATGCCCGTGGTGCGTGCCCACACCAACCCTATACCACATTATGTGGGAGTGCGCACTAAACAACATAGAACACCCCGACACGAACACGACGAAGGAGCAATGGGAGGCACTGCTGTCCATCTCGGCCCTCGACGACCTGCTCAAGCTGATACAGAGAGCGGCGAAGATGGCAAGAGCCAGCGGAGCCCTGGACTAGGGGCCCCGACCATTAGCGATTCTTCTGATTATTATTTTAATAAAGTGTATCTCTCTATCTTCTCACTACCTTAAAGAAGCGTAGCGTCATTTTTATTCCCACATTGTATTGCATCTCGTTGGTTTGGGTTTGGCACGTTTTTTTTTATATTACGCTTGCTCCCTTATATGGTTTCGCGATAATTTAGCAGCTGGATTGTGGTTGTCGCTTCATATGATAGTTTAGGGCACATGGCGCATATGTGTTGTAAACTGAACGAATAAAAACACGCCTTTGCACGCGCACTTAGACATCGGAGAAGAGAGTTCCCATTCAAAGGTGGACTAATCATGCTTCCTATGAAGAACCAAAGTTCGGGAGAAATCCGATACGCAATAATTGTCTGGTTGCCAACAAGCGCTGAAATCTCTGTGCAGTCCAGAAGACTGTTCTTACCATTGGTATAGGAATGAGATTAGCGTGAGGTATTTCTCTTTTTTGACATTTTATGTACACTGCAAGTGGCTGATCCGCGTTGCGTAGCGAACTGTTCAATAGTTTTAATGTTTTATTTTACCTAATCACTTACTTAAGCTTCACTCAAGAGGCGGTTTAACGTGGTCAACAAAAGGACGACATGGTGTACTTTCTGACAACGCTTTTTATTGCCCTACCACTGAATCATATATTATTGAACGAAGCTAAAACTTCTATATTGCTGCAAAATAAAAGCAAGAAACATCCAACCGCAAGCGCAACGTTTTCAGCTAAAGCTGGAGAAAAAAAAACGGCAAATACACTTCAATAACCGGCAAAAAACCGTGTCGTCAGCTGATCTTCAAGGGCTTCGGCCGCAAATAACTAGGCAGTATTCTCCAACAATTATTATCCACTGCCAACA
The DNA here is from genome assembly GCF_038994185.2 of Dermacentor albipictus. NCBI lineage: Eukaryota > Metazoa > Arthropoda > Arachnida > Ixodida > Ixodidae > Dermacentor > Dermacentor albipictus. The sequence goes on along the minus strand of NC_091823.1, from coordinate 134,250,014 downwards.
ATTAAGCTATTCTAGCCTAGTACTGCAAAGTAACCTGCGAAACGTTTTCTGTCTATCTTTAATTCCTACCAGCTATTGTCATTCTACATGATACGGGTATTGAAACCTTGGGTGCGTGATTTCTCGTCTGTTAACCGCTCTTTATCAGAGCAACCAGTTCTCATCCTCACCAATGACACGAAAATTCAGCGCATATACTTTAAAAATGATCACATAGGAGTAGGTACAACTAAAGTGTTTCTCATTTATAACAATTAGTAAAAAGCTCGCACAAAGAGAAACAATTGAATCCTTCTACTTTTTGGGGCCTGAGTAAAAGAAGGAATAAAACGACTTCCACACACAGAAAACAGTTTTGCTTGTGATCTAAATATGCGTTATCAAACTAGGATAATAATTTCTCGAATATAGACTACGCAACAGGGCATACCAAGCCAACTCGAAGAATGAATGCCCCTGCCATTCGAGTCGCTTAACGGCCCCAGAAATGACACATTGCGAATGGATTGGTAAAATTGCTTCTGTGAAAATAGAGCAGAAGGGCAAAAATGAAGACCATTCCACTCTGTGAAGATGGAATGGTAGCAAAAGCTGACGACAGTCGAAGTTTTCGAACGACAAGCAAAGTGCTTTCGCTGCCATTCCATCTTTACAGAGTGGAATGCTTGTCATGTTTGTTCAGCATCGCGTGAACGTTCTTCGTCGGCAGTCGGTTTGCGGTGGCGCCGTTTACATTGTCGTTGCTGTTCCTTCCGGCGTTCCTAGTACCCATGTTGTTCTTCTGGTTTACGAACTCTGCGTGTCAATCCCATCGATAACTCAGCTGTTTTTTCGCCGGTACCTCTTCTAGTTATATACTGCGATAACCTTTATGTCACGCTTTCTTTCACGGCAGGCGTTCTAATCTGTTTCGCATTTTGACAGCTGCGCCATCACACTGCACCCGTATTGCTCACACACAAAGCAAACAATGAAACCCATTGTGTAGTGGTCTGTTAGTAGTCGATAAGAAAATTTCTGTTGCCTGATGCCGAAAAAACTACGGATGGTTAGTCATATACAGCTTTGGCTGTAAAAACGTAAACAACGACATGTGCATTAATGGTTAGCAAATACCAACCTGAGGAGTAGCGTAATATTTCAAAGCACCGGAACCGCTGAGGAAGGAAGAATGAACACTACGGCTTGCGAAGTATCGGCGTGCTTTTCCCACGAGGCATCTGCAGCAAACACGCCTGAGTGGGCAACGTTTTCGTTCCCCAACTGTTCGGACATAGGTGACGGATGACTGTGAGAGCACCGGCTGCACCGCTCTATCAATTGACCCATGCTTCAGCTGGCACCGCGTCCATCACTGTCGGCCACCCCTACAACGCTTGCTCATCTACAATAACACAATAACTAGACATGCACAGTTGATTTCTTGGGCAGATAAACGGTAATGCGCTCGTTCTTTTGGGCTCTATTGTCGTTTTATATTTGTGCTTAGGGTTACAACACGATAAAAGAAGCTAAAGCGGGATGGCAAGTGGAATGAAGACTAGCCCTATGTAAATTCCGTTGGGCTCTACAAAAGATCTAGGGCCGAATTCACAAACCTTTTCATCCTGCTTTTCATTGGCAGATCGGCTTCGCCAATAATATGTCCCACATTACTATTGGCTGGCATAAACACTTTTAGCGTAAGAAAGCTTTGTGAATACGGGACCTGATATTTGCAACTAAAATAATTCCCCAGCTCTAGCACGAAAGCCCCGTGAGTATTTTGCGTAGCCTTTTGATTAGAGCCTTTTCGAAATTATGCGTCCGTCACACATATAATCTTATAGTTACCCGACATGGAGGTGTACTTAAGGGTTTGATGACAGGACGCGAGGTTAAAAAGATAAGAAAAAAACAAACGCACAAATTAATGTGGTCCTTTGTCCACACGCTGTTTGTAACTGCTCGCCTGTAACAGAGAATTATTTGCCGATCTAGATTGTTAAAGTGTACTGACACGATGCAAATTCGATGAAAACATAACGTGCGTGCAGACGAAAGCTCAACTGACGTCTTATTTTGAGGGTTAACGAATGCCATTTCTCGCACAAAGTACTCGCTGAAGTCTTACTCAAGAAAACAAATCAAGCACAAGAAAAAAAGTTAACGATGACAAAAGCCACGAGCCCCCCAAAAACCCAAAACAGGCATGTCCTTTCGTACTGCTAACGTGCGCTCGCAAACTAATCCTTCTTCATTTGTGCCTCAGATGTAATTGAGTGCCGGTCGATACTGGTTACTGCACCTGTGCATGCCGCGGAACGCAAGGCGCATGTGATGCAAATACACTCATTTTTGTTGTTTGCGTTGTTCCCACTTGCGCCATCGACATTGCAGAATGGAGTCGCAACGGTGATGGTGGTTCTTCCTCTTTTTGGCGCCGACCTATGCTGAAACTTCGAGGAAGGAGCTACCAGTAACATAATCGATCAAGTGCTCCGTGGCAATCTCTTTAGGTAAAGTGAAATCATGCCGAAGGGACGTACAGTTAACGTAAATTATTGTTTTTGAAGTGACTAGCGTAGCGATTCACTGCGCTATTCTAACACATAGACTGTACATTGCGTAGAATAATAGTGCATTACATCTCCCTCACGCCTGACCCAGCACTCACTCTACATAGCATCCGATTTGTTCAAAATTATGCGAAGGCTGCCGTTCATATTCACTCTAGAAAGGTGCAAGAAAGCACAAAGCACAGAAGTGTGACGGAGCTGACACAGTGGACCAAACCATCTTGCCACGTTCCTTTTTTTTCGTAACGACCATTTATTCGTTGTTACAAATAACGCGCAACCTTGCACAAATACCTTGGGTTTCCTGAGATCCACTACTCATGACTGCTTATTTACAAAGTGGGCATCATGAGCGCTGACTGTAACGAGTGCCCTTTTATTGAACACCCTGCGAGTTTACACGCATTTGTACAGGCCAAAAATTACCAATCTTAGTTTCCATATGAGAGACCTATCTGGCATTCCCACTGCTTGCAGGAACGCATTTACCGGGATCAGTTACTGTTCCACTGCACGCGAGCTTCGAAACAAATGGTAACAATAAAGTAACACTTCGCTAGGGGCTTCATTTTTATTTCTTGGCTTATGAGTTTAGCGGTATCGATGGATATGCTGATTAGAAGAATAGAGAATATTCCTTGCAAATGGGTTTTTTTCCTTTACGAAACCGTAATTAGCAGAACAGCTCTGAATAGTCAGCCCAGCATAGAAACAAAAGAACAGAGGAGACACACACAGAGCTCTTTAACCCTTTTTCTTGCCTCAGTTTCAGTCTTGGTCTCATTCCTTCGCTTTACTTCCAGGCAGTGAATAACAAAACGGCCCTAACTCAAACTCCACTCAGCTCTGTAAAAGTATACTTGTGGCCAGAACCTGGTTCCCACTTTCTCGAAAAACACTACTAAACCAACTTATTTCTTTCTTTAGCATTTGTTTCTTCCTATCGGCCACTGCGCAGCCTGCTCAAATATAGTACTAAGAACGTTCGAGCCCATGAATAATAAAAAAAAGGGCTTCGTGCAGTGGGATTTGATTGCGTCTATTTGATAACACTTCTCCACGCGGGTTGAAATGACGTTTTCTTATTGCTTTGGGGGATCTAGGTCGCGTTTATCTGTGATATTTTTCTAATTTCTTGAGTCAATTTGTAAAATATTTGCAGAACATCTGATGAAGAAATGAGTTTCAGTGGAAACATATTTGACAGCAGAGGCAAAATTTGATACGCTGAAGCTCCACAGCGAGTTGTCCATCGAGGACGCTTGTGTTTTGTTTAGCTTTTTTTTAAATTGGATGTGACTGCTGCACGAGCAGCTTAAGGATACGCCGTAGTTTTTTCATACATTTGTGTGAACGTAAGCAAGTAAATGATCCTTGTAAAGTTTGTAAGCTCTTGCTCCGTATGTAGAAGGCAGTCGAATTAACAGAGAAAAGGGTAGTGCGCACATAAGAGGTAGTTCAAAAGTTTTGAAATCTTTATTTCTGTGCTGAATGATAATGAAAATAAAAGCCAGACAATACCAGTACTGTCAGCTGTAACTACTACTATAGCGCATGCAGAGGGAGCTCTGCATCAATAAGTCCTCAGAACGTCAAAAAACTATCAAAACCCCACACACGCTTAAGGCGTGCACGAAGCAGTGCCACAAGTCTCTCCAATAGGAGATGGGCGTATAGAGGAATGTGTAGCTGCGATATTCCGTATGTCCTAGCTTAACATGTGCGAGGCTATTTACAAAAAAAAATGGCCAAAAAGTAAGAAGATGGAAACAATAGTGTTGCGTTAGCAGCAAAGGTGGCCAAACGACCTCGTCTCTACGTCCGACTGGATTTGGTGACCTCACTCAGCTTCAACCTCACCCACTGATTAGGTTGAGGAGCATTCAGGAGACCTCACTTCAAATTTCGTCGAAGGTTATTGACCCCACCTCAAACTTGTTACTCAGGCTCAGGTCCTGTTTTAGAGCGCATCTCTTAGGTGCCCGTTCCTATGTTGAGCTTAGCCGTCTTTCGGTGGAACCACGCGAACACGCTCTTGCTACTGTTCGCGCCTTGGTCGTTAAAAAAATGATGGGGATTTACGTGCCAAAACCACTTTCTGATTATGAGGCACGCCGTAGCGGAGGACTCCGGAAACTTAGACCACCTGGGGTTCTTTAACATGCCCCTAAATATAAGTACACCGGTGTTATCGCATTTCGCCCCCATCGCGTCTTCGTCGTTGCCTTCTTCCCCAGCTGGCTTCGATGCTGCTCACCATGCCAGCGTTCCCATACTATCCCTTCCTATTTGAAGGTGCTTATGGCACGTGCCCACTCCCAGGCGTGGCAGTGATTTCGGTCTGAAAATTCGTCGCCTCAGTATATCGCTCGCGCCTTTGTCGCCGTGTCCTTCCACAGGTGCCTCCGATGCCACTCATCATACCTGCGTTCGAATGCTTCCCCTGCCTCTGAAAAGGCCCTGACGGCACTGGCTCACTTTCAGTCGGTGCTTTTATTACGTTCTCAAATTCTTTGCCTCAATAGGTCGCGAAATGAGAACGAAGGAAATGGCGGCGTTCAAAATTCGCAATAGGAAGCATCGTAATCATCGGTCATTTTTTAAACTGAAAACATTTTCTTCAATTCATGGTCGGGCATACAACGACTAAGCTGTTACCCTAGCATAAACGTACGTAAATATTTTTTCGCGCCTCTGATAGAAATGTCTGAAAGCCCTTGTACACCCTATATTATGTATGGTACTGTACCAACAATATTGTTAAGTAGGCAGTTCTAGCTGCAGAAGATGATAGAGAGAGAAAGAGAAAATACTCTTTAATAAATCCTGTTCAACTTTTCTCAGCGGTATGCCTAGCATGCTACTCCAGATGATAACATGAAAATGGAATAATATTCGTGGTGCACTTTACTCACGATATACAGAACGCACAAAACAAACACAACAAGGAACAAGCTAAACTTAAGTCAAAAACCTGGTACGCTAAGGCGTCATATGGCTTAGGTAAACTATTGGCTTCGTGTCATGGCACTCCTCTGACCTTAGCTACGGGAATCGCCTACGTCGACTGCAACACTGTATTAGCTGAATATGAATTCGTTTGTTATGGCTATAGTGATATAGCGAACGAGGGGAAGGTTTGCTCCTGCTCCAATTGAGTGTTGCGTGATATGGTGCTCTCCAAATACTGTCTGCATATCTTTAGAAGTTGGACATCATAAATTCCTGTATTTGGATATCAACACACGCAATATGTTTTGAGTACCTTCCATGAAACGCACCGGTTGCGGTGAGTGAGGCAATGTCATGACTTTGTCGCAAGATATCAGTCCAACTAAACTACGGTCCACTCCGCTTTGGAACGGAACCACAATCTCGAGGTTACATCCCAAACTCCCAACATTACATCCCAAAGTCGGACACTAATTTAATTATTGCCCTAATTCTACTTTCCAACTTTCACGCAAAAAGACTTTATATTTACTTGAAAAAACCTCATACGTTATCTGGCAGACGGTTACTTTCAAACTGTAGTTGCGTCAGGCTCTGTTATATTTTGCGATCCTCAAGCATGGTTCGCACAATTTTTCTGCAAATAATCTCATGATCCATCCTGAATGTCATGATTTAGTCCTAATTTCGGTTGGCATGATCTAACTATATATTTTGAATGCGCTTTTAGTAAACACAAAAAGACAATACAAAATGTGACTTCTTTTATTCACGAAGAAATATTCTACCCATCAAAGAGAATCAAAGAGAATACGCAGGAAGACAGGTTAGTACCAAGCATGGAGCGCACAATTTCGTATTGCGTTTTGTTCGTCTCCTTCCCAGAATGTGTCCGTCGAGTGCTTCATTTATTTAGCGTTTTATGAATAACCTCAAAATTCATTTCATATTTTTTTTTGGTTTTGACATAATTAAGATGCGCCTACGGAACAATATATTCGGGCAAGTAAGGAAGTATTGGGCCGAAGTGGCTGCTTGTTTTATGTACACGATAGTACGCATGTGCCTGGTTGGACAAATCTTGCCTGTGAACTTTGCACGCTATGCAGGCAGGAGCAGAGCACTTTTCGTGAAAAAATTGGTCTTTCTTGTATTTCTTGTTTCTGACGTGTACGCCGGACGTCGATGGAAATTAGTGGAGTCTTTCGTCATCTGCCGCGCTAATAGCTGATGGTTTTCCTAAGCATATTCCTAGGCATTTCCGCACAACTGCACAGCATGACGCAACTTTGCTTTCCTTCATCACTATGTCATAAATTATCAGAAATTATGCATCATCATATATTACTTGTTCAATATATTTATGCCCACTTTCCTGCTTGTGGTTCGACGAATTTTGTGACTACAGGAAAACTTGTCATATAGGTCCCTGCGGTTGTTTTGCTGGCTACACGAGCATGAGGATTATTATTTATTGACATCCCCATTGAATCAGGGCGGTGACAGAGCGTCGCCTAGCCTGCTTAGCCTTCCTAGTCCCTTGAGTACATTGTTGCGTCAAAAAGGAAAATAAACACTTGAGAGGGAGAGTATGAAACGACAGATCGAGCGCTGAACTTCAATTGATTTTATTCTTACAGCAGGGCAGGGAGAATGAACAAATGCACATGCGTACATCAGTGCTGGATAAAGCGATTACAGCGACGTTTTTACCACTTGCATCTCGTTTTCAAAGCAAAAAACACCCGTATCACTAATACAACTCGTGCCTCTCTCTTTTATGTGATACGCCTCCAAAAGTACCCTTGCTAACGTATCACCACTCCTGCCAAGTATCTTTAGTGGCTGGCATATGCCTTCCAGGCAAACCATGCAATGCGCAGGTAAATGCGCATTCCCTTTGTTGAGAACAGACAATTCATGCTCCCGGGCCCGGTCATTAGCACATCTCCCCGTTTGTCCAGTGTAGGAGTTCCCCCATCACAGCGGTATCTCGTATAAAACGCCCGTTGCACATTTTACGTGCTGTCTAGTGTGCTTTTTCAAGCCTCCTGACGTTTTGTCAACGCGGCTTATGCGCGGACACAGCCCAACCAACTTGCGTGGCTCACAGAAAACAGCTGGCACACCAAACCCAACATTGTTCATTAAATCCAAACCAACTCTCCCAGCAACAAGTTCTACCCTTCCTAGTCCGCTTGCTTGTAACGAATCTGGTCGTATCAATGTCTTGCCTGCTTTTTTCCCACAAATACTCTAAACGTCTCTTGCTTATCTCAACGTCTCACCTGTTGATGCTTCCTTCGACTTTGTATCCAAGCGTTTCCAGAAGGTGCACTTTGAGTACGGATTTCACTAGGAGATTCCCTTCACATCCTGCCAGGTTGTGCTCAGCGGTCTCCGGATCCTCCCTGCAGCATCCACGTGCCTCATCTTCTTCCTAGTGTTCATTCCATTATGTTTTGGTGCTTAGGCAATCAGTTCGAGCCTCAAATAGAAAAGCACTGCCTTTTGTGTTATCGCACAGAGTTTCTCTTGGAATTTATTTCTTCTAATTATTGCAAACGTCTATGGCCTTTGTTATTTTCACGCTTTCGATCCTGTTTACAGTCTCTGTTTCACTCACCTTGTTTTTCATAACTGCTGGATGTCTAATACATTTTCAACTACCCCGCACTTGGTAACTAACTTACTTAACCTCTTCCTCCATTCTGTGTCCGCGCTTTTCAGATACACATACTTGTGCACTTATGTCGCCTATTTATCTTGATCCATGTCCCCGAGTCATCCTTCAAAACTGATTTCACTCTGCGCTTCCCTGACTTCAAAACAGGCCAAACCAATGTCACCTTGCACTGCCTCACTTGGGGTTTAACCGTGGGCTCCAAAAGCCAACTGGCCTACCCATCTTAGCTTAGCTTCCAACCTTGACAAGATATCCAAGTTTAAGCACAATTTTTGCGTTACATGTTCGCTGCGCGCTCAGTGAACGAAACGAGGGTGGTTACATATATTTAGCCAAACTGAAAGGTAGGTTACATACGATGTGTGCTGACAGTTGAAAGCGCGTAGAATATTTACAGCGATTGCAACAATTACTTATTCAGGTGTTCCGCAGCGTTATAAGTTTATGTTGTGAACGTTGCAGATTTTCCACCTACTGCTCTGGGAGTGGTCGAAATTATTTAAGATGAATTTTATTGAAAATGAGAAAAACGTAGAGACACATTGTCACGTGGAGATATACAAATGTAGAATTACGTCCCTTGTGAAATGAGCTGGCAATTTCTCCCGAAGCGCGAATCATTGGCAGCGATAGCAACGTATGGCAATGCACTCGAGCTCAACTGCCCGCTGTTTTAATGACACTAGTGGCGACATGCTGGTGCAACGCCACACCCGAGGTCTATCTACTGCTACTTCAGCTGGCGCCTGGTAGCTGCCATGACGCTGTTACTGATGCATGCCTTCGCGCCAGATACTAGGTGTTTCACAAACCTGGCATGACGAGGTGTGTGGCGAGTGGCGCTCGAGGTGACGAGAACTGATGGTGCACGACATATATTCGATGGTGAATTGCTAGTGTTCGTGGCTTCAATTTTGCTGCCCACTTCTGCCCACTACGTGGCACGCCTGATTGATCGAAACAAGCTCTTCCACCGAACAGCCGTGGCTGTTGTGCAGAGGTGCCGAGCAAGAGCGCTAGTGCTTGTGGTCACAACGCTCCAGCCGGAAGGCAGAACGTTCACCGTGTTTTTGTAGTCAAGCGCCCTGCGAGTCTCTGGAGGCCTTACTGCCCTTCACACTGTGACCGAGCACGCACCATCGCTATTGTGACCGCACCACGGGGACAACGTATCTGTCCTGTTCGTATAACTGATATTAAAATGGAATTTATTTAGCAATCGCTCGAATGAGTTCTTTGCGTGGAAGATTTAAGCGAGCCAGTTACCTCCGTGCGTCGCTTTAAACTACCGTAGTTTATTACAAACAGCTCAACTTAGCACAACGAATGTAGAAAAACAGCTTCACCGGAAGTTCGGGTGTATGTTTAGAAAGGCAGCAATTCTTATATCGTTTAAAGGGAATATCTTCTTCTTGCTCGCCAGGAGGAGGAAGAGCAGATTTTAATTAAGTAAAAGGACTTTCACTGCCGATACAAAGGTGCCGATGCAATGAGCGCGTGTTGTCACGCAGCCGCGTTGCCCGGCATGTTCGCCGGCAAATGTAAAGTAGCTCTTTGGGACGCACGCGGTGTCTTGCGAGAGCATGAGCATATCGTGTAGATGCTATTGTGGAGCACTCGGGAAGGGCAGCCCCCATGTTTGCCATCCACTCTTCTTTCTTCGCCGGAATGTGAGAGAGGGCTGCCTACGGAATAGGAACCGAGGTCGCTTTCCACGCTGGTGTTCTCGCACCGCTGGAGACAACACACATTTGATGGATCAGGCTATATATTAGCACTACCTATGGTGCTACTGCATATGTGCTGGTTATCAGCTGCTCTAGACTAATTAAGCATTCAATCATAAAGGCTCTACATAAAGGTCCCCAACTGTAGATATCATTCTAGAAACGTTCAGCTATTCATTTACATTCACAATTATTGCAGATAATTTGGCACAATTAGGTTTTTTTTTTCTTCTTTAGAGCGAAAAACGTCCCCTTTCACAGATCTTATTCAGTACCTTGTTTCACATAGGTTCTGAATTATGTTTCACATAGGTTCCCCTTACACAGATCTTATTTAGTACTTTGTTTCACATAGGTTCGCCGAGTCAGATTAGTGCCCTCCAACTTTCTACTGAAAGGAAATCTGAAAAATCGAAATACTTCCATCTTTCTGATGACGGTGGTGATGAATAAAATTTTGAGGCGCAAGGGCCAGATATGGCCGTTGCCGGCGCCACACGCGGTGATGATTCGTAAAAGAATTGTGCATCGAAAGGAGAAACGAACAACAAGTGGAAAATGTAGCATGACTGCGAAACGCCTAAAATCAGGCGCTTTCACACGAGTAAAATACATAACTACTAAAATAAAAACAATTATTACAGCATAGTGCTATGACCATAAATGATGGATGATGTAGCAAAACCTGGTTGGATGATGATGAAGCAAAACGTGTAGGTGTAAGTATCGCTGCCGCCTTAACGGCCTATTGAAAGTAAGGACTGGCAGGCCTGTCCTCTGTGAAAATGCTATCGCAGCCGCAGCCTCTGGAGATAGCATATTCTACGAATATATGTGGCTGATAACTTCCGACGTACCGACATATTGAAGAAACCTTAAAAATTAAATTGTAGTCATAAAACGGCTGGTTGTAGTCAGAAAACGGAAAAAGTAAGAAAACTTTGCCGGGTGGAGATGAACGTGATGTTTATGTGCTAAAGGAGAGCACGTTCTGAACCTATGAAGCAACGTGGCTGACCGACCTTGTCATGGCTTTCTAATAATGACAGCTGGTGCGTGTGCAGATCGTCGCTGGCACAGACATTGCGGTTGCAGGTTACACCTGTACCATGGAGGCGCATATAAAAGAACTAGTTAACTGTGTCCTTCGTCTTGCTGAGCCTAATTACGAGATTGCAACCAGGGTTTTCCAGGTGACGCCATTAGCTGTAAATTTCATGGCTGTCTCGGCACTTCTAGTGAGCAGGATGAAGATATGGATAAAATCCTCGTGCAGTTTGTATATGCGAAAAAAATACTATTCGAAACTACAGATGCCGCATCTCGATGTCTTCGCATTCGCATCTAAACAAGAAGTCGCAGCTGTTATCAGCTTCATACTCACTGACACCTTTGTGCCTCAACGTGAGCTATCATCAGGCAATACGCGCAAAACGTTTTCGGGGGATAAAGTTAAAGTTCCGGCATTATTTAACTTTATAGGAGAGTGCATTGGCAGTCATCCTTCTCACAACTAGGATATTGGAACCTTGCTATGCATGTATTCAAGCACCATACTGATCTTCATGCGACAGCAAAAAATTAACGGATCTAACATACGTCTCTAGGAAATGACAACTTTATATTTGAGCGGATTTCCCATCCTAGAGAATCAAACAGTTCTGAAAAACATGCAGAATAATAATGGCGCCAACGCACGTTTTGATTGAATGCGAGTGGTATGCGAAAATGTTGCATTTATAAATTATTTGAGAGATAGCTCTCTGTCGTAAACAAGCAACCGGAAAATGAAGCCTTGCTTGAGAAAAAAAGGGAAGCTGGCACATTGAGGACAATGAAATAGAGAGTTCTGAGTTAAGACTTCTGAGGAAAATGGGAATGATGGGAACAAAAATACTGCACAGAAATAGAAATGCACAATCGTTCGCACACTTAAAGTAAAGGTACCTAGAACACACTAGAACACATAGGCGAATCAATGAATCGCAGAGCTAGAGCACTTTCTGCTGTAATATGTATCCCATCATTCGATAATTATATCAAAGTGAAACGTACTTCATTTCGGTCAGCATTTAGGATCGCCTACTACCACCGCATCTAAGAAAAACATTATCACTTATATCTTTACAACCGCACTACGACAGTGCCTTACCTTAGGAACATGCACAGAAAAGACTTGATCACTTGACCATGCTTGAATTGGGCGCAAAGATGGCAATACTGTTGCACCAAGCATGAGGCAACTGGAACTATAAATATACTCTCACTGAGAGTTCAGATAAGGATATCTCGGCAGTAGATTTGTCGATCCGAGCAGAAGCGTTCGCTTTTGGGAGAGCTCACTGTTTCGTAACAACCATTTAATAATGCCGATGCTACTCCATGTTGTATAAAGGTTAAAAACAGGGATAAGTTGCTTCGATAAGGCTGGCCAGCGTTTAGATAGGAGGGCCTATTTTAGTGAAAGGCGGCCTCATCTTCCTCGACAGGTTAGCTTTAACAAGTTCGTGGAAAGAGGTTGTCGGTGGCGGCAACACCACCGACAACATAAATGAGTGAATGAAAAGAAAATGAGCGCTGTCGTCAGACGTCTCTAGGCGTGGTTTCTAAGACGACAGACAAAGAGCGGTAGAGTGGAAAGACGGAAGAAACGAAATAAAGAAATAAAGAAAGAGAAGGACATAGGAGCGTTGGGTGTTGGAAGAGCGGGGAGTTAGGGAGCCTTTGGAGGTGTCGTAAGCGGCGTGTGTAAGTGGTTTTAGAAGAGCCGGTCAGCTGGTCAGTGTGCGTGTAACAAAAAGACGAATTCAAAGAACGACTTGGCTATCGTAACAGCAATGAGTCGGGTAATCTTGAAGGTGTTACGACGGTGACACGGAGCCTTGAGGCAATGGATAGGGCAGATGGAATGCAGCAGCTTGGTCTTTCAAGCGATGTTAGCCTCAATAGTTCGGCATAGGCGCCCTCCCGCCGGTATACAGAAGTCGCGCGAGCATGTATGATCGAGGTGCTGAAAAAGGTATCCCAGCGTCTGCGACTTTGGAATGAGCCGGTGTGGGTCATGAAAATAAAAAAAGAAAGGAAAGGAAAAAGAAGAACACAGGCAAATAAGTACCAGAAGGAAAGCAAAAATACGAAAGGACTAATATGTGGGTCACAGCTGAAAAAAAACAGACAGGTGCGCATGGGAAAGGGATTCATATGGCTGATATATGGTTAGAAGCGTGGAAGGGAACAATCAAATACTTGTTACGGGAGAGGCAAGGAAGAACTGGAAATGGAGAAATAGGTGAGATTGAGAACCGAGCTAGGTGAGCTTTTGGCATAACACCCTCTATGCCTTTCTTAATGAAATGATAGTTTCATGTTCAAGCTACAGCTTTTAGCGATTCTCATTCGCCATATGGTGAATTGAACCCCGTCGGGTGTAGTCGCTTGAACTTGTGCACGAGGTACGATTTTTCATATATCTACTCGCGAGGTGAATCGAAATTTGTTTATAGTATATGGAGCTTTGCTTTAACGAAGATATGGCCAGGTTTATTGAAATTGCTGGCTACTGCTTTAAGTAAATTGTGTTTTATATTTGGACGATAGCGTTGAGTCGTGTGTGAATTTGTTGCTCAGTCTCAGCTATGTACTGTTTGGTACAAGTGGCATACTCTCCGTGATATAGAAACCAGTGCTTATCAGGACCTCTACGGCTTGAAAACGTGCAACTTTTTCCAGAAATATCATGATTGCTCGGCTGTGACACCCAAGTGCTCAGCCCACAGAATCTAGAAATGCCGTCAAGGGACTACGGCCGCAAGACAGAGGAGTGTTAGTTCGCCCTCATCATTTTTGGTGGCTTTGCTGGCAAAATGAATAGAAAGCAAGCATAATTGCAGCATTATGCCGTAAGACGTGTACCAGTAAGCATGGGGGATTTGTAATATGTGAATAAATGTCACGTCTGGGTTTAGTTATGCCATATCTGTATTTTAGCGCCCACACTGCCTCAGTAAAACGCACAAGGCTTTCCACGTGACTCACCGCGGCTACGTCCCGAATGAATTACTAAATTTGTTTTCATTCTGTGGGCAGGCATGAGCGCAATTAGGGCATAGTTTCTGGTAATATTGGCACAAAGGCCTCTCAACATGCAAGCTGCGAGAATTCTAGCAAGGTCCCCTACCATGCGCCTGATCGCATCGACATTAGGAGCGCGCCAGCAACGCCTCGCGCATGGCGAGACAGCGCGTGTCTCTCGTGCACGCGCATACGGCTGGCCCGAGTCCCCCCGTCTAATGAGAAGTCACGACGTGGCTCCTGGTCATTGGGGCGCGGTCATTGGGTCCTGGTCATTGGGTCTCCTGGTCATTTAAGTGCGTTCGTTGTAATGACATGCTTGACTGTTGAATATGCTCCAGTTAACTCTGTGTGTGAATTGTATTATTGTGAAATGTATTAGTCTTGAGTTTGCGGGTGCACGTTTCCCCACAATAAACCAGTTTGTTCAGTGTGCTTCATTGAAGAGGGCTATATTTATAGTGGAGGTGATATGTATGATTGGAAGTCTCCACTACGCTAATGCGGAGCCCCAACCATCAGCGCTTGGAAACCGTAGAAGTGACTCGACTGCAGCAGCACAAAATCCACCAGCTCCGAGTTTGGACTACTTCCTGTTGCTGCAGCAGTGAAGGCGGTGGTTACCACCGACGCCACAACTATGACCAGCCCGTTGGCATCGTTCCAGCTCATCGTGTGCCCACAAGGCACGCCTGAGGCCTTCCACGGCCATACGTTGAAATTTATGGAAAACTAGTTAGGAGACTTCGAGCAAGTCCCAGATTTCAACGGCTGGGACGAGGCACTGAAGCGTCGCTACGCGTGCTTCGCGTTAGAAGAGTCAACGAGGATATAGTACGCAAACCATAAAGCCACCCTACCTTCATGGGAAGAATTTCGGTGAGAGTTGCTTGCCACATCTGCCAGCACCAACCGGCGAGAGAATGCAGAGCACGCATTACAAGCCGGAAACCAGCGGACTAATAATAATAATAATATTTGGGGTTTTACGTGCCAAAACCACTTTCTGATTATGAGGCACGCCGTAGTGGAGTACTCCGGAAATTTTGACCAGCTGGGGTTCTTTAACGTGCGCCTAAATCTAAGCACACGGGTGTTTTCGCATTTCGCCCCCATCGAAATGCGGCCTCCGTGGCCGGGATTCGATCCCGCGACCTCGTGCTCAGCAGCCCAACACCATAGCCACTGAGCAACCACGGCGGGTAAACCAGCGGACTAACGGGAGTGTCGGCATGTATGTCGATCACATGTCCCACATCTTTAAGCGCGGGGATCCAAACATGGCGCAAGAAAGGAAATTACACCATCGCATGCGTCGCGCTAAATAGGAGCTGTTTGGAGGATTCAGTCGCAACCCACCGCACAGTGTTGCTGAGTTTCGCATTGAAGGGACGACCAAAGAGTAGGCGCTGCAGAATCAGAATACAAAAGTATTGAATAGCTTGCGCTGCAGCGCCCATATATATATCTATTTATATATCTATATATATATATATATATGTATATATATATATATATATATATATATATATATATATATAAATATATATATAGATAGATAGATAGATAGATAGATATTTAAATTATTTATTTATTTCGAAAATGACATACAAAGACGAGCCTGCCCAAGCCAACAATGGGCTTGTGGGGCAGCGCTCGGCAGAATGGAGCAAGCCAGGGAGCGGCACAGTAAATCAATTATGTACACGACTCAAAATAAAACTAAAGAAAGAAAGAAAGAAAGAAAGGAAAGAAACCAAATTACACATACAAATCAAAAATATAAGATTTAACTTCTTTCCGTGTGCTGGAAGATAAAACTTTATCTGGCAGGTCATTTAACACATCAGGTACATAGAAGGCACGGACACGTTTGCCATATCTTGTCCGTACTCTTGGTAAGGTAAAGCGGTCGCGTGTACGTAATGCTCTGGCGGGGACATACGGGAGGCAGAACTCATTGTTCCATATATACAAAAGGATTACCGTTTCTTTGAATAACAGCCTCAACCAGGGCATGTGCGAGCATGAAAAAAGACTGGAATTGTGAGTAATGTGCACACCATACATTACCGCCCGAATTATGGATTTTAGTAAAGAATCAACTTTATTGCGCCAAAACACTGAACAGAAATAAAAAGAACAGATTACATATCTCAGCACACTGTACGCTAATGCATGTGCTATTGTTTTCCTTACGTAAATTGGGCATAGTGCTTTAATAGAATGCAGTAGGCAGGCTATTTTGCACAGCCTTTAACAAACGTTGGCCAAGTGAGTGTTCCAGGACATGTTAGAATCGAAATGAACACCGAGATAATTGACACTTGAGAGGTATGGAATAGGAGAGCAAGAGCAATTGTTACACAGAGGAGAATGAAGAAACAGTGGAGTGATGACAGGAATAGATTTCAGCGGATCGTGAAAACATACTAATTTAGTTTTATTCTGGTTAATAGAAATTAGGTTTTTACGGTACCAACTAATAACATTTGTAGTGTCAGTTTGTAATTCAGCCACGGCTTGATGGTAATTAGTATGACGAGATACTAAAAGCGTGTCATCTGCGTATTGAAACACCCGACAGCGAAAAATTGCTTGACTGAGATCATTAACGTACAAGTTGAATAAAAGGGGAGCTAAAATCTACCCTTGGGGAACTCCAGCGCTCAACTGTCTAGGTTGGCTTTTAATATTTCCGAGAACTACTACTTGTATACGACCGTGCAAATAATTCTCAAGGAAAGTTAGAAAAGGCCCTCGGAAGCCTTAGCTATGAAGTTTACAAAGTAAAATTTCATGGCTGACGGAGTCAAAAGCTTTTGATACATCTAGAAATCATGCACAAGCGAATGCACTAATTTCAAGAGTACTATTAAGGAAATCGGTTAATTTACCTAATGCTAATCTAGTGCCACGCCCAAAAGTAAATCCGTACTGATTAGGCGACATTATGTTGTGCGCATCAATGAAGCTCTGCATTACGTGAAAAATATGCTTTTCAAGTATAAGAGCAATGCACGAAAGTATCGAAATTGGCCTGTAGTTTGTGACAACATTGACCTGTCTGCTTTTGAAGAGAGGAACTACAAGCGCTTCCTTGAGGCCAGGCGGTATTTCTTTTGTGGTTATAATGTTATTTTTAATTGCTAAAAGAACATTCTTCAGGGCCTCGAAATTGCTGCGAAGGATGTCCACAGATACACCATCAAATCCAACCGACTTGTGCTGTTTCAAGTTAAATAAAATACAGCGAATATCATCCTCGGTACACTCAGGCAGGAATGCAGAGTCAACTACCGATTGTGGCATACAATAACTAGCCGTATTACCGGACAAGCGTGCTGCAGTAGACGAGAAAAAGGAATTAAATTGGTCTGCTAACATTATAGATGGTGGACCGAAATTCTTCGCAATAGTTTGGTATGCACCTTTCCGGGGACGACCCCTTAATTCGTTAACCACGGACTAAGTCTTGGACGGGTTATTTCTAAATTCAGAAAATTTACCTTGGAAGTGCTGTCGCCTGGCACCTCTAAGCACAGCAGTGACTTTATTGCGAGCCATCTTATAAGCTTCACGAAGATACTGATTATTAGGTGAGCGCCGACAACGCACCAGGCTAGTTCTTTTTCAGCTAACGCGGTTAGAGCATTTCCATTTATCCACGGGCATTTCGGCTTTCGTTGCTTTAAGACGACTACGTTTTTGCAAGAGTGCACTGCCTGCGTATAAACGGCAATAAAAGATTTATACAGGTGACTGGCAGGAACTTCTGCTAGGTAAGATTTCCAGTCGTAGCCTTGCAACAACCAGTCCAGCTTTCTTTTATCAATAACCTCTATCTGTGATACTGGGTTGTTAGCCGCAGCATGCTGAGACGATAGAAACACCCAACATAGAAGTGATCGGGTAGCTTTTGCTCAATAATAAACCGAAGTACCTGGTCGTTCTCAGTGCGAACGTTGACGTGATCTATGCATGAAGACACAAGCGATGTACCCAAAATTTCCACACGTGTGGGAAGGTTGATAATAGAATCTATTCCAACGTCAGCAAGCGTGTTCAAGTAATCAGCTACAATGTGTCGTTCTTTCTTCAGCACGTCAATGTTAACATTACCTATCATGCACACGTGACCAGTGGGAAAAGCAAGTATTTATTTACTTTATTTATTTATTTATTTACTCTCAGGGCCTTTCGGCATTAGAGAGGGGAGTGGGTTATACAACAAATAAGGAGGAAATAAATCATGAGCTTGTACACAGTATTTGCTAATTATACAATGTTAGCTGTAAGTATGATAAATGCAGTAATAGAACTTGACATATAAAAGTAACATTAAACAAGAAAAAGAAAAACACCAGGAGCAGTTCGTACAAATGTTTGCTATTGTATATTGTTAGCTAGTGCTTTTCGAAAATGATCATTGTTATTAATGGAAACAATGTCAGAAGGAAGTGCATTCCAATCTTTCGACGTACGTGGCAAAAATGAGTGTAAAAAGTGTGTGGTGTTACATGTACCAATTCTAACTTTATGGTGATGATCTGTACGGTGAGATAAGTAGTATGGTAGCGATATGAATTTTGGGTGAAGTGTAGGGTGGTGATACAGCTTATGAAAAAATGAAAGGCGGGAAATTTTTCGACGTGTTACTAGCGGTTGAAGTCCCAGATTCGATTTCATTGAAGAAACGCTCGCACCACGGTAGTAATTCCATAGAATAAAACGAGTGGCGTTGTTTTGGATGAGTTCAAGGGAATGTATTAGGTTTTCGTGGTAAAGGTCCCATATAGCTGCAGCGTACTCTAATTTTGGCCGTAACAGCGTTTTATAAAGTAGTAATTTTGAAGGAGTGGGAGCATGAGAAAAGTTACGGCGTAAGTATCCCATCAAGCGGTTAGCTTGATTAATTATGTATTCGACGTGATGATTCCATGTTAATTTAGATGTTATATATAGGCCTAAATACTTATATGAGTTAGTAGATTCTAAAGGAACGTTATTCAAGTAGTACACAGGCAGATTATCGTTAGATCGGGATACTCTCAGAAATTTGCATTTGTTAATGTTGAGTTCCATTCGCCACAATCGGCACCATTCGCTGACGTTATTGAGATCGGCCTGAAGCAGGGAGATGTCGTGTTTGTTAGTTATTTCTCTGAGGATTACACAGTCATCTGCAAATAAATGTGCGTCAGAGGTTATTGCTGAAGGTAAGTCATTAATGTAGATAAGGAATAATAGAGGGCCCAGGACAGAACCTTGAGGCACACCGGACTGAACGTCGCTATGAGGTGAGTCATGGCCATTAGCTGTTACGAACTGAGAACGGTTAGCGAGAAATGACTCAATCCATTTGAGAACGTTATGATCGAGGTTTAATTTGCTTAGTTTATAAAGTAAAAGTTTATGACACACTTTGTCAAAGGTTTTCGAAAAATCTAAAAAGATGCAATCGGCAAGAGAAGAACAGTCAAGTATTTGGTGTAGTTTGTGAGTAAATGTTAATAATTGTGATTCACATGAGAATGATTTTCGAAAACCATGTTGTGATGACGAAAAAAATGAATTAGATTCAAGAAATTCCGCGATTTCAATAAAAATAATGTGTTCTAGCAGTTTGCAGCAGGTACTGGTTCATGATATCAGGCGATAATTTGTAGGTGATGTTTGGTGCCAGATTTGTGCAAAGGAATTATTTTTCCCATTTTCCATTCTGATGGAACAGTAGATGTGTTGAGTGATTGTTGAAATATTTTGGTTAGTATAATGGAACTATAAGTGCAGGTGTTTTTCAGAAATTTAGCACTGATGTTATCAAAGCCGGGTGACGAATCCATCTTCAATGAGTCTATTAGTCGAATAACTCCGGGAACTTCAACAGTCACTGGAGGCATAGTTAAGAAGTTATAGTCATTCAAGATAGGTAGTTCAATATCAACTGTGCACGAGAAATTTTTAACAAAGTTATTATTCAGGAGAGTTGCGCATAGGTTTTTCGGAACAGGGTTACCAGAGCTAGTGTTAAGAGTGATAGAATCATCGGAAGGTGGATGTATGACACGCCAAAATTTTTTTACGTTAGTTATCAGCATAGATGGTAATGTGGTTGATAAGAATGTTTTTTAGCGCATTTCAGTGCGGCTACATAGGTGTTAGATGCTAATGTGTAGGCTTTCCAGCGTGAGTCAGTGCAATTCGTCCACGAACTTTCTAGCACTTTGATTTGGCGGCCTATAAATAGCGAGCAATGTGATGGCAAAAGATCGTGTGTGAATACGAAGGGCTAGCGATTCAGCACTTGTGAAAATTATGTTCAGAGGACTTGAAATCCAACAATTTTTAATGAAAATGGCGATTCCACCGCCACGGCCGTCCTTACACGTCAAAAAATGATTGTGATAACCTTGCAGTTGAAAGAGACGAGTATGTTCCTGCCCATTATTAATTTCAGTTAAGACAAAAACATCAGCTATATCACGTACTGCGTATGTTGAAGTCTGAGCAGATCTCGCCATGAAATACAAACCAATTTAAAAGATTTCTTTCAGACCCATTTTCATTTGGGATAAGTGCCCTTAAGACGCTCCTAGCAAGTGAAAATCTGCAATATATCGCCAGAAAAAAAAATTTAAGAAGCTTGCTAGGCTTTAAGATGAAGTATTGTGATACAAAAGTGTGTGGCGATAATTTTTTGGTCTAAAAAGGTTTTTATCATCGCAGAGGAGGTTTTAAGAGGAAAGTGCTAGTCCTAGTAGACTCTGGTCACAAATGACGTAGAACAATCACGTGCAGAAATCTTGGGCCCTCACAGTCGCAAGGACAGGTACACCATCACAAGCATATAAATAAGGAAATTAAAGCATCCGCTATATATTAGCGACATTTGCCGTAACACTTCGCTAGCTCCTAGTTGTTCGAGCATTTTCCGCGAATGTAATAATTTTTAGTGATATTATTTGGTTAATTAATGCCAATTTCATACGAGAGTTACACGCATTGTGAAAACACATTTGAACCGAAGACATTCACAAAGATGAAGAAGAACATAGGGCATTTTACGCTACTATTGAATACTCCGGAAGCAGCAGGAACTACAGAGGCGAAGAAGGTAGAATATGCATGCTCCACGAGATTAAGAAGCTACGTATCCAGGTGTAGACATGTGTATCATAACTAATGCAAATCATTTTGAAGAAACACCTCTGCAGTAGAACATTGGGGAGCACATTTTCTAACTCTATCTGCAATCTATCCACAGACTAGACATATGTATAAGAAGCGGTACCTGCAAGATTGACGAGTCTCTATAACTTAACTCCTAATTCCTGGTGCTCAATGACGCACTCCACTACTTGTATTCTTTTCTATAGAAATCCCGTTGTCGGTCTGGTTGCACTTGTAGCACAATCACATCAGGGCGTGTGTTTTAGCCATGAAATAAATTCTAAGGAAGCAAGTGGACCAGGCGAAGGCTGTGGAGATAAAGAAGGCGCTGTTGGGGATAGTCATTAGAGAGGCAACCTCCCTCGAGCAGCTGAAGAAGGGAGATGAACTACTCGACTCCTCAAGTTATCTTATGCAAGTGCGCGGTCTCCTTTCGGTTGTTTCGCTAATGGCAACCCATCCTTCAGCCCTAAAGTGAGTTCTTCTAAGGTGGCAAGCTCCATCCACAATCTCTGCTAAAATAGATTTTGATGATCCGGCCATCACGTCGTCACCAAGAACGACGGTAACCTCCCTCGTTTGTTGAGCGCTAAATTGGCAAGTAATGGCGAAAACAAGGAAATAATGGCTACACAGGGGACCTCACGACTCTACCCAACTACTAAATAACAGTCCGGGGGGAAACTTCAAGACATCTTTATAGAAAAAGCATTAAGGGCTTAACAGCTCAGATAACAGAAGGAACTTTGAAAGCGGCACCTAAAGGAATAAATGAGTTTCCAGAGGAACGCGGAATGAGCTTGTCTGTTGAATAGTCAGCAGTACTACAGTTAACTACAAGATGTCTTAAAAGATTTGCAAATTAGCTTTGTTGATCATACGTTGGAAATGGTTAAAATACATTGATTCCTTATAATTATTTATCATTGACACTTAGTGTGGATCGAGAACTTAACCCCTTAGGAAGAAAGGTGACTTTTGTGAACTGAATTTTCCGGTATCTCGCTGGAGCTCGACAGGGAAGTTGCACGGATAACATAATTTGTATTTTCCTTACCCGTAGTCAACGCTGTGTCGCGCTAAGTAAACAAACAGGAAAAACACGGGGAAGGCGGGAGATGCAAATTCAAGACGATGAGCAAATCGAGAACAAGGTGAAAGCGGGAGCCAACGTTTCGAGGAGAGGCCTTGTCTTCTTCAAGTCGACGTATGCTTTCCTAGGCACAATATACATAGCTGGGCTTCTTCTAAAGGGGTGAGTGGGCAAGACAGGTGGGCGAGGCTACTACAGAGAGTGTGTTAAAGACGAGGGTGCAGAATTGAAAAGGAAGGAGCTTCAATGCTTGAATGTTCTTAAGTAACAACAACATATCGGTGAAGCGGTCAATGAACGTCATGTTAAACGGACGTCGCACGCACACAGCTAAAAACCTTCCTAAAGCCCTCGCCAAGCATTTGAACCAATCAGGTCATAACCTTCATGAGCTAAAACTCTACATTCTACTGTCCAGTTTCCATTCTGCGCGAGGCAGAAGATACCGAGAATAATACCTCATCCATAATTTCAAGAAATTGCACCCAAAATGCATAACCATTTCAAAAAGAACTTTAGAAAGTATTCACTATGCTAAATTTCAAGCTATATGTAACGGCATTTAGTAATTATTCATGCGTTGCTTAGTGTTCTTTTTTTCTTCCATCTCTTCGTTACTTCCCTTTTATTTTTTTTTATTCTCGTACTTATTCATTCAATCCATTTCGGTTTCCTTTAATTTTTGAATTTTTTTCAACGAGCACCATTTTCTGCCGCTTCGTTTATTATCCTTCATAGAGACGATTGCTCACTGACCTCCATCGGATAGGATAATTCCCCCGCCCCCCCTGGTCGTTGTCCAGGCCCCTTCCAAGAAAAAAAACACGGTCAGATGACACATGGCGCTACCGCACATTCCCTCACCGACGTTGAATAGCACCCATTTATTTTCAGTTGTACATCCTCAATGACTAACACATCCTCGGCTTTGCCTCGCCCACTCACCTCACCCCCTTTCCCCTTGAGAAGAAGCCACGTATAAATACTATGCCGAGGAAAGCATATGTCGCCTTGAAAAAGACAAGTTCACTTGTCGAAATGTTGGCTTTTGCCTTCTTCTCGTTTTGCTAGTCGCTAAGTATACAAGTTGCACTTATTGATTGCGAGATAGTTTTGTATTTGTCCTAGAGTTCCTTCGTCAACGTCAAGCACACTGCTCATCGCAGAAGCACGGCCGCATTCAATCACTGTGCTGAGGGTAAGGGAGACCTTAAGAAAATCTTTGTGGCAAGTTTTATCAGCATCAGCTTCATAATAAAGCTACTGTAGGCACTGAGAAATGGCAGTGATTTACATTCACAACTGACTTGTCAAGAATCAATTGTTCACAATTCTGAACCTAATGATGAAAAATTGCTGTCACACATCATGATCTCATTTTTATTAAGTTGTTGTCACACCATCGTTGTCATACAGTCGTGGTTATGCATTCGCTGTACAGTCATCGTGATCAGGTCGTGTCATTACACCGAAGTCATTGTAACTTCCACATACGAGGATAACGTCTTGGGCGAGTTGGTGTTTACCTAACATGAAGCTTTTAGTGCAAAAACATGAAAAAGAGAAAACATAGAGGGGCAAAAGGAAAGATGAGCGCTACGCTTACAACTGTTTATTCCGAAAACAGAGCATGCTGTATATACACAAACATACACATTTGCAGACACATAAAACTCGCAAAGAACGGCGAAGGCATTGTTAACACGTTTTATAAATGCTTGGCAACGTCGATTCTAAATCGACATTTCACATCATGATGCCTTTGTCGTTATATCGCCTTTGTTTTCATATCAATATCATTCCTTCTTCGTCGCTCTATTGTCACTGCATCGGCACCATACAAACGTTGTCAAGCCGCGAAGCTCATAGTTGTCTTTGGCAAGTGAGTGGGATTGTAAAGTCGGGCCACTTAAGAATGTAAGGCATATAGCCCAAGCAGCGAAAGTGTCAGGACTGCCAATAGACGCGTTAATTTAACGTTACTTCAAGAATGCGGTCTGTCGCTACGTTTCTCAAATGATATTCGCATAACCGTCGAAAGCCATTGTGAAATAAGCACTGCGGTAATTATTTTATTCTAGTCTTAACATGTTACAAACGGCTTTGGGATATTATTTGGGCTTCTCTTTCAGCTTATCCTTCATTTTGTTTTAAATTTTTTCTATTCTCGTCTGGAGACGCGCGCAAAACACTAGGGACAATTTTGTGCAGTGAGTCGCATTCATTGTTGTGTTTCTTTGATTTTCTTATTTATCTCAAGAAACGTGAATGTCACTGTGCGCAATGGTGTTGTTTGTATATCCTATTATTGATAATAATATTGATACTTATTCGTCTATGGCAAACTTATCGTTCTCATATCAGTGAAATGGAGAAGCTGGATGCGTACTGCTTCCAACCTTATCACATACACCCACTTTAACCCTATCTAGCTACTATTCATAGATGAAGATCTAGCCAAAGTATATCTCAAGCACACGTGAAATTGATGAGGATTATCAACGATGCTGTGTGTGCGCCAGTACAAATATTTTTCATTTCTCCCCTATAGCACTAAACTATAAGAATTATGCAACGTGTAAAAATTATTTCCGAATAAGTTTACATTGAAAACATGCCTTTGGCGGGTCTTAGATGATCATAGCGTATTCGCACGTCCACTGCTTAAAACCACAATACAATAAATGTGAACTTTATTGTATGGATACTCCTGGGACCTTTCCATATGTGGACGTTCATCGTTAGTAGGAGTACAGTAGGATGACAACGATGCTGCCTATAGACATGAAATGCTGCTACATTTTGAAGTGTTACGTTTTCTTAGCCCTTAGATCAGTTTCGCTCAGTTGGCTGCATGGCTGGTAGGATGTTCACACTTTTGACTGATCACAAGCCATTAGCCAGCACTTTAAATCCAGATAAGCTGGTTCTAGCCATGCCAGCCGCCCGCATACAACGGTGGGCCCTTCATTTGAGTACATACTCAAATGGAGGGCCTACATCGTCATCGTCCTACATCGTCATCGTCCTACTTCTACATCGTCAAGTTCAAGAACGCCAAGGTGAATGTTCCGGCGGATGCACTCAGCCGCCTGCCACGGGGAGCACCTTCCAAGGAAGTGTCTGGAGACGACGATGGCGCTGATGACTGGGAACGACAGAAAGCTAAGCTAGTTGGTAAGGATTCATTATGCAAAAAAGCAGTGAGGCGTGCAGACAGGACACAAGAGTAGAGAAGTGGACAACACGAACGCCGACTCTTATTTCTCTTTTTTCGCCTCAGTGCTCCCTTCAGTTGATAGACGGCGTTCGTGTTGTCCACTTCTCTACTCTTGTGTCCTGTCTGCACACCTTTCTTTTTTGCATAATGATGACTGCGAGTACGTACTTCGAGCTGCTGGTTCGTGGAAGGTATATATGAACTGGTAGCGAAGATTACATAGAAACGTACATTTCTAGACACTGGTGCCTTGTCGCAACCGTCGCCATCTGCCTGTCGGGGAAACAACCTGTGTCGAAAAAGAAATATGCGTTTGATGTCACACCTTGAAGTGGAACTGACTTCATCATGTTACAACATCATGGATCAACAGCAACTCATCATCATCAGCATGGTTACACCCACTGCAGGGCAAAGCCTCTCCCATACTTCTCCAATTACCCCGGTCATGTTCTAATTGTGGCCACGTTGTGCCTGCAAACTTCCTAATGTCATCCGCCTACCTAACTTTCTGCCGCCCCCTGCTACGCTTCCCTTCCCTTAGAATCCAGTCAATAACCCTTATTGACCACCTGTTATCTTCCCTCCTCAATACATGCCCTGCCCATGCCCATTTCCTTTTGTTAGTTTCAACTAAGTTGTCATTAACTCGCGTTTGTTCCCTCACCCAAACTGCTCTTTTCTTGTCCCTTAACGTCACACCCATCATTCTTCTTTCCATAGCTTGTTGCGTCGTCCTCAATTTAAGTAGAACGCTTTTCGTAAGCCTCCAGGTTTCTGTCCCGTACGTGAGTACTGTCAAGACATAGCTGTTGTACACTTTTCTCTTGAGCGATAATGGCAACCTGCTGTTCATGATCTGAGCTTTGGTATACCGGCATTGATAAACAGATTGAGGAGGTCGTTAAGACGTGCCACTTATGTGTTCAAGCTGCACCGATGCCTCCACGCCAGGTACCAGTCTCGTGGCCGGAAACCAGTCAGCCGTGGTCTCGTCTACAGATTGATTTTGCGTATCCG
Source organism: Dermacentor albipictus (assembly GCF_038994185.2). Taxonomy (NCBI): domain Eukaryota; kingdom Metazoa; phylum Arthropoda; class Arachnida; order Ixodida; family Ixodidae; genus Dermacentor; species Dermacentor albipictus. The sequence continues at coordinate 134,223,514 of NC_091823.1, read as the reverse complement.
GTGGATGGCTACATGCTATTAATTGTGGCCGATTCTCACAATAAGTGGTTGGAAGCTGTGCCTTTGCGAACTTACACAGCTGGGACGACTGTAGATGCCCTGCGCACCCTCTTTAGCACTTTTGGGTTGCCGCGCACAATCGTCACAGGCAATGGGCCACAGTTTGCAAGCCGCGATTTCCAGACTTTCACTGCGGTGAATGGAATAAAGCACATGCGCACTGCACCATATCGCCCTCAATTGAATGGGTTGGCGGAACGAGCGGTGTGTACAATAAAACAAAGCCTGCAGAAAAACACGGAAGGATCAAGGTAAACGCGGTTGGCCAGGATCTTGCACAACTACCGACGAACGCCGCTGTCCGGCGGAAAAACGCCGGCTATGCTGCTAATGCGGCGTGAGTTACGCTCCCGATTACATAACCTGCTGCAGTCAGAAACAGAGCGTGACATTTACCCTTTTGCCAATGATTTCTTGCAGAAGGATAAACCAACTTGGGTGCGAACCTACGGTTGCCTTGGAGACCCGTTGCCTTGGAGACCCGGCACCAAGTTAAACCGCGAGCGGTTTAACTTGGTGCCGTCTCTCAGCCGTCTCTCAGCTGGAGGCGACAGAGCTGTCGACAGGACCGCTAGTGCTAATACCACGGATGGGACCGCAACCCTGAAACTATGAAGGTTGACCCGTTCGAGACGTCCCCCTGACAGGTTCTCTCCCTAAGAGAACAGGAGACTGTTGTATCGTCAAGGCACCGCACGTGCCTATGAAGTTGGGCGCACCTGCTGTAATCCCTTTCTTCCCTCATTCTCAATTTGTCCCTTCCCCTCTTTCTTGCTGTGTGCTATATATTGCACGCGGCACCGGTCGATGTATTTGGGAGTACGCGGTCACTTCAGGCAGGGCTTACTTTAACGTTATACTGCCATGTACTACAACGTACTGCTACCAGCCAGTGCTCCTTGGACTGCACAGTTGACTTCAACGTCCATCACCACTTATCATCACCACTTCAGACCGGAGAATGACAGCAGCCTAATGTATCGGCGTGGCACTTGCTAGGAGTCGACTGATTTCTGGATGATTTGCTGCGTGTACACACAGGGTTCCCTCTATCCCGCTTTCCTATTTCTGTTCCCCCTTTCTCTTCCCCCAGTGTAGGGTAGCAAACCGGACGCTCGTCTGGTTGACCTCCTGCGTTTCGTCTCTTTACTATCTCTCTTTTTACAAAATTAAATAAAATTAAGACTCGCAATGCGATGGTATTCTAGATGGAACGCGCTGTGTTGCAATGCCACAACTACAATGCACGCTAAAATTGGAAATGAAAATTCACTTGAGTAAGCTTTTGCCATGCAATGATTTCTTTATAGTGTTGAATGTCTAGCATACACATTAAGGTATATACCACACAGTTCTGAAAAAAAATTGCTGTCAAATACATAATTCGCTGCTCCCTTATAGATACTTTATTCCGCAACAACTGACATTGGTAGATGGATTTTGGCCTATCGATTTTGTTATGCTGATATTTATTGGATCGCCGCCCCTTCCCCCTCCCCATTTTGTGTGATCCAGATTTTGAAATCTACTCGAAAGATGTTAAAACAATCCCAGTGCTATAAGTGCCTACGCAAGAAATTGAACGTGTGCGTAGTTCTTTGCTGTCTTTTTATGTTTTAAGTGTATATCTAAAGTGCTTTACACACAATTGCTGCTTACTCTTACTTTTCAGTTTCCAGCTGGACAGCTTAAATCTGTCAAAGGAACCCAGCCAGGAAGTCAAATACAAAAAGAAAGAAATGCACAGCGCCGTGTCTTTTTTTGTTTGTGTCCGTCTTCCGTGCTCTGCTCGTTTCAAGATTAACTACCAACTCGGCGAACCCTCGGCCGTTAATTAAACCGGCGTTGCGTCGCTGCACACCGTACATTTCCTCAAGAACACAAAGTTTTTTGTAGACTATATTTTACAGGTAAAAAAAAGAAAGAGTACCGCTTATAGAAACCAGGAGGACGGGATGGGTGAACTAAATAGTTTTGGTTTGATTTATTTTTAAACACCCTTATCCTGTGCTAACCGAACTTCAGAGGGCCGGATACGGGAGCCCAGAAGTTCTTGAGGCCCTGAATCACTGTCTGAAGCAGTCTGAAGCTGTCTGGATAGACATAAACATCACTAGCACTTGCTTTGGCTAAGAATAATCGTCTTACGTCTCTACATACTGTGCAGTTCTATGCACTTCTAAACAACCACAACTTTGACCAAGGACGTAAACTTGATAGTAAACGTAATTTGGCGCACCGTAAGATAATCACACAAATGAAAAAGGAAAGACCACCTGGCGCTTTTCGGTCGTCTCCTTTTTCTTTCATGTGAAATATTAGATTGGGCCACATAACAGTTATTAGCTATGCACCAACTCGTTCAACATATCCTGCTAAACCTCGATAAATTTACTGTTATGTGCACTGTCGGATATGAATTAAAAGGCGCGCAGCCATCACGCGACTGAGCCGGTACTCGTAACTTCGCAGGATATTCGCTCTCACTGGTAGCCCGCCCTGAGTGCGATATAAAAACGGATCGAATACAACTGGCGTCTGCTCCCGGCACATGCGGTATCAATGGGTCGTTCGAAATATGCCTGGCTCTGGCGTTTCGCTTTTAGTAGTTGGATTCATTAAAGAAGGATCACTTCCGGCGAGTCTTGAACGTTTTCCCGTGACGACGGAATAACGGATGTGTAATATATTTCCTCTCTACAACAGGGTCCGTACCAAGTTCATCCGGTTATAGGCCACGTGTTCTAACCGATGCCTATGCAACAAGGTACATGTTGCAGTGTCACTGTGTATTGTATTCATGGTGCCTTCTCACTAGCTCCAACGAATACTCACCCGTCTTCGAATGTCTTCCCGCCACATTGACAAAGGCTTGCAGCGCCCGCATGTGCAATTTATACTTTACAGTCGTATCTCGGACGCCCGATTAAGCACCACCACAGCGTGTGTTATGAACAGCGATAAAAGAACTCGCTTAAATACGGGCGTAGTCGGGACTGGCAGCTTTGTAACGCTGATAGCGGAAAGTGAGCAGCAACATGTTATGCCCTCTCGTTTTAAATATGCGTGTTCTGACGACCCCTGGGCTGTATGATATTTGATGTGGTGCAAACGAAACGGACATTGACGTAGCTCAAGTGGCCACGCAAAAATGCAGATTCACATTTCAAAAGCGTCCACAGCAACATGTTCACCCAAGCACCGATGGTATTTCTCAGAAATGTCTTTTCCTTTCTGAAAACATTCGGGCAGCTCAAATTATTGCACCTCAAAAATATTTCACCTTCACGTACCAGAGTCTTTTGTTCTGCAAGAACGGCATCTATTTGCTTCGAGGTAAAGCCCTTAGTGCCTTAAAATTGCCTATTCAAATTTGAAAAAAAATATTAACAAGAACATTGCTCAGTAGAACTTTAAAACAAAAAGTAGATCGTAAATTTACGATTACCGATGGCATGCAGTCTGTCACCGCCTGAATTTTTTCTACTATATTTCGTATGGCTTTGCTCGTTTGTCCCCCATGACATTCCTATGCACGTGAGATAGCAAGGTTCACCACATTCAATCTTCCTAAGCTTAGATCAATGCTCACAGTAAGTAGGCCACCCTCAAGCCCAGTATGTGCCAATTGGCAATATACCGTGCGCGTTTTTCGATAGCACGTGACTTACTCCAGCCGTTATCTTGCACCGGGTGATCCTGCAATGATAAAACAAATATACAGACATTGTTGTTTGAAATATACATTCACCGACATAATGTGAAACTGCGGCATAAGTTGACTATTAAATTTTTCCGCATATTTCGCCCTCTTAATGCAGCCTCTGGAGACGCGGATTGGATTTCTTGAAGTCTGAGAACCTTAGTCTGAGAACCTTCGATGCAGGCCCCTTTTGAAGATATATTAATCCTGTAATTTGAACATGCCGCTATGCCTCAGTAGGCAAGATCAAGCATACCTTCACTGCTTCAGCAAGTTCTAGTGGTGATAAACTGAGTTTGCCTCCGCGTGTTTTGCTAAAGATTGCAAACGCGTTTGAGCGACTACACTACTTTGCAGCCACTGCGGAGATGAAGTTCGCAAATGCTTGAAATAGGACAAAAAATGCTCCTGTAAAATAGCACTGCAGCTCGGTCATTTACACTTCTCTCATATCTCGCCAACTCATTATAGCTTTTGTATGCACTTGCATTATCGATTGCATCTGCGTATTTTCATATTTTAAAGAAAGATGACATGGAAACTGTTGGATGACCACGACCGAAAAATAATTTATCACTGTGGGACAAAAAAATTTTACATCAAATTAGTGAGGTCGTTTTCTGAATTTAACTATATATAGGAGAAGCACAAACACCTCTGCTTTGCGAGACTTCAGTAATATAAGGTGGTAGGAGAAGTTCAGCAACCGCTACTGTTTCCATTGGTGTATCGACTGATGATAAAAGATGAAGCGCGCCTACCGGCGCCTCAACAGCCAAGTTGATTCGCTAATTATCTTGACGACAGGGATGCGAACTAATCGATGGAGTTCGAGTTTCAAACAGTTAGTTGGATGAAAGGCGAACGTTAGCCCTTCGATAACAGCTGGACGGTCGAATCCTTGTGCATTAAATTACGGATCGCTTGTACCGCACCGAGATTTCAATTCTGGAAGCGCATACACACGAAGCACTTTCTTAAGCTTTCCTCTCGCTTCCTTTTTTTTTTGCTGAAAACTTTCGCCGCACTACATGTCATCGCTGTGGCGGACATCAACTAGCAGTGTTAGTTATTCTGTTAGTAACTAATAACTTCATACTTGTGTTTCTTTTTTCTTCCATTCATATGCTAGTACTGAAAATCCACAGAGGCATCTTCTCGCGATTGGAAAGAGTTCGTGGTTTACTGATGTTGCAAAGTAAGCCCGTGAATATATATATATATATATATATATATATATATATATATATATATATATATATATATATATATATATATATATATATATATATATATATGTATATATATATATATATATATATATATCGCCACGGTGCCAAAGAGCACAGGCAAAATGCCTAAGCCTAAGCACAGCCAAAAACAAAGGAAGTCACACACGCTAGTGTATCTTTAATTTCCTTAACTGTACTAGGACCTGCACCAGTGAGATGCCGCCTTATTGTAGTACCACTTGTAAATCTAATGCTAGTTTCTCTAAAATGTTGAGCAGTCCCTGAATGCTCTTGCAGCGTGCCACATACACACGTAGAATAGCTGAGCCAAGCTTTCAGCAGCGGCTTCTGTTGGTGAGCTGGACGTGAAACGCACTTCTGGTGAGGAAGTCCTGTTTGGTTTCTCATACCATTACATAATACGATGATCATTTTTTACTTAAATAACAATTATACGTTCATAGATCAATAATGCCGCTTTAATCAATGATCAACAGCACCTTGACGGTTATTACGGAATTCCTAACTCATTTTCTGAAGCTCCACGAATAAGTCTCTGTATGTGCGCGGCTCTGCATTCCGACTAACATCAGGTTGCTATAGGCGCTAGTTCCTATCCGGTATCAGTGTCCTTGCGTAGTTTTCATGTTCTCAAGTTTCAATACGATTGATTACCTGCTAGCTTAGGCCCACATAAATGAGCAAACATGCAGAAAGAGTGCATCAGCCTTCAAGGAAATGGCCAAACCTGGATGTTTAGACACGTCAAGGATCACATCTCACAAGGAGAGCTGGACACGCTGGTGTTGAACTGCCTCGGTCCCGTTGGTTAGGCAGTCTCAAGGCCAGTGTAAGCACAAATGAATCTAGTAAGAAAATAACTGCCCCCAACAAAGCCGGTAAAGCCCTGACGACTAAACCGGTGTGTGTCTCAACCGAAGCGAAGTCGTGAGGCATTGTCTCCTGGGAATGGCTGCAGAGCCCCGCAGTGACAACAAATAAGAAAACAACAGCGTTGTCCTTTATATTTGTCTGTCCTGCGAGGCTCTGCCTCTCTGAGAAGACAACGGTAGGCGCTAGGCGGTCGGTTGGCCTCCAGTCTTAGCACCAAGCCGCTTTGCGATTTTTTTTTCAAGCTGCCTTCTGGTCCAAGTGGAGCGTATGAATCGCGGCGCTACCACGTCAGCCTTCCTGTTTATCTGTGCAAGGGCGGTTGTTTTCTGGTGTCGTTTTATACCGCCACACTTCGCTTCCCACGCTCGTACATCAGTGTTGACTTGGCAGACCGAGGACACCACGTCTAGTAGAAGTTATGTTAAAGAAGCAGTCTTGCATGGGTGCGCACAGCAAGAGGAAGATATAAGTTCGTATGCAGAAACGTGGCAAAAACACGAAACAATGATCGCTATCTACGTTCAGCCAAATGTAGCACGCCAGCCTCGCTATAATAGAAAAGCTGCCTAACGGCAACCTTTTTCGCGTGAGAAAGAGATGCAGTCAGATAATACGCAAATAAAATGGTTGTAATGACATGGTGTATAGGAACAACCAAAAAAATAAACATCATTACATGGAGCCTTTCTTCATGGGAGAGGTGCATGCGTCAAAAAACACAGAATAATGTTGCAGAATATATTTATTGCTCAAAGGCTTGGCGCAAACACTACATAATTGCTAAGGAAAAACTACTGGAGTAATAATGATACTGCAGCATAAAAATGCTAACTATTGCTCCGACCGCCGCTGTCCGGAATTATCTGCGCCAACGTTGGCGACATCACCTTTCCTATGTTGGAAAAAAATGACAAGTGTACAGAGGAGGCTAGAGGAAATTTCAACATAATTTAGAGTACAGCTACGCACGGGAATGAAACACCAATTTTAGGGTGACTTAGAGTGACAAACAGAATGGATTCAATACTGCGAGAGCCATACATGACGAGAAAATAGGGGCAAAATTTCAGTGATACCTGGCCATAATGAGAATGCGCTGTCGGGATACAACAATAAGTGTAGCGCGAGGCGTATGTAGAAAACGAAACTGGGCACCAGATAAAAGTATGGTGACTCAATGTTTATAATATGCAGAACCATCATGACTTTGTATTCTCCCCTTGACTGCAGTGGCGACTGGAGATTCCACCTCTGCCATTCACAAGCATGTGAGTAGATAGAATATTAGAATTGGCAAGACAGACTCATATCAGATGATAAGTAGAGCTCATATCCCAATAATTTCTTTCTGGCTTACCCCGAGGGACTCTTTCCTGTGGTGTGTAGTAATCTATTCACTTACAGGCTAGCTGTGCAATGCTCTACGCAACATTACACGCTAAACACATATTTTCGAGGCAACCTAGTAAATGGTAATTCGCGCGCGGGTGCTGAAGCTGCCGTTCTCTCGAGGTATTTTTGTGGAGCCCTGTATTATATCTGGCACAAAATGTAGACTCGGGCGGGGCTGGATCCTCATTATGTTCTAATCATCTTTTCTAATTAAATTGCGAAGGTGTCCTCATTCTTTTTGTCGGAAAGCTAGAGCTGCATCTCACCTGAAAACTAGATTTTTGCTAAATGTGGCTAGGAAGTATGATCTCCACATTTACAAGGAATCATTCAGTCGGCTGGGGATTCCTAAGTTGATGTTTTGAAAAGTCGCTAATGTTATTATTTCCTGACATAATATAGCTAATTTTCACCAATCAATCTTCTTATAACGGCCACTGATTCCTCGCACTGGCAAATCATAGAAGTGTATCCACATATTTCGTGAACTTGAGCTGCCATCAAAAGTATCTACCGTTATATGTTCAAAGGATAAATTCTGGCATTTGCATGTGTTGCAAGAAAGCCTGATCTTTCAGTAAAACAGTTCCGACTGTAAGCACTGCTATTGGTGTAATTGGGACGTCAAACCAGACAGCGTTCTTTAGTTGCTGCTTCTTCAAAAAGCTTTTGCAGGTATGTCAAGATGAGTGTTTAGAACTCATAACGAGAAACACAGACATTCACAACACCTATCTGAATCGGTGCCGCCTCCGCATGCTGTGCTTTTTACTGTCTTCAGTTCATAATGTGGTTCCGGTGGCCAGCGACACACTGGCACACCCCAAAATTACTTTATTCTTTCTGTCACCATACGGCCATTTCATAAGCCGCACTTTCGAGCACAAGGCCACTTATGGTAGCGCCATTGACACTCTGAGCCAAACCTGTGAATCACACCTGTGTACCGAACCTTGCCCACACATCCATTAATCTTCAAGTAGAAATTTAAATGCCAAGGAAATGTGTGCGGTTGCTGTGTCGGCTTGGCGTTACTCTAGGTGTATAAATACTGTGTGACCTGAAACCATTCTCGAATTCGTGAGTAAACTACGCTTTTTTTTCTTCTTTTGCATTGTTCGCACAGTTTATCCCCTTCTTGGTCGTTATATACGCAACTAAATGAAAAAAAAAACAAGTATCTTTATAAATTGACTTGAGTTATACTTGCTGCTCGTTGTTAAATAACAAATATACAGCTCTTGAACATACGCGCACGAAATGCAGGAAATTATGCAAGTGCTAAGTTTCAACAAGCTTTTTTTTGGGTAAGAGGCGCAAAGATGTGCGTTTACGACACCCATGAGCCATTACAGAGACGCATGTTCTTAACCCATGCTTTAACAGAAATAGTCACACCATCAAGGAGCGCTCGAATACACATTCAAAAATGACTTTTTTTTTCCTCTAAGAGAGGCAAGAAATGCTTGAACAGTGAGTGCCAAACTTTCCTATTTTTGCTGCATTGACCATTATTCTCGTACGTTGGTTCCTGTGTGTCGATAAAATCAAGCTTTTTTAAAAGAAATGGTTTATACCCACACATGCCATTATAGAACTCGAGCCCTTCTAAGGGTCTTGCTGCAATATTGTTACAGTGCTCTCTTAATATATAACTCAGGCAGTGGCATGCTGATTACATGAACAATACGTGTTTACCACTCAATATATTATTGGAATATAAAGATAACTTTTCCTAATGTAGAGTTTCTCAATTACAACTTTCTTCTTTGTGCACTGCGCTCTCCTTGGTAAGATTTGTCCAACCAACCAGCTCAACAATTTACTGTTTGTAAACAACAGGAAAGGTAATGAAATGACAGCTACAAGGCGCCGACCAATTACTTGCAAACATAGTTTGTCGTTGATTACTCTACGTATACATTCTATGTTATTTAAGTGTATGTTAGACAAAACCGCAATTTTGAACATTTATATAACACAAAACGACGGCAAATGGAGTAGGTTGAGATCGGAGGTGGCGGACTCAATGGGAGACCTGAGTACATTGTCGCTACTGGCTAAAATTGACTAGAAATCCACAGATCTGTCACATGGGGAATTAGGCACTTAGATGTTCATTGATGTTAGGCTGCAAGCAATAAAATGCTCGCACAAGATTACGTATTGCAGGAAGAAATGCTAACTCTGGTGAAACGGTTCCAATGTTTAGAGTGAAAAATAAACTTAATAGTCCTGATTAGAGGAGCCGATAAAGGCATGACCAAAATTATTGTGGCACCTAAGATTTGGAAGCTTTTTCTGTAATTGAATACACGCGGAAAAATCTTTAAAAAAACGTATTCGTATGCATTTGCAAGAAAAGAAAGCAAAAATTAGTTTACAGGAATTCCACAGAAACAATTACAATATTTTTGTTTTCAAGAACTTCGATCCTGACTGTCCTCATCCTCATGCACCATCATAAGAGGAGGGCGTGATCCCATTGCATCAGCGCCCTTCTTCCTTGCGAAGTTTAACGAACCCCATATTCTTCTTATTGTAGCACGTTTTCTGAAGACAAGGTTTTTACACCTAGTCCAGCCATCGCAAACAACTTTCTTTGATGCCCACCATCCATAGCCCGACGCCGAAGTTTCGTTGGAGCCATACCAGTTGCAACAGCCGGGAATGGGCTTTCGGCTTAGCCATAGTGCATACAAAGCTGCACAATAGAGATAGCTGAAATGTGTACAGACTTATATCGCGTTCGAAGGCTCTTTCTTTCATCCTTGTCCCTAAAAATGGCTTTCTCGCAATTCAAATACCATGTTTTCGGGATTATTGAGCAGTTAGCTGCTTCCTTTGTTGTGTATTGTAACTGTTTATTCCCTTCCTGCTATCAGAGTTTTAAATCATCTCTAATAATTTTCGCTTGCACGCATTTGTCCTATGTCAGATTGTAAGGAACTTTCACAGCCTTGAAGGGATGATTTGCTCCTCCATGAGCGTAAAACTTTGACATGCCGATGTCCGTAGTTAATAAACTGCGCCATATTAAAAAAGAAATTTCAAAGTTGCAAGAAGAAATTAGAGAGCACTGACGCGAAACCCTATAACGTAGAATAGAACTAGTGCCTACAAATGAAGGCATGAATCGCGAAATATTCGTGAGCAATATCGCTTTTACAGCAATGCTGAAACAATCTTGCAATGTAGCCCCAGATAGCTGGAATATCCATCGAGTAGGTTACCAGCCCGACATGGAACTCAAGTTTCTTATGAACCACGGAACAATGGTGTGTCGGCCATGCCGAGGTCATAAAATCTGTCTGCTCCTCAGGGATCGATGAAACGGAATATTTCAGCATAGATACAGCGCACTAGCAGGGAAAAAAATATCGAATTTTTGTACTCAACGTCAATAAAATCAGAAAAGTTGCCAATTGAAATAGCTGCAACTATTACACAATGTTGCAAAGTTATGCATAAATTGGTTGTATGAAGAAGTTTTTTTAAGTTCGTCTGCGATACAAGAAAGTAAATCCTAGGATTGCGCATAGAAACTTAGTAGTGAACAAATAAGTGTTTTCTTAAATAAGCGTGGTGAAAAGAATGTTTTGCGGCGTTAACCCGCGTTCGCTTCTCTCTTATACACCAGGTGTTGTGCCCAGCTTAGCATTCCGCGTTTCAACCTATATGACGTTATTTTATGCGAAGCATGCTTTGCTGCCTTCTTTAGTTAGGTCGTCTGATATTTTTTTTTTTTTGCGTCGTCGTTGGTGATTGGTTTAGTCTGCCCGCCGCACTTGCCTGCAGGAAAGAAGTTGGCTGAAAAGTGGCCCATATGTACGCGTTTCCACATACTCAGTGACTCCAATGTGTCCGACGGTTGGTTTCGAACCCTGTAACACTAGCACAGCACACCGAGGCTCTACCCATTAGACCATGGAATAAACGGTGAGAAAGGTTGATTGCAGAAGATTATAGATAGATAGATAGATAGATAGATAGATAGATAGATAGATAGATAGATAGATAGATAGATAGATAGATAGATAGATAGATAGATAGATAGATAGATAGATAGATAGATAGATAGATAGATAGATAGATAGATAGATAGATAGATAGATAGATAGATAGATAGATAGATAGATAGATAGATATTCTCCGTAAATTAGGTTAAGTACCGTAGGAATGGTAACGCTTTAAAATGTCCGACATTGCACTGGGTGATCGGAGTTCTTCGTAATGATAGAGACCTAACATTATTTAACTAAACGAAGAAAGTTCTTTGCGCTAAGAGCAAGCGGCTCATGCTAAAAACGAAGTACTTCGTATGATGGGCAAACAATTGACACTGTGAAGCAACACACCACAGTTGGTGTCACACTTACAACACATGTATCCTGGAAAATACAAGTAGATAGCCTGCAGGAAAGATCTCGAGATGCCACGTTATCAGCATGCTGAGACGTTGTTCCTACCCAAATTATGAGACATTTTTTCCTGCGTGTTGTGCCTCCTATGATGAAGTCTTGTTTGTGCTACTTCTGCAAAAAAAAGCACCTGACAATTCTCACTTTGCTGAAACAAAAAAGAACAATTTTTCACATTTGGGACTGTGAGTAAATTTATTCAATGCGGTGTGAGACCTTCTACGAAAATAGCATTACCAGAATGGAAATCCTTGCGAAGTTTGCATTCTACGAAATTTCTGTTTTATTCGGGTGAAGTTGCATTATTCTTAGCTTACATTTTGCAGTTAACGCAAGGTGAGTGGAAATAGCGATCGCGTTAATGGACATTTCGTTTAGGCCGGCTTTCGAAGAAATTACAAATTTCACTCAGTGCAACATAGGAACGCTTTTATTACGAGTATTACTCGTAATACTCGAGTATTACCACACGTAATACGTCCCAAATTCTAACTACTGTAGTGTGTTATAAATGAGAGAGAACACTGCATTTGTGATTCCTCGACATGTTGCGTGCGAAAGGACAAAGCTTTCTTAACCGCCTGAAGTGTTTTCTTGAAAAGGTATAATTTACAAAATTAACTAATCTTCTCATGTGCATGACGCATCATGAATGAAGATGTACTATGTAAGAAACTATGTGTAATATGACTACGCAACTTCTTTTTGAAATATTATTTATGCTGCTGCCATATAATATTACTCATTTGCTTTTAATATATACCGCAGTGTGTCGTTTTATTTAAAAAAAATGTCATGCTGCTACCCACAAGAATTTCTGCACTGCGTAAAAGAAGCTTCTTTTACTCCAGAAACCGCCCGCTCAAAGAAAAACAAAATGCAATGATGACTGAAATTGATTCATCCATATTATAAAACAAAGCTTTGGTGTATGCAATTGTGACAGCACCAGTCCCGGTCGTCTCCTTGCATTTCAGGTGCCGGAAACCAGAGCTGGCGAGCAGGTGCTACAGCAATTTGAGTGTCCTACTAAAATTAGTTGACGCCGTCGATGGCCATGCCATGGAAATTGTATGACACATTGAACGATGAAAGACCAGTGCCTGTATCAACACTTGATTACGACCGGCGCATCTAGTCAAGCTTTGTCCGCAGGAGTACACATTTTAAGGAGCGCACACACTCGCAGGTACTACCTCGGCGATGCCCATTCGGGTCAGTCCCTGGGTACATGTGCCTCAAGATGAGCGGTGAATTTCCTGACGCGAAATGAAAGCATGCCATATACAAAATGCTGCTTACACTGCTCGCTTGGCTGTGCGTTACGGCGCTGCTCTGTTCACGCCAAATTTCAGCGTAGGTTCTCTATAGAAGCCAAAGCAGTCGAACAACCAAACTGTGTACCAAATGTCTGTGATTGCGGGATTTCGTTAGCCGACCATTTCCCTCATCTGGCATTCGCGCGTGAATCCGCCAAATGCGCCTTCTCTGACTGATTTGCAATTTTTTTCGCGTCAGTTTCATTCGGCTGGCTCAGTCTTTCCCGACTGCCGTGATCCCGCTAATCCGCGCCCAACCATCGACTGCCGGAAACTTGGCGCCTTTGAAAATTAGGGCACGTCTAGGCACCAGCGGTATGTGCAGTATCAGAGAAATAGTTATGCGCTGCCAGGAGGTGAGTGTTAATGCTAGAACACAATAGAAGGTGCATATTTTGCGGTAGCATCATTTGCAAGACAAATTCCCCGTGAGAATGCGTTGGCTCGATTATCTTTTTAGTTTTTCTTCTTATTTGGCGCAATACAGCTGCTACCTAGACATTGGACGGCCAAAATCAAGCTCTCCCCCCCCCTCTCCCGTCAACGGCACTCTCACGGGTCAATCTTCCCCAGCACCGGTCATCCCAGTCGACCAGCACCACTGCAGCCATCTCGCCTTTTCGCTTCCCCCCCCCCCTTCTCGTCTGTGAAGTGTCTCCCCCACCTTCCGTTCTCTCCCTTCTTTTTTACAAACGACCCTTTAAAAGCAGCACACCACCACGCCCGCAGAACCACCCCTGAAGAAGGAGCGGAAAAATCTCCCGAACATCGGATGAGAAAATTCACTCATTTGGTTGGAGTCAGTCTGAAACTCCTATTCGAATTCCCAGCCAGACAGGGGTTCTGTCGAAATGTTTAGCTTCAAGCCTATTGGGCAGAGTACATCGCGTGCTGATAGCTTGGTGTGCGCTGTGTTCTTGCCGCTTATTCCGTATTGAAGCGAGAGGCAACATCAGGGTCAATTCGCTCGCTGCTGCTGCCACGCTTTCGTACTCAAGCGCTTTGCCAGCAAAAGTGCATGGTCATTGAGTGAGATGCGCTCATGTTTTCTTGTGTGCATGTGACATCAAGTTTCTTGATTTATTTATTGAACGAATGTGTTCAAGTTTATACGGCCGATAAAACTACTTTACCAACTTCGCATAGCTCTCCGCTAGCTACCTATAGCAATGGATGCTTCGTTTTTCGGACGAAACTACCTCTTGTTTCGCTGCCACTGCCGGCCCAGCGATCGACTGTTTTTCACAGCGAAGTTGTATGTGGCTATATCTCGGGATACATTCGCGTGCGTGGAAAGAAAACTCTCATCATCGCTGACTCATACTCTCCAAGTACTAGGCACTCATAGCCCTGTAAGCAAGCAAAAGATGCAATCGATCTATCCCCGTAAGATAAAGACTAGAAGCACTCAGCAAAGTGAAGTGAACAGTGCTTACATTCTTTGGAATCCAGCATACAAGACACAAAACAGCATGTCGAAAACTATCATCAATGGCTCGTAGCCCCGTAAACAATGGCTCATACCCCTGTAAGAGAGAGAGAGAGAGATGCAAATGAGAGAAAGGCAGGGAGGTCAGCCAGAGTTAAAGCCTCCGTTTTGCTACCCTGCACTAAAGGAAGGGAAAGGGGAAGTAAAGACGGAAAGAAGGGGGGGACATACAAAAAGATGCAAAGGCCATATCCCCGTAAGGCAGAGGCTACAAGCACTGAGCAAAGTGAAGCGAATAGGGCATTCGTTTTTGGAATCACACGTACAGCACACAGAACAGCATACATTTCATTGAAAAGCAAGCACAATACAAGCATCCTAACCACTTAACTGGTGCTAAGGTGCTCCTGATAGCAATACGAAGCGCGTTGTGTTCTGTGCATACGTTTCCCAATAAAGATTGCTGTTGGGCAAGCTGCTGCGGTTACGCCCACTCGGTACGTGAGGTGTGACGTCCCTAGCCTTTTCTATATGAAATTGCCAGCCTAGCAACTGATCAATACTGTTGCAGCACCGCCATGAGAAGCCACGTGCTGCGTAGATTGCCATTACTCCCTTTCCTGGCATTTGTCTGAAATAGCACTACTACTAATACCCTGAAGCCATAAAGCATTGCATTACTTCCTCAACCGTTGTAGACGGCGTTTCCAACAGCTTTGCTGGACAACCACTTTCGCAGAACCGGGATCGCTAGTTCTCCTTTCCTGGAAGAATCTGTGTTTTAATCACGTACTTTGTTGAAATAAATTCTGGGATTTTACGTGGCAAAAGCACGATTTAATTATGAGGGACGCCATAGCGGGGGACTCCGAAATTACTTTGACCACCAGGGGTTCTTTAACTTTAATGCGCAGGACATGGGCGTTTTTTTTTAAACTTCGGCCACATGGAGATGTGGCTGCCACGGACGGGATTAGATCCCGCGACCTCGAGTTTAGGAGCTCGACACCATATCCGCTAAGTCACACGTATTTTGTTGCGGACGCACTGTTTCAATATTTCAGACACACACTGCGCACATCTGTCCGCGTCATGTAAGGGAAGAAATAAACACACTCAAACAAATTTACGAGTGAGTCTAGAAAACCTTTTTCTAAAACTTCTATTTCTAGTTCTTAACGAACCGTTATGACCGCGCATCAAGAAGTTGAAACTATTTCGAGCCACTTTAGTATTCCTCCTGACCTGAACATGAATATAACTAACAAAGTCGCAGTGGCCTAAGTCAGACCATGAACCGAACCCGAAAACTTATTGGCTCGAGGCCCTGAGGCGTGATCGGAGATCGTTGTTGGAAACGCGCGTTCAGTTTGTGTACAGTTTCCTCCCACGCGACTGTCCTAGGTCGCGCCATGTCAGCCGCCGAGCACCGCTGACGACTGAGTGGCGCTGCCTAGGACGGTCACGTGAGGAAATTGAACGCCAACTGAACTCGCGTTTCGAACAACGATCCGCAATCGTACCCCTGCCCTTCTGTAGACCCGTCTCATGGCTCAGCCTTGCTTCGTGTGCATTGATATGCGGAGGAAAATGTGATCCCTCGACTTTGCGCTTCAGGGCACCATGTTTAGGTTCCGTAGTGAGCCAACGAAATTCGAATCGATGAATCGGAAGACAAGAAGGTGATTTGCTTGAAGCCTCTATGGACTTCTCTATTAGGATTAGTCTAGGCATCATACGTAGGAAATAAAGCCTGCCAGTGCATAGAAAAAAATATTACCGTGATAGCAATGATATATGGACTCTCATGCCGAATAGTCATCGTCGTCACTACAATGATGCGTCAGAGATAAGTATGCATATGTGTGTTATGTGTTTATGTATGCCATATATGCAGGGTAGCTTCTATATTATCCAACCGTCAAATTTGCTTAAACCGTGTCTTATTCTTCACTAAAGTATTCCTGATAAGTGATGAGAATAAATGCGCGAAAGGAAAACTTCTGTCGAAGAGAACGAAACAGTATTGTTGCACAGATTTTCGAAGGCACGTAATAATTTCACTGGTGCCACTTTTCATGAGAGTGCAGTGCCTGCCTGCGAGATAGGATTACGGGTTATACGCAGCGTATTTAGGCATTTAAGGGTGCCAGAAATTTCGCGTACTAGCGTATGTGGCGTCCACGTGTACTGGCACCTGCACATAAAAAACAATGTTCGAGCCGTTCTAGCGCAACGCAAGACCTGTCTATTGCTGTCAATGCTTTGCCCCATTTGACAATACACCGTAGTCTGACTGCGCGGGCGGCTGCCATTGCGCATGCGTGGCTTCACCAGAATTTCGTAGTCGGTCGTGTTCCAACAATGAAATGTAATTCACTGGACGAAAATACCGAAGCTGCTTTTGCCCAAACCGCATCAGCCATACAGGTTACGAGCTCTCGTAGTGCAGACCATTTGCACCTGCTCGGGTGCGCATGCATGTGCTCTTTCGCGCATGCGTTGTGGCACAGCACGCGGCGATCACCGCAAAGAACTAGTTCGCGTTGGAAGCATAGAAGCTTAGATGGGATTGTGGCTTTACGGTTGGAACGTTTAGCTGCTAAGAAGGAGCACCACGTACGATCCCAGCACCAGTCAGCTAATTCAATTTGCTTTTTTTTCAAATATGACTCTTTCAGCAAGGCACCAGCAGACACGGTAAGCAAACTGTGACAGTGATTTGCAAAAATTATTTTCGCTTAAGCGTTCCTTCACTGGTACATAATGCATGTATGGCAGTTATTGCTCGGTTTCCCAGTGTCCCGAAAAAAAATCTGCGTCACACCGAGTTTATTACAGGGAAGATTGGCGCGAATCTGAATTTTAATGCCAGACAAAATTGCAACGTATCTAAAGGATTCGTGAGGGTTGCAACTGTTTATTGAACACACGTTTTTCGTCAGTTACGTTACACGACGTTCCTAATAAGTTTTGTGGCTGTCACTGGTGAAATAAGCAATACAACTTGTTTAAATTTGGTAAAAGTATGGGTCCTATTATGGGTAAAATCTATCAAATTCAATGTGTGTGGGTCCATTGCAGTTCCTTTTTTCTCAGTAATGTACGTGTTCCAGCGCTCCTGATATTGGTAATTTCGTTGTACGAACGGTGAAGTACTACATGCCACGTTGTCTTGAGAGCAGTGTAACGACCTCCAAAATTAAATTTTGTGAAATTGGCGGAGTCATAATCATCGAATATGCGATGGCCAACCTGTGGGTATAAAATAGAGTCTTTGCAGAAACATATTTCATGAAGGGCTTGAAAGGGTTATGCGGGCGTTAATTGCTGTTTTGAATTCCATAAATCTCCATTTTATAAGATGTTTAGATTTCAAGAACATTGCGGGCACATTATGCGTAACGTGTGGTAATAGTGTGGCTTTCTCGAGTATCTATTTCATTACTGAACATCTATTGATTATTTACGGTGCCATCAAAGAATTATGGAACCTCTAAAATTTCCATATATTCATGAATCATACACTGATCCTACGCTGTACATAGTAAACCAAAGAACCAAAACAGTCATCTTTTGTATATTTCATATAATAGTGGGACACTAGAAGTCATCTATGAGTAGAGTTGAAACTATGTGTGTTATATGCAGCTCTTTCAGTATAATACAGGTACAAACGCTCCGGGGTGTTATCACCGTGTCCATCGAACAGCGCACAGTTTCGCCCGATTTTGTGGGAGAACAGTGTTTCTCAATGTGATCTAATTCAATACGATTGGCGGAAGGGGGGATATTATTACATAGCCCATCGAAATTCAACAAGTACAGATAAGCAGCAGAGTCTAGAAAATTCTTTAGCAATAGCTCAAAAGCTTATGCAGCCGTTATGCTCAATTTATCCGAAAGTCCTCAAAAAACTGTACATGGGGCCGAGGTCAGAGTCCGTGGTGAGAGAGAGAGAACGAAGAAAGGATATGCCGAGAAGTTAACTAGACTTTGTCCACTTTTAAATTATATTATTGGGATTTACGTGCCAAAAGCACTTTCTGATTATGAGGCATGTCGTAGTGTAGGACTACAGAAATTTTGACCACCTGGCGTTTCTTAAAGTGGACCTAAATCTAAGTAGACAGGTGTTTTCGCATTTTGCCCCCTTTAAATGCGGCCGCTGCGGCCCGGATACGAACCCGCGACCTTGTGCACATCACTTTGTCCAATTTGCTACACTACATGTGCGGAGGGGGACGGGGAAGCGAAAGAGATATAGAAATTTAAAGTGAACAGCGCATATATTTAGATGGACAAGGAGGGAGACACTACACGGACAATTTGTCCCTGTAAAAATAGGCGCTGTTCTGTTTAAAACGGCTTACCAACTCGCCCAAATGTCCGTTTTAGAGAGGTAGAGAAGTCAGGAATCTTGATCGCACTTTCACATGCACTAAGCCAGATACGGCATTACTAATTTCGGACAATGAAGTTTGTAACCTTCAGATAATGGAGGATTCCATGCAAATCGGAACAATGTTATGGGAACGTTCGAAGCACGCATACGTGTCTGGCTTGAAGACGAACTTTGTGCATGTTTATTGAACCCTTCATTTCTTTTTCTTATATTCATAGGATATACAACGCATCATCTTTATGTTCGGTGCAGCAAGGGACTTACTCCTTATATATTTCGGAAAAATAAGAGGCGCGGTAAGAAAGACGCGTAGTCACATTTCAAGATCTAGGGAAAAATTAAGGTGCAAAATTTAGCTGCCTGCGCTGGGAAAATTGTTATGATCGTCGACATCATATTGGGTCGCATGAAAGGAAGGTCGCGAGGGGAGAATAATGACTTGTGCGCATACGAAGGTTGCTGCTAAAGTGCCTGTGCTGATGTAGTATAGGCTGTGCCAAACTTTCACTGCGCAACTGCTGCAAACCGTTATATGCTCGTAAAGCGTTAACGAGTATTTGATAATGCGGCAAACATTTTGAAATAAGCAGCTTATTTCCAGGTAACTAAATGTCTTTATGCAACTGCTGGAAAGAAACACCTTTGCTGGGAATTGGGATGTGATTTTTCAAGGCCGCCTATTTATGCTGTTTTTATGTTTTGTTTTCTGTTTCTTTAGCTCTTGAGTTGTGGATACCTTTTCAGGATTGTTTGTGCCTCAACTAACATGAGATACGTATAGTGCGTGTTTTTCTCGGACATCTGTACTATGAATCTCATATTTGCCTGGAACACCTTTTTTTTTTCATTTAACCCCCTTTTCTCGTTGGTTGCTGGATAAATACTACATTTACTGCTTTCTTTAGGTATTTTTGTTACAATTCTGCACCTGCAATTTCTACAGTTTCTGAGCTCCCTCGTTCGTGAGTCATCCCTCTTTCCCCTTATTTTTCGTGGTGTCAAGGGCGCAGCGTTGCCTTGTTTTCATTTTTGGCAAGTTGCTCAAAACTTGTTATACCGCGTTCCTTAGCGCTAAACTCGGAGACGAAATTTCTCTTTTGCTTCTCCACCCATGATGTGTTCCTCTTTTCAACAGCCGCGACACAACGCCTTTACGAGGGTACTTTCTTTGTTCGTCCACATCTAAAAGAGAAGTTGCTATGTTGTAAAACAGTATGTGGCTTGCCTGGATAGAATCAGAAACGACCTTATGTAACCTTATGCGCGCCGCAGCTCTTCGAGAATGATGCCAAGCTCTAGTTACCTACACAGCTCAAATGTACCCAGCTGGTAGCAAGGCTCATTTTCTTCGAGCGGTCCCTGTAATGAAGTGCGTCGTTGCATACCGAGCATGCTTTCACGCACCAAGGAAGGAGCAGAGTGTAAATGGGGATGCACTACGCCCAGCTTTAACGACAGCCCGCAGAAGCACAACGTTCTCAGGCCTTGTTTCCCACCGAGCGATGCAGAAGAATGCACGTTGCCTCCAAAGTGATGCACGCGCAAAACCTTGAGCAGCAAAGGGGAGCCCGCGCTCGACTGACAAAAACAGCGGGTTCCTGACACCGACAGCAGCGCTATCTATACACAAATGTGAAGTCTGGGTTGAGTCGCAAGTTTTTTTTTTTTTTTCGCTCCAACCGTCGGATGCGCGCAACGCTAACATCAAAGGAAAGTTTGACGACATGGGGTGGGACACATTGTTCAGAAGCGTAGCTCGCGCTGATAAAAAGAGTTTCTGCCGTATCGCACAATGGGGAACGGATGAAAAGTGCTACGCCCAGTTGCCGTTGCCAGATTAATTTTTTTACTGCCTATTTTTGCGATAAGCAAAGCACAGCAGAGACCAATCGAACAATGCAGCGCGGCAAGCAAAGACAGTGTTTAACGAGTCGCTTGCCTGGTGTCTGCGCAGGAATGATGCCTGGTGGCTGCCGCTAACAGGCGCAGTCTAACGTCTTGCTGCTCGCTTTGCATATAGTCTTCGATACGCCGTATTTCACTATTCTGCATGTTGGCATTAAAATGATCTTCAGGTTTGCAGGGGAGATAAGAAATGTCAGGCAGGCTAGAATTATTGCTTCGTATTTATCGAAGTAGGACAGTCATCCCGAGATAACTGCCATTATCATTTTTGGGAACTTACCGAGTTCTCGGTGTGTGTGTGTGTGTGTGTGTGTGTATGTATGTATGTATGTATGTATGTATGTATGTATGTATGTATGTATGTATGTATGTATGTATGTATGTATGTATGTATGTATGTATGTATGTATGTATGTGCCTTCTCCCGCCAACTTGGGACACCAGGTTGTCCAAGGCACGATAGGGGTAGGGGGTGGCATCGGGATGCTGCGTGGTGGAAACCAGATTCAAAACCAATTGCGGTAGCATTGGGTCGCTAGGTATGTATAACTGGGTATGTGCTGCACATAAGTGAACCTATTTGATGCCAACTTGTTTCATTGGGTAGGGGCAGTGTTTATGGGCCTTTTTTGATAGAAAACACCGTATAAATATAACACCAATAATGTGCACCGATAATAGGATCGATAATCGCAAAACGTCGCCAATCATTTCTAAAGGATGATTGCCCCACCAATTTCTTTAACCCAATCGCACCACTAAGGGATCGCGTTGTGGACATAGCTTGAGCGTAAATAATGTATTCGCGCGCATAAAGCCTGCAAACACACAACTTTTTGTAATACAGTAGCTGATTGCAACGCGTTACTCTACGATTCTTCCTTTCTGAATTTCGCCGATAAAGTTGTTGTATGCGTCTATTCACACGTGATTGTTCCACTTGTATCATTATTTTTAACTATTTTGAAATAAATGCGAATATCACTTGAATTTATTGTATCAATATTCTGCATTTATTATTGTACTTCTATGTGGCGCTCATTTACTCATTTGTATGCATCGCTTGTCAGCCTGTCAGCACGTACGGTCTGCCACATTCAATAAATTAATACAATAAATATGGCACCTGTTCTACTTCAGGCCCTATAACGTAAAACTATTCCAATACGTTTTTATTTCAATCTCCTGACGTCAAATTTGCGTAACCACCAACGCAAGCATCGGGCGGTAACCCACAGAGTTTTCTGCACAGACCAATCAAACGCTCTCCTTGTTCATAGGAGGTAACTTTTGTTTGCTTTGAAAACCAATGACATTGCTTACTCTGAGCGGCTTGTCTTATCTAATTGACTCACAAGAGGTGAGGAGCACGCTCAAGTGGAGAGAGATTCGACGGAGCCAAGCCACTGCACTGAAAATCAATAACCGGATGAAGAGAGTGGTGACGTGGAATCTGTGATTGGTCGGCTTTTCATTACTTAGCTTACGGTGGCTCGTCGACAATCGCGGCGGCATGCAACGGAAGCTTAAAAATGACCCTAAAACGGATCCTCAGCAAAGAAGCATTGGCAGAACGAGGTAGTAAACGTACCGAAAATGCTCGAATACATTACACGGCCAAGCAAAAATTTTTATTTCAGGCAAATAAGCCCATGCTCTCCGGTAGGTGCGGATAGCCAGTGCCGGAGCTATCAGCGGCCGCCATCTTTTATTCCTTTCGGAACGGCGCAGCCTGCGGCTATTCAGAAGAAAATTCAGTTTATTCGGCATATTAATACATCTTTGATGCGTACACATCACTTTGACGCAGCGAGTCTTTTTCGGTTTTGTGACGTCCCGTGACAGGCAGGTGAAGTGGATGCAGCCAGAAAACGTTTGACCAATAGCCGAGGGCTAATGGCGAAAAGGCATCGGATCAGAAATAGCTAGATTTATTTTGCTCGGTCAAATCATGAATACTCGATGTGTACACGTCATATAAGGTGGAGAGCTATAGCGGTTTTCATGACGTCGCGTGACAGACAAGTGAAGTGGGGGTGGCCCAAAAGTTTTTTGACCAATCATGTAGGGCTGATTGCAGAATTTGAATAGAAAAGCTTAGAATAGTTTTACGTTATAGCGTCCTTGGTCGTCTTGTATCTTTCTTTTGTCGCCTATATTTTTATTCTTTTGTATCTGATTCATCTTTTACCGTGGAGCTGTTAGAACTTCGTGTGGCTTCTCATTGCGTCCACAGCTTCGCGGAGCTGGGGGAGAGAGAGATGAGAGAGAGTGAGACCAGAGTATAAAGATAGCATTGCGCAGCATAGCTACACGGTGAGATTGGGTAGAGCCTAGCGGGCGAGAATGAGTTGATGTACGTTTTATTCTTTTGCAGAAAATGGAGTGCAAGAACTGCGATTTAAAGTCTAGTAATGAGAATGAGAGTGCTTTTGAATTAAATAAACAAAAATATTATTTGCATTTCACACTCTCGTTCAGCATATGGCACACAATTGAATGCAGCATGCACCAATTCTGCATTTCCCGAACAACGGTAGAAAAGATACACTGCTCGATGGCAGTTTTTTTTTCTCTTTTCCCTCAGGCAAGCTAACGTTATGTGCGTAAATTTTTTTTCGGCTGCTGATGAGATCATATAGCTGTGTTACTTATCAAAAAGTTTTGCATGTGGTTGCTTCGTTCTCAGCTTAGAATGGAAGCCAAGTGGGCGCTATTCTTTGCATATTCGCGTAACTCAGGCAAAACCAAGCAATGTGTGCGCTAGGTGAACAAAGAAACTTAGTTGTTTTGAAGACCTGTTTTTCTGTCTGCAGTCGTCTTTTCTGATACCTTTCTTTTAGCAGCAATGGAAGGTCTTTTTGGAGCCACGTCGGTGAGAAAGTTAGCAGCGAGAGACACTAAAGCTCTCTTGTGGGGCCTCACGTTGGGCATGGAGCACGTGTACGCTCAATATGAAATTTTGAACAGCGGCCATGCGCCGCTTATCGTTGTGCCCTGCAATGAGAGATCCATCAGACGCCGCCTAACGGCGTGCCGAAGTAAGCAGCCTCATTCCAAACAAAAAAAAAGCTTCTGCGCTTGACTTTTACGTTGGTTCTCATCCATTTTGTTGTGAAGAACTACAGCATCAGTGCTGCCTGCAAACTCGACACTCCTGTATATATAAACACGTTCCCGAAATTTATTCTCGTTCACTGGTAGCATGTGCACTTTTCAGAGCCTGCTAGCTTTTCTCCTTTTCGTTATAGCTTATGGGTCGAAGAAAGAGATATCAGCTAGTGCAATGAGGTGAATTCATTGCTTTCCGCGGAAAAGCAAGACGCGAACAATGTAAATTTCCGGGGCCTACAACTTCCTTTCGCTAATCCACCTTTTTTTTGAGCATGGCATGTATTGCACAAGAGCACAGTGACGCGAGAGTTGAAGTCTTTTGTATATATTAGAACGACAGAAGTTTAGCAAGAATCATTCCAACATTATTCTTTTATGGAAGCTATACTGGGACTGTTAGCCTAAATGTAGTGTGGCAGGGCAATTGATTAGTGCGCCTATTTGATCCCGCATGCGCGCGAATCAGACTGAACATTCGTACGCAAGATCTAAAAAGTGGTAGACACATCACGATGATGTTTCGCGTTCTCTACGCAGGCATTAACCCAATTCTGGTGCATCGGCCCACGATCACATGTGCGCCTAATGAGACAGCCAATACTTGCAAGCCTGGTATTGAAGTCGACACCTAACTTTAAAATGTTCGCAGAACCTGTTACATTGTACTCACATATGCGCATCCGTGTGTGTTGCATCCTATGTAACCGTAGCTAGACGAAACCGCAAAACCAAGCACCTTTATGAGATTTGGAAGATATTCTCGTCACAACACAAGCAAAGTACAAGAGCAGTAAGAAGCAAAGCGCTGGGCAGGAAGTGCCACCGAAGCAAGCATGGCTCTTCAGCAGGTGACGAGCGCACCAATTGCGGAACACCGAGTCTAAGATGCCAGAAATTTGCGTAACTTTTGGTCCCTCAGTGAAGCCATATGCTAGAGGGGACTTGCTCGCTGGATCTAGGGACGTATTATGAGTGACTTCGTTTTGGGCAAAGACACTGTTTATTCGTTCAGAGAAGCCTAGTCAATCACCGTCACCGAGCAAACATACGTGCACGAGCTGAAAACTCATTCCCCATACCTCTTCTGCGCCACTTCCTCGCCCCTATACCGGTGGGAGTGTTTGTCGCTCTGCAACAGTCACCCTTCCCGACGGAGTACTCCGCGAGGCCGCAAAGCCTGACAAAGTTGTGAAGTTATTGATTCATTGAGACGCACCCCTCTTTGCAGCGGGTAGCTAGGCGGGTTTCCTCCTGGTTTGAATGTACTCTTTGTGTGTTATGGGCAAGTTATCAACACAGTCAGTTTCGTACAAGTTATTTCGACGAAGGCATTGCAGAATAACCAAAGATAGGGTTACTGTATATGCTAACCACAGGAACAATTTGCAGTAGCTATATAGTTTATGAAATGGTTAAGAATAATCGTCGTGTAATAGCAGCACTACCTGCAGTTGTGAATCCGGGGGGTATCGGATCGATCGCGGCGACAGCGAAGGCGTGCTGTCATGTAGTGCTAATAACGGTGGCATATGGATTGTCGAATTTCACAACGAAGTGCTACAAATAAAGATATGAAATAAGAAAGCTAGGAATAAATTTCGGCTGGCGCTAGGTTAATAACTCGCCTCTTGGGGGCGAGTGCTGACATGTACTGCAGCGCCGCTACCATCATGCAGAGGGCGCGTGGCCATGACGTTGCGTTTAAATGGAGCTGGCTTAAATGGGCTCTTATACCTTCAAAAACGTCATAATTTGTAGTATTGTTTTAAATTGGAACAGTGACGCTGCCTTTAATAGCGCATTTATTCAGCCAAACTAAAGAACACTGGACAAGGCGGAATAAAAGAAAAGATATGCTACAGTAGACGCCTACCGCCAGTCACATCAGTAAACCTCCTCTCATATCATAACCAACGGCTGTAATGTGTCTAGCAATAACCATTCGACTGAGAGCACAGGATAAAACTCACAATCTTAATCCGCTGATATGGTGCTGAATAACTGCAGCTTCAGTTTCAATTATTCTATTGTAATGTACAGGTATGCAAAAATCTTGCTCGGAAGCACTTACTTGATCTTGATGAAACTTAAATTGCATGGGGTTAATTAACGGCTGGTGTAACATTTCGATTCCACTCACTCGATCTAATTCCTGTCTTATCGCAGGATAGCTGTGGCGCCGAAAAAAGCCAACGCGCTCGCATCGGGCCCCGCATGTTTTCAGCTTTTTTGTGTGTGTGACCATCCCTCGCTATCACCTGGAAACTGGTATCACTGGATCAGCGAAGTGCCCTGCTCTCTGGTGCCACAAGTTTTTCGGATATTGGACATTGTCGGGAATTGCGGCCCAGAAATCACCTCTACTACACCAAGATCACCTTTACCGAACTTTGACGAACCTCGGGGACAAGCTTAGAAGCGATCACTACATCCTCAGCTTTTCGGTAACTTCGTCGTGTACATGACGCGTAGTTGTTCAGGCCACACCCATTAGACAAAATATCGTGATCGCCAGGGCAACACAGGTCCGATAACGAATGTCGGGAACTGGGCGAAGCAACTTCCAAACACGCAGGCGGGGGCGGCGAATGTTGTACATACAACGAGAGAGGCTCCGGTAGAGGATAGGCATCAGCTACATTTATGAAAGGCCCGCCGTAATCTCACGAACAGATGGAAAAGGCATAGGGTAAATACGAAGCTTAATCTCCGCATCGCTCAGTTAGCTCAGGAGGCAAACACGTGCGCACAGGAAACATGTGACGCAAACTGGCGCCAGCACTGCGATTTCCTTAAGGGCACGCTCCATACCAAAAACAGGTGGCACTTTCTCCGCAGCAAAGCGGATCACGGGAAATCCAAGACGGCAGCACGCAGGATGGTGAGGCTACTTGAGAAATAATTCAATGGCGAGGACCAGGAACTCATTGATCACTTAACGCTGACGTATGTAGGTAAGAATTCCAAAAAGGCGAGTCGGCGCCGTAGCTATATGGGGGCAGATCAACAAAATCGGGACGCACCGATAACAACGGCGGAGGTCTATGCCAGCGCACAGCCCTTTTGAAGAAACGCGGCCCCAGACCCCGACCAGAGTACTGACGCCATGATTCGAAGCTTGAGCAACGCATCCATAGAACAGTTACTGAATATTTTAACGATAATAGATGGGTGGATCAGGGAGAACTACCAGGGAAGTCACGACATATTCGAAGCCTACGGCCCACATCGATAACGTCATCTGCCGAAAGCTCTTTGAGAAGGAGATACGGAACCGTTTATCGCACTACATAAAGAGCAACAATATTTTCCCAACAAACACGTTCGGCTTCCCCACACACGCTCCGGTTTAGGACGTTTTTCTGACACTTGTGGCACGCCCTGTACCCGGTAAGGGGTACCGAAGACGGTATTTTGCTCGCTCTCGAGATCAAAAAGCATTCAATACGATTGCCCACGACCCAAAACAGGAAGGACTAGAAGCGGTAGGTTGCGGGACGCGCATTTACCAGTATGTACGAAGCTTACTGAAAACCGTATGGCCACCATTGGACTGGGCTCAACTAGATCGAAACCCTTTGTAGTTTCCGATCGAGTAACCCTAGAAGGGTCAACACTCTCTGTCCTGCTATTTATCGTGGGAATGCGAAAACTCTCACTTGAATTGGGGTCGAAGCAAGCCCTAGGGAGCGCCATTTAGGCTTGCGACATTACGCTGTGGGCAAAGCGGGAATCCTACTGAAATAAGCAGGAACTGGAGATGATTCAGTGGGGCAATCTAAGAAGTCAAGACCTGCACACAAGGGGCCGGCATGACATGTGCCCAGAGAAATCTGTATTTATACAAGTAAGAGCAAACATCGCGAGACACGAAAATCACCCTAGTTTTGAGCTGTTCTTCAACGGGGAACGTGCAAGACAGCTGCATAAACGGCGCATGCTGAGATTGTGGCTCCAAGAGACGGCCGGAGTAGCGCACATTCTCCGCCTCCTCAAAGATACAACGTAAAAGGTATCTCAAATGACCCGTAGGGTTAGGCGAACCTGCGAGGCCTTCTCGGAAAGTGAAACGATCCGACTGGTACACGCCTTTATCACGAGTACAATTACTCACGCAATCCCATTTCAAAGCATCAGCAAGCAGGAGCTCAAACAGCTTGAACGCGTCATTCGACGGGCCTTTAAAGCTGTTATAGGGCTTCTGTAAAATACCAGTAAATAACTTTTCGGGAAATTTAGAATCCACAATACCTTCGAGGAGTATGCAGCGACCACCCTTATCACGCAAATGGAATGGTTGTGCGCAACAACGCAGGGTGCTGCCAGGTCATACCAAACAAATTGAGATATGCGC
Source organism: Dermacentor albipictus (assembly GCF_038994185.2). Classification (NCBI taxonomy): domain Eukaryota; kingdom Metazoa; phylum Arthropoda; class Arachnida; order Ixodida; family Ixodidae; genus Dermacentor; species Dermacentor albipictus. Next base: position 134,195,286 of record NC_091823.1, on the reverse strand, counting down.
TTTCACCCGAGTAATGTTTTGCAAGGCCCTTCGAACTTCATCCCTAGTTAGAGGTCTATGTATCCTGTTCATCACTACTTCCTATGAAGGTTGGATTGTCACTCTGGGTTATGTTCAGGCAAGTATAGAAATATTTTGCTGCTTTTACTATATACTTGCAAGTGCTGATAGCATTGTTCTTTTTCTTTCACTGCATACAGGTTGCTTTGTTCTATGCCAAAGCTTTCTTCTCACTGACTTCGTGGTGCAGTAATTTTTACTAGTTCCTCAATATTTCCGTCGTCATATTTAAGTACATCGCTTACTTTCCTATTGTTCAGCAGCTTTTACAGGTCAGCGAATTCTGTGTGCTCTCTTGAGGTAGACAGTTTCATGCTGTGTCGCATCTTTATTAGGTATTTTGCTACTAGGAAGAACTACTGGTAGCACATAAATTGGTGCTTCGGAAAGCAGCCTACTTACGGTTTCATCCATTACCCCTATGATGTCTTCATCTCCCTATTTTAAAGCTGCATATTATAGCACTCTTACATTTACCATGGCGTAATAAAACGTGGGACGACTTAGGGACTTCTTTTAGCATTTTGAATGCCGCATGTAGCATGGAAATTAGTGCAGCGATTTATAAAAAAAATCGGCTCCTCTTTTTCAGTGTACCTATATCACATAAAAAAAAAGCCTATGCTGGATTCTTTTCTTGCAGCCCTTGTATCCTTTATTCACTTGCTGCACTTTCACTGAAAGGTTCATTCTTCCATATAAAACCTTTTGCTTCAATTCTTGATGCCTTCATGAGCTTACTTCAGCTCCATTTTAAATGCGGCGCATCAAAGCGATAGCTTATCGGCCTGTGATGGTGTAGTTGGGTGCAGGGCTGTCGGTGGTTCTGGCGCGAAAGTTAAGCGGCGGTATGGAGATACGGACAAAAACAGAATGACCTCATCACTCACTACTGAGCTGTGAGTCGGCTCCTACACATTACATGAATTACACAAACTGTATGGCTCACGCGCAGCTTCACTGTTAACACTTGCTGGCTCTAAAAAAGAAAAAAAAAGGTTAGCGCCTTTCAAGGTTAATGAGTTTTTCCTATTATTCTCAAGCCTAACGCATAAAATGTTTATTCCATGAGGACATATTAGAGAGAACGTACACGTCGTGCCAAAGGCTGGATTACAGTCCGAAGTCTATTCACGTGATCCAAGTGTTCATGAAGCGAAAACACGAACTCTTGGAACGCTAAATTCTCCATTGAAGGGGTGAACGCAGCCTGTTTGCCAATACATATGGGCAGCGAACTAGTACATTTCTTCTAGGCCACGTAAGCAAGACATGTTCCGGGAACAACAGTGTAGAAGAGTTAACAATTGAGCTTGTTTGTACATGTTTAAAATTTGTTGGAGAAGTGCTAAACGATCGTCTGGTCGAATGACATGGCTGTGCGCCCTGGTTGTTCGATACGTTTGCCGCTCGGCGTCGCAGTGACCGGGTTTTACCTATTTCCAGTAGCTTTAGAGCGCACCTCTTAGGCGCCCGTTCCTGCGGCGAGCGTCGGCGTCGATGTATTTGAGCGAACGAGCAAAGTACGAAAGTGCGAACCCAGAGTGAAACGGGCGATATAAGACGCGAGGAGGAAAGCACAGGAGCACAGTGAAGCGGAACCATGAGGCCGAAAGCGGAGGAGGAGGGTTTGGCGAAAGCGTGAGAAGAAAAGCTTAGTGCGACAACGACGGCTACGAGATGGCGCCAAAGCAGCGCAAGTTGTCTAGGAGTTCTGTCTGCAGCGGCTGCTGGGAATCGCACCCCCGCCTTATCCACACGCTGCCTCTTGCGAACTGCAACGTGTCGCACGACACAGATTGCCCGCGCCAGCGAATATATCACGAAATGAAAACACCTATAGAGTTGCGCTCAAATTTCGCTTGAGGGAGTATGGTATTCGCCAGTGATTTTCTTTAACACGAAAGTGTTTTGCGCTGGTGTACTCGATCAATTTGTTGTAACGGATGTGAGCTGGGGGCGGCCATGTAAAATATACTCTCTTCGCAGGGATCGCGGATCCATCTAGCAGCGGTGAAGCAAAATACTCCACACACTAAACATTTTAACACCCTTAAGGGTGTAAATCGGTTTGTCACCAGACGAACACCCTAAGGGTGCTGTTGTCTACACCCTACAGTTGGGGTGCCACTATAGCATCCTAAAGGAAGGGTGTCCAGCAAAATAAATTTAGGGTGTAAGGATGCTCGTCCAAATTAACACCCATCTGTGTGGGTGTTGGAAGGCTGTACACCCTTTTATTTCTAGCGTGTATGGAAGGCAGATTCGGCAGTACACACCTTCAATTACTACTATGTACAGCGATCCACGTGCAACTATTTCGTGTGCCAGAAGGTTCAAGTTCGGCTACCAAACGCACTGTCGAACAGCCGGCCTTGAAGCCTCGATGGGCATACAGAACACCTATACGTGTGGATCACATTACATATTAGTAATTCATGGTGTATATTGGAAAACCTGTCTTCGCTGCACAAATACAACCTAGCAAACTTGACACTTTTGAGCTTGTATATCAACACCAAGGTTATCACAATTTCCATATCCAAATAACATGCAACACGGACTGGTAAGATATGTGCTGCATTTTCAAGAAAACGCAAATATATTTATTGCATGCTGCAATACAGAGTACAACATATACATAAATCACATGAAATATAAACATGCACAATCACCAAACACATCGGTAAGTACAAGAACATGTACATTCCCCACAAAGGTACCTAAAATATATGTATTGATCAAATCTGTTATTAGAGAAGAAACTATGTATAGCGGCACTGAAAGAGCCTGGGTTGATTCGCAGTGTTTTGGGCCACATAAAGGAATAAATTTTTAGTTTTAGGCTCCAGTGAACGAAAATTCAAGTTTTGATGCCTTAAAAAAAGGCATATTGCAAAGGTGAATTAGGGAAGCTATTGAAATGCAGAGCAAACGCACAAGAAAGACACCTGTTATTTTGTACAATTATGTAATCGCAAAGCATTATGAAAAGTTTGGAAAGTCGATGTAAAGCATAACTGGCCAACATTTTTCAGACTGAAACAATACTTTCCAAGCATAGACATGCTTTAAGTGAGGTTTATGTCAGGAGCCTTATTGCTAATTTTCTATTTCCAGCAAGATTACTTGAGTACAAAAAATACGTAGAATTTTTTAGTGCCTACATAGTTTGTCCTCTTTTGTGAAACAAGAGTTCTCTGGGCTAAAGGTGCTGTGTAGCGGTTTTTCTAACTACAATACCAGTTTCTATAAATTTTTGTTTTGTAACTCTAAGGCACTGGTACATATACAATATGTAGTTTGAAAATAGGTTCTTTTCTTACTATAAATCAAAAGAGTGCACATTCCACATCTACTAGTGCCTGGTTGCAAAGTGCAGTAGGAGGCCTGATAAAAACAAACCACTGTTGATTAAACGACTTTGCTGAGCACAAAATGTGGACAGTGTTTTAAAATACATAGTAAATTTCTAAATTATTTGCACTTAGATGCAGTAATTCAAGATTAAGGCATGCTATAGCATGTGAGCATGCAAATTAGCAAATATGGTTTAATAAATTAGCCATACTCTGGTTACTAAAAGAACACAGGCATAGGCAGTCATGCAAAAGTTCAAGTTAAATATCACACTGTTAACATTTGCCAGCAAATGGTCGTATCAAACATTATAATTATACTAAACAAGGGTAGTTTCTTGGGATAGTTTGCAATTAATGAGAGAAATTACGTACAGCTTGAATGACAAGAACTGCGAGAGATGACTGACTGCGCTGACTTCCAACAATATTTAATTACGTTGCCACATCATGTGTATTTGTACAAAAGCGGGCATGCACAGAATATGAGTCACAAGGGGTGTCTAACAGCAAGTAACTGTACTAAGAACATCGTCCTTTGAACAAAAATAAACATTAGAATTTCTATCTGTTGAGATACAAGACTTCACTAGGGGTCAGCACGATAGAGGGGTCACTAACGCACACACTAACCAGTTTTCTAGTGAAATCTGCTTCTATGGTTTCCCGGATGACCTGTGTCTCGCTAAAGCTTCCGTACCTTCAAAGAGGGGCACGCAGCCGCAGTCCCAGCAATGGATGCCGAAGTGGCCTTGAACAGTGTTATGGACGTTGTTATCGTGCTCTCCTGAATGATTGTTTAGGCGCCTGCCTGTCTGTCCAACAAAGTCAAATGAGATATTGTAAAGCTTTGCCTCCTTAACAGCCTCAATAAATCTTGCTCACACGAGATGCAACATAGCGTTGCTGCACAGGCTGATTGCCTTTCTTGGGTTGGCTACCCTTTGGCCTTAATTTCAGCCATAGCGGAACAGCTTCTGAAGTGCACAAAAGATGATGAGCGCGATTGGTCAAGGAACCAGCCGGTTGAAAGACACAGGTTTGCAGTGCTACCGTATGTTCATGATGTCTCCCATAGGCTAAAAAAGATTAGGGAACCTGCAGAAATCAGTCCTTTTCTCAGCCCCGGAAAAGCTGGCAAGGCTCTGTAAGTGTGTACACGCGCCTAAATCACGTCAGAGTTGTTGCTCTGCCGGGCACAGAAAACATTTTGCGATGTGTGCAACGAATGTGGTTTCCCGAATTCCCATTTTGAGGCAGCAAATATATTGGACAGATAGGCAGGCGCCTAAATGATCGTTTAAGAGAGCACTACAACAACGTCAATAACACTGTTCAAGGCCATTTGGGCATTCATTGCCGGGACTGCGGCTGCATGCCCCTCTTTAACATACGGAAGTTTTAGCGAGACACAGCTCGCCCAGTAAATTATTGAAGCTGATTTCACCAGAAAACTGGGTAGTGTGCGCGTTAGTGCCCCCTCTATCACGCTGACACCTAGTGAAATTCTGTATCTAAACAGATAGAAATTGTGATGTTTTTTTTTCAAATGACCATGTTCTTTTTACAATGACTTGCTGTTAGAAGACCCCTTGTGACTGGCTTTCATTTTCTGCGCATGACCCCTCTGTGTATACACACACGATGTGGCAACGCAATAAAATATTGTTGAAAGTCAGTGGAGTGTGTCTTTCACAGTCCTTGTCCTTCACGCTGTACGTCATTTTTTATACTGAACAGCCAATATTGATTCAAAATTAGAAAAATATAGTACACATCTGAGCTGCAAAAATGCAAGTGATGCAGCAAATGGCCTTTAGCTTTCCAAAAGAAAAAGAACTGTTCACGGTTAACCACGAGGTGCAGCGACTTCATTCTCTGAGCATCTTGACCAATAAATGCAGCGCATGGCATTGCTGGAATCTTGCATCCTGCATTAGCAAAATAAGAAGAGAATCATGAGAATTCAGTCCGTGCAATTACACAGGTACTTTGCGGAAAATTTGATAAAGCAACAAGCTCCTCAAATTAACAAACTTAATTATTGTGACTGGGCAGAATGCACCGCTCAGGCAACTGGGCAAGACAAGTGAAAGGTAGGAGAAGTTTCTATTTTGCAAATTAAGGAATTGCATGTTACTGTGAATGCTAAACCACTATGTCATTGTGAACACAAGGCACATACAGCAGCAAAAACATAAATTTACAGTAGCCTTTTCACCATAGAAAATAAGAGTGAATAAAGTTTAAAGACTACCAATGACATCTCTCAACAACAGACATTTGTCTAAGAGTGTGTATGTGACCTTAATACAAAATTGACATTATGAAATCTGCAATATATCTGCATTACACTTTTAAGTACTGCAGGTGAGAAGCTTACGGGATATGGCACATTAAGAGTGAAATGCACAATGCATTAAAAAATGACATTTTTTACACAACATTATTACACTAGGAGACAAAGAGAACTCTTTTACAGAGAGTGCACACAAAATGAAAATGAGGGAATCCCCACTGGCATTCTCATTTGCCCTGCAATAAATGCATCCAGCCCAACAATATCCAACTCTCCAATGCAGTTTATTAGACACTTTCTGCATCCTAAAATTTATCGTGTATTTCTTATTTACTAATTTAGTGAGAATGGGCATTTTGGCATACTTTCCTCGAAAATTTAGCATGTGTTGTCAACTATTTTTCTTAGAGCACGCCCCCTTCTTTCAATGGGTTAGCTTGGCAATGCACTGACAAGTAGTATTCCCTAATTTAAACATGATCCTTCCTCATGCTCCCACTTCATGCTCTAAACTGTGATGCCACTCCGATGCAGTTTATGTTAATCTGTGACTATTTACATGGTCCTTCGTTCTGTAGCCTCTCAACTAGAGCCTGAAATTTCTTGTCTCCTAGGACAATCGTCTTTCTTGCCCAAAACATATTGCAGGGTTACCCCTCATGGGGGGGAGGGGGAGGGTGTACTGTATATGAGTTTTCACATATTCAATGAACCTCAGAGACACAACCATTTCTCATCCTGTGTTGCTACTACCCGCATGAGTCACAATGGTTGTAAATTGGCTACCCGCCCTCTCTCACTTAAAAGTACATTTTGCATGTGCAAAATGACCACAAGCATCACATTTCATTGAATGAGTGCTCCTGTGCATGTTTTTTTTTCCCGTCCTGTAATGGCTAAGTTCAACATGGTCAAGTTGTTTGAAAACTGTCTAGCCTCAACCAATACTTTGTGTAGTTTCAAAATTATGATACATTCATTTTTCAAAACTTGTCCCAAATTAAGCATGAGACATTTTCATGATGCAAATGAGGTAAGGTTGTGCTCAGAGACTATGATAGGCCTGCTATATCCTGCAAAACTATGTGAAATGAAATATGCTTGCAATTTTCGTGAGCAGCTAGCTCGGTACAATTAGGCACATTACCTGCGGAAACGTTTTTTTAACGCTCCCGAGAGGTCCTGGTTTCTTGTAATTTCTTCAGATCCCTTGCAGTCTAGATTGCAATCCGGTGCATTTTGATTTTGATATTGTATTCAAAATAATAACAGCTGAAATTTTAAGGTTTGGATAATTTTATGGGAGTAAATTAAAGGTAGAAGAGTGTAATGCAATGAGCAAATAACAAGCTAATTGCAGAGAGTAAACAAATATTCCTTTCCTGCAAATAAATTGGTAGCAGGAAGGTCATACGAAATTAGCAGTGAATGCACAATAAAGAATATGATGCTATAACGCCCCGGCATTCTGTGAATATTCTTGCACAAAGAAAATCCTCATTATGAAAGACCATCAAGAAAATGCAAATGTATACTTTGGATCAGCAGTCATACCGGCAGTATGCACTGTACCATCGGCAATATTGACAACCACAGACAACTGCACATCACATCAAGCTTATGCAGCCAAGGAGCCTGAGTTCTAAATTATAACTTGACTTATTGTATTACACTACACAACCATATCTACTTACAATGTTGTCTTCTCAACCGCTTTCAAGAAGACATTAACCATCTGTCTGAAGGCGAATGCAAGTAGCTTGCTCTTGATGGGGGGCGCCAAGGCTGGGCATTGTGAAATTGCTGCTACCATCTGCATGACCTGCGAGAAACGACGCTCTAAGTACAAGATAAACAAATGCTATTAGAGCAAAAGACAAGATCATTGGCAATGAGCCTCGTTTTGGCTTGCACGAGAAAAGCCAAGAATATGGACTTTGTGCTGCTTACTGAAAAAGAAGCAAGCCTCCTTCCAGATGTTGCAGCAATGTATTAAGATTGTCACACAGCTGCATGCTTGTATGCTGCAGTCGCCAGTATGCTTTGAAGTTTATTATTTCAAGTTAAATTGATTATTGTTTTCTTGCCAATTCTTGGCAAACAGACCAGCAATGATATAGCTCACACACATACTCCCTCTTGAGGAGAGAATTCACACACGCGCATGCATGGGCGCGCACACACACACGCACACACATGCTTCTACCACATGAGCAGCTTCCTGTGCTTGACACACATACATTTTTTTTATCCTGTGTCACTCCTACTGCTAAGGCATAAAAAATCCTTTGTGTTACCAACCCCAAACTCCTCAACCTACACCTCCAGCTTAAACACTTTCTCGAGAGCCAAGACAAGCCTTCTAGCTTCCCCAGTGCTCCAAACTGTAGTTACGAATTTCAATAGGGCTATAGGCGACAGCTCTCGAAGGGCATGCAAATTACCCGTAGACCTAAAGCTTGTATATGATACCTCTAAAGCACAACACTTCAAATTTTCTAAATTCATTAAAGCTCCTGAAGACAATTGCTATATACGTAGAACGTCTCGAATAACCTGCCGCTAACAATTTCAGCTGTTGTCTGCATCAAAAGAAATGTGGGCTAATGGGAAATCCACGTCTTTAAGATCGGAATTATTGTAATGGCGAAACACACTACCAGATTTCTTAATCATTTATTTATGCTCTGGATGTAACGTTCCTTTAACAATAAAAAGCAAGGATATCGATTCATCAGGGCATGGGAGGAAAAAGGACGAAGCGTATACTTGGCGCCTTCCCACTGGTCCTCCCGAGAAACGGCGCCTCATACAGCAGTTGTCCAGGGTGGCTTGAAACCAAACTCGGCTTTCAGGTGGGAACACTCGCTGCACCAAATTGGAAGAGTTTTATTGCGAGTAAAACTCTACCGGCCTCATGCAATACATACGCACGCACACAAAACGCACCCACACGCACACACAAGTATACGCATTCTCAAAGCGCAGACACAAAAGCGCGCACGCGCACATTGATGAACACAAACAAGCACACATACATGTATGCAGGCAGACACGCTAACAGCGACAACAGTGTTGTCTGTGGGTCGCTGTGTGTGCACGCACACACAGTGACCCACAGACAACACACTCACAAAACACGTACGCACTAGACACGCGCAAACACGCCGGCCCATACAAACCGGCATGTACTGAACGCACGCGCGCTCGCGCACGCACGCACACACACACACACACACACACAGCGAGCCGAGCACACGCACGCACACACACACAAAGCGAGCTGAGCTGAGCGCACACACGCACGCACGCACACACAAATCAAGCCGAGCGCGAGCACGCGCACACGCACAGACAAAGCCAGCCGAAAAAATGCTGAAGGCGTCCGGCAAGCAGCAACAGCAGCACGCGACCGCATCAGGGAGAACCAATACCGCGCCGGTTCCTTCGAAAGGTGGCTAAGCCAGTCCTTTTTCTACGCGACGCAAAAGTGGTCGACCACATTTAACTGAAGTGCGAACGACCGTATTACAAGCAACCGCGCTGAACGCACAAGAGAATCACATCAATGAACGTTCAAGCGCTGAGAAACAAAGCGTAACTATGCAGGCGCACCACGCCCGATGTAGATTTGACAAACATTAGTCACACGGGACGCGATCGAGGTAGTTAACTTGCCCTAGTAGGAGTGCAGCTGCTCTTGCTCTTACATTAGCGAATTATGAATTATGGTACGAGATCACAGTGAGATATTTCTAAAGCGAACAAAACAAATACCAAATAAACGGGCACTTGCCTGAAAGTTTCCATCATGCCAGTACTACCGACCGGGCACGTTGCAACTTCTCGTTTCAGCCTTCGTGGATCCATCTTCCAGTGCGTACGAACGCTTTGCTTTGAAGTGGGGCACGAGTAATACACAAAGCATGGGCCTCATTTTTTTCTACCCCGCGCGCAAAACTAATGACACGTTTAAAATTACTTCGCACAGCGTGCGACGCGAACGCACGCGAAAACGAGCATGATGGCGCAGCTTCCGCCTTCCCGTCCTGTCGCGCGCCGAAGTGATGGTACAGCGTCGGCTGTCACTTCCGGTCGCTTTTCATTGGGCATGGGGCGGCCGCGCAAATTGAACGTTTATTCTGACAGGTTTGCTTGCTCGCATGGCCGCCTGTTTGCTGCTGCTTCGTTGTGGTCTCTAACTAGAGCGGTGAGGCGGGTAGTTGCTACTACGTTTCGTGCCGGGCATTTTATTTTGGGGTGGGGGGCGCAGTCTGTGCTGCATCACTGAGGGTACAGTACACAAATGGGGACCGTGAGCGAGACGATCGGCGCTCTTCTGCTGGTGCGATTACATTATTCGCTGCGTCCAAACGAAGCAAATTTGCGAGGTCACAGCGTAGTTTCAGCGATATCATGGCTCAATAAAGACGCTCACATCTTGGTCGTGCGACAGCGACGCGTAAACATTCATGAGGAGACTGAAGACTGCGTTTGCAAGTGCGTATGCTCTGGATAAGAAATTACAGCTTTGACGACACCAGCCCTTAATATATAGGCTCAGCATTACAAGCTGTGTTTGAGGATGCACTTAGAAAGCAGATCAGTAGCTTAGTAAACCTCTGAATGAATTAGGCAAGGTACGTGTAAATTCGGGTTTGAGAACTGCCAACGTGATCTCGCCTCTATAAGTCTTCTTTATGGATTCACCATGCAAACGGTACGTTGATGCCATTGTACAGCAGAGGCTCGTCCAACAGCACGTCCCTGTTTGTTCAGCAATGTATCCAAACAGCTTCTTCTATTTCACCACTTTTTGTTGGGCTATTAAGGGCACCGAAATATTAGTGCAGAATTGCGCAAGTTGCTCTCGTGTTTTCGCTCTGGTACTGGAGTTTTTCTAGGAGTGTTTAATTGCATGTTAATATTCCTGTGAGCACGAAAAATAATGATAATGGAATTGTAAGTGAAAGGGCGTTCTTTTTCTGGATGATACATTTTTGGAGTGGCCGTCATGCCAGTAACATCAGAATCCTTGAAGAAATATCGACAGTCACTTAGGAATGGGAAAACTTAATCGCTTCACGCATCTACACTTGCAATTGTCACGTGACCATGATACGTTAGTTCATACATTGTCACGTGTTCTTCACAATTCTACCTTAATCTCCCGTAATCCACCGTGCTATAGTTTGTACGAACCTTAATGCAATTTATTCCACCCTTATTCACATTATTTAACATTATTTACCCATAACTGCTCATACTTAACGTTGTTGTATTTACTACCTTCTGTATCACTACTGACGTCATACAAGACGGTGATAAGTTCACATTTTATTTATTTATTATATACATTCAAGGCCTAGTAGGCACAACAGAAAGAAGTGGTGAAAATATGCAATAATTGCAATGCAGCGCAAAAATAGAAAATCAAACCATAACATTATTTGAACGGCGACCTTGAATTAGTGGTGTCACAAATTGAGACTGTGGAGGCGGGAAGGCGGTTGCATTCAGTGGCTGTTCTTGGCGAAAAGGAAGAATGGCACATCAATTTTGTGTTGATGGTCGATGCGAGACGAGAACTTCGTGTGGTGAAAAGATTTTCTTTACGAGAAGGGTTAAATTAGCATATTCTATGAAAAAGACATAGACGAAAGTATTTGTGACGTAACCAAAGGTCATGTTCACATAGTGTTCTTTTCATGGACGTGACGCTAGAATGAAGTGAATAATTTGAGAGAATAAAACGGGCGGCGCGGTTCTGAATGCTTTCTGAATGCTTTCAAGGGAAATGACAAGATTGGCATGAGCAGGGTCCCGTACGGATTGTTGTTGCGGAGAACGCCACCTTTCCTACCTGAAAGGCCATGAAACGCTTTCGCATTAAAAATGCAATACATACACACATTGCTCAATGCGTGGACGTGTACACGTTACTCAGATTTATGCATCAATACGTTCAACACCCTTCAGGCGTCGATTTAACACCCTTCTTTGAGCAAAGTCACACCTTATGTGTGGTATCCACCCTTGTGATAGGGTGCTTTGGCCGAAAAGGGTGCTCGAAGGGTGTGGGCGTGGGTGTAAATGCCGAAAGCACCCTTATTAACACCCACAAGGGTGTAAAAATGTTTAGTGTGCATAATGCCACTTACGAGTGCTGGCAGTGAACGCTTTGGTAGTCTCAGAGCAGCCGAGCCTCCAACGCCGCGTAGCCTGGTGTTTGCGGTGTGGTACTATTGCTGAGATGACGACGCTGTTTCCGGATATGGTTTGCCTTTCGCGTCATATTGGGCTGTGACATCTCGTCCCCTATGGAATGCAGCTTCAGCATGCATCAGCCGCGGTTACACGCTGGTTACTGCTTCACTTGCAATGGCACCAAGTAAGAAAACCGCTGCACTAGGTGGCGAAGAATGCCAATGACGTCAACGGGCGAATGTCACTTTGTTCTGGCGAGAGATACGCCAGCGTGAAGAAAAAACGCGTGCGCGGCGCACGCGGCGAACTCTGCCACTTGCATTTCTGTACGTGAGCGCGTCGCAGCTCAATTGGCGGCCCAAGACACTACGGAGCCGGAAAATAATGCTCGTAACTTCGCATAAGTGATTCGGCTGCAGGACGCCGCGCGCCAAGCTACCCTGCATCACGGTCGTCGACCCACAAGTCGATTGCTTTTCTCCCCAGTGGATCGACAATTCAGGAAGCAATTTACTAACAACCTATTCGGTTTCACTTGTATGACTGACTGTGGTTAATGGCGGATTTGGGCAGTGCTACGGCGCCTGCAATGCAGTGTCTCAGGGGTAAGTTTCCCGATCGCTCCGGGGATCAGCCAACTGCCGAGCATCCTTTTGCAGTGGTAGGGTTTCGATGATGGCTATTGCAGCTTAATTGTTCACGTAATATAAACATGCAACAGCTACTGTGAAGATACCTTTCACTTTCGTGTTCTACGTATTCCTATGAAACAGGGATCAACCATGTTATTTAACAAATTGCCCTTCTACAAAGAATGCGCACAATCACTCCGTGGTCATCTATGTTCTACCATTGCAGAAAGAGAACTTACTAAAAGCCAGGTCAAATACTTCTTTGACAAAGAAAAACTGAAAAAAAGAGAGGCGCATATAGATTTGTCTGGCGAAAGCTCGATTTGTTCAGGTTGCGCCGGCTACTGCAGTGCAGAATGTAGTACGGAAATTTGGCTCCTATTCCCTACTGCCACTTCATGTCAACCGCTGTTGTAAACGAAAATGACACTCTTGTCGATGCCCCACATGGGGTGCTGGATGGAGCAATGGGACTGCTGTGGTGCCGTATTATCGCTTCGATCCGAAATGCTGTACAAACCACCGATGCTCTCAATACCAGTGGGGTAATATTACTGCGGCCACATACAGGAGAGGGAGGAGTGGCACTCGAGCTGGCGAGTGGTCCATCAAGAAAGAACGCACAGTTTACGCTGCAGTGAGCCGCTCATGTATGCCAGTTTATGATGTCAACGGTAACTTTGCAGCAGACAGAATGTCACATTGAGCCTAGGATCAAAGAACACGTCATTTTCACGTGATGTGGCAACATTATGCACTTTGAAACCAGATTAAAATAGTGTAAGAAAGAACAATGGCCGGCTTGCAATCTGGTGGTCAGTTCGGTCACCCGATCAGTTCTCGCTGCTGCCGCTGTATTCTTGGGGGCCACTCGACCTCTTCAATATACCTTGTCACAATGGTAATAAAATGTATCCGAGGCAATATGGTCTATTGAGGAAACTCTATGCGGTCGACGGCATTAACCACACGATTTATACAGATGTCACCATATGGTGCACCGGTGGAAGCAACGGACGCTTAGAGTCTGCACTTCAAGAAGCCATCTAGCTTACAGACTACTCGACTCCGACCGGCCTCCCATGCTCGACGCCAAAATCAGAGCTAATACTGTTCAGGCCCCAGCGCAGGGGCCCCAAACCGAAAAGTTGGAGGCCTGTAGAGGACATCATCATCACTCTAAGGACACGTGAGAGCTGTATCATCCCAAGGGGTGACTCTTTCCGGGTTCCTGGTATGGCGATCGAATCGAACGGTTCTGATAACCAGCAGATACTGAAGCTAACCAAGAAAGGGGATAATGCCAGCAGGTTGATAAGAAGGGTTACCAACTGTCAGAAAAACTCACTGGGGACAACCGCGTCCGGCTAGTTCACGCTTTCATGATGTGTCACTTTACCTGGGGCGCGGCCATGCACAACTGGCAAAGGTGGGAACTGCACAAGCTGAACGCGTTGACCACAAAGGCGGTCAAGAGTGCCCTCGCGCTCTCCATGTACATGTGCTGAGAGCGACTGTTCGACCTCGGCATGCACAAAACGCTAGAAAAGATAGCGGATTCACAGGAGAGGGCGCACTTTCGAGACTGTCTACCACCAGCACCGGGAAAAAAACGCGCTGAAAAAACTTAGAGTTCGCCCGATGGCCATCGAGACCCATTTCCGCAGCATACCAAGAAAACAGAGAGAGCACATTACCGTCCCCCCTTTCCTCAGAATGTTCACCCTGAGTACAACGTGGGGAGACGATGGGCTAGGGCTACAGCCCTCTTGAAAGAGGACAATGCAAGCGCCCGGAGTTGCTGTTTCATCAATGGAGCCCTGTACCCTGTTGGAATGGTGTTCACCACAGTCCGCGTAGATCAAGAAGGGAAAATCACAAACTCCTCGACGGTCCGGGTGATGGCTACCGACGTTGCGGAACAGGCCGGAATTGGGTTGACCCTGCTAGACGACGGGAGAACGACGATATAGAGCGACTCGAAACCGGCGTTCCGAGCATTTGACAAGGGCATCGTCTCGAGGCTGGTCTTGCAGAACCTACGGGATAAGAAAATCAAACAACACACGATCGTCTTGTTCCCCGCTCCGATGGAACAGATCAAGGGCGCCCCGGGCGTTCAGCCGTCGGCCCGGAGAGCTGCGTGGGGAGTCGTTGACTGCGTAGCTACCAGGTGGCGCAGCGCTGAGGTTCCGGACAATAGGCATCCCCCTTCCTCGTATAACGAACTCACAAAACACTTTTATTTCAGGAGGCAGAAGTATCCACCATTGCAAAGCAATTGAACAAACCTCAGACATGGACACTCAGACACTTGCAAGTTGTACAATAACCTAGCCCCGCTCTCTTAAACCGCATCCATTCCAAAATTCAAACGTCAAACACTTTCACGCTTTGCTCAGACTTTGTCAACTTAGAACACATGCTCTAGCGGTGCAACTCATTACGGGGTGACGAAGACGTTATGTCGTCCAATTGGCAGGCTGCCTTACGCACTCCCGATATTCAAGCCCCACTATTGCCAGTCCAACGGGCCTGCAACGTGGCGGAGAGGCTAAGCACTTCTTTCCAGACGTGGGAGCGCCGCACAACGTTCTAGTCACCGTTTTGATGGACCTCAATAAATGTTTGCCTCCATTGATCTGGGGCAACGTTAACCTATCAAGTTGGCCAGAGGCACACATGTATGCAGAAGAATCGAACAACCCAAACATCTGAAACTTTGTCTTGGTGTCCTAGCTTGAGCGGAGAGAATGCCAGAATATAGTTTCAATGTTAAGATGATGAAGCTAGGCAAAACATTCCAATTGGAAAGGTGTACAGAATTTTTCAAAACATTAAAGAAAGCAGTTTCAGAATTTTTATCTAATAATTATTAGTTTTTGTGCGTACTGCAGACGCCCGCGAAATACAAAAAAAAATACCGCGTGACATGTCTGCTTGCGCGCCGTGATTGCAGTGCTCCTAAACGTTCCGCCTACAAACAACCATACCATTTAGCCGGGCGCGCGACTGCTTGAAAGGCGACATGGCAACCGTTATGGAAGCACAAGCGATAGCAGGTGCTGAGGTCAATCGCAGAGGCAACGCCTCCGTCACTACGCTGTCGCGGCATCACACCCTGCTAAATGCTATGTTCGTCTGTATGTGGAATGTTTGGGAGCACTGCAATCACAACGCGCTAGCGGACATGCCACGCGGTATTCTTTTACAGCGAAGCTCTATTTGGCTAGTCAATTCATCCGTACATCGTACGCCGAAAATTCCTCTGGCGCAACCCCATCCACATGCACGAAAAAGAAAAGAAGAAAGAGAGGCATGAGAGTAAGGACGTGGTTTCTCTCCGCGGCAGCCGAGCACGCGCGCAGCAGTTTGTCTCCGGCTTCAAAATGGGTAGGCCGCACGTCATACGCACTCCTGAGGAGCAGGCAGCTTTCGATCAGCAATCTCATGAGCAGAATCGGGAATGACCTCGTCTACGCAGTGCTGATGCTGCAGCCCTTGCACAAGAGCACTCTCGCGCAGCCGAGTGCAAGCAGCAACTGTGCACCGAGGATTCGGCAGCTTACCAACTCATCGTTTATTGAACCATCCGGGTTAACCCAGAGATAAACAGTGGGACGCCCGTTTCAGCTTCTCTGGCTGCTCACCTTTAAGGAGTGCTTAAGCAGTAAGTTTTTATTTCGCAGTTATCTGTAGCCTGCGGGAAAACAAACCAATAGTTAAATGATATAAAGTTCATCATCATCATCATCATCATCATCATCAGCCTGGTTACGCCCACTGCAGGACAAAGGCCTCTCCCAAACTTCTCCAACTACCCGGGTCATGAACTAATTGTGGGCATGTTGTCCCTGCAAATTTCCTAATGTCATCCGCCCACCTAACTTTCTGCGGCCCCCTGCTACGCTTCCCTTCCATTGGAATCCAGTCCGTAACCCTTAAGGACCATCGCTTGTCTTCCCTCCTCGTTTCATGTCCTGCCCATGCCCATTTCTTTTTCTTGGTTTCAACTAGCATGTCATTAACTTGCATTTGCTCCCTCACGCAATCTGCTCTTTTCTTATCCCTTAACGTAACACCCATCATTCTTCTCCCCATACCTCGTTGCGTCCTCCTCAATTAAGCAGAACCCTTTTCGTAAGCCTCCATGCTTCAGCCCCGTACGTGAGTACTGGTAAGACACAGCTGTTATATACTTTTCTCTTGAGGGATAGTGGCAACCTGCTGTTCATGATTTAAGAATGCCTGCCAAACGCACCCCAGCCCATTCTATTCTTCTGATTATTTCAGTCTCATGATCCAGTATCGTGGTCACTACCTGCCCTAAGTGAATGTATTCCTTTTCCGCTTCCAATATTTCGCTACCTATCGTAAACTGCTGTTCTCTTCCGAGACTGTTAAACATTGCTTTAGTTTTCTGCGGATTAATTTTTAGGCCCAACCTTCTGCTTTGGCTCTCCAGATCAGTGAGCATGCATCGCAATTGGTCTCCTGAGTTACTAAGCAAGGCAATATTATCAGCGATATAAAGTTAGACACGGTTTAATCGACCGTTTTGCAAACCGCTCTACAACTTTGTGACTGTAATTTTCTTCCAGACTTCGCTGCTGTAGGAGTTGGTTAATTATTGCCGGCAAAGTATTCAATTAAGGAGAATACAACAACATCGTGACTTACGACATACAATACTCGACAACATGCTTTTGATTGCGTCGTCTTTTGGTGCGCTAGCATATTTTAAAGCTCTGGCTAAAATTAGCTGGGACACGCTGTATATACTGGTGATTTTATCTTGTGTATGCGAATGGTTTCCAAAAATACTTGTATGTATAGTTTTTAGGTGAATGCTTCCATCACCGTTCTTCAATAACAGCGAGTTTGACGAGTCGGTTTTTGTTCCTACCGAGCTGCACCAACTAAAACGCGTGTATTTCTTGAAAACGTGAGCTCATGAAAGTAAACAGGCGCAGAGCAGCCGAAAGGAACATCTGCTTCCTTAGACACATCTCCGGAATCGCCCGCAGTCTCCTTCCTGCCGGCGCATAAATTTTAAATACTGGCCTTCTGCTTCACTCAGGGTTTCCAAAGTGCGGATGGCTCTATTATTCCCATGAAATCTCCTTTTTTAAGCCTCTATTGAAGCACCCAACGAGACTGTCTATGCTACCCAACAAAAGGCGCTCTTCGTAATGATGCCGTCCCCACAGTTTCAACCAACTTTAATCACCGTCCGTCTACGCGCACCCAAGGAAAAAATTGTTCCTGTAGAAACATAGATCACATGCTTCAAGATAGGTGCCTGTGTCCATCTGCCTTGGTTTAATAGTGGCGTTGCAGCCTGCGAAATGGTACTGTCAGGAGGTTTCATTTTCTTGAAGCGTGATCTATGCGTGGGAGCAAAGTGCGCTGGGCGAGGCATCCATCATTCCTCCTCTCCTTCATTGCGATAGCTGAAAGAGTCCGGCTACATTTTCAAAGACTGCCGCGTTTCCGTTTTCGTGTTTCCGGCCTCTGTTTTTTTTTTTTCGTTTATCGTCCTCTTCGCATTCACCTCTGCGTAGAACTCGAGCCTGTTTGTGCTCTTTTTTTCAATACAGCTAGGTGTTTCCACACGACATCAAATATGCATGTCCACTTAATATTTTTCTTTTGTCTCTTTCCTACATGTCATGTAGGTATATTCAAGCTGAATGGAACTGAAAATTTGACTCTCGAAAAGCGTTCCCAGGAAGTGAAAGAATATTTGAAGATGGCGGTGCGCGCGCCTTCCTAATGCTTACCAGAATATTTTCTGATTTCATGGCCGAATTAAACGCAAACAAGAAGCGTTGTGTCGAGGTATGTTTGTTCTCGCTTAATATGCTTTAGAAGAAATTATTTCTATATGTTCCTTTCTGCTGACCATAAATAAAAAAAAAGATGTGAGAAAATGCGAACATGGCCGAAATCAGAAAGATTTTGCAACTTTGATGCACCTTGGCATGTTTTCCATTTCACACAGAAACCGGAAATAAGTGTCAAACAAAGAACGCTCTCTTTGGAACATTTATTTTTGATATTATCTTCCAACATGAAACAAAAAAGAACAAGAATATCGTTAAATAAACAAGCTTCTTCAAAAGAACTAATTTTTCAAAAATAAATGAGATCCGATTCCAATTGTTGAAAAACGTTTAGTGTAGGCTTTAGTGCCGCGATAACTGGTTCCGGTTTGTTACCGTACTCTCCTTAGAAAAAGGAAAATGCAATTGTTGCCCTAAATGCAGAAAGCTTGACTAGGATTTTACCGTGGCAAGAAAAGAGCACGTGTTTGCTGCTTTGTTTTGTAGGATGCAAGAGATACCGAACTCCACTCTACTTGCGGCACTGGAACAAATTTATTGCGTGTCCTTTGCAGTTTGTGTTTGAAAGGGTTTAATCACTGTCAGCTGGCTAGCGGCAGTTCCCGCAACGGACAGTTCATGCCCGCTTGACTGATCGTGCGCACACGTCCACGTATGTCCTTACCTGAATTCCCGGCACACGTGGGACTGACTTTCGCTCCAGTGGCTTCTGCTAACGATGCTCCTCGGTGGTTGCAGCGAGCACATGAAGCAGGGCCAGATTCTTGAGGTTTTCGCTTAGCTGGGAGACCATTTCATCTGCGGACGGAATGGAGGCGGCGCTTCCAGACCTCAGGTTGTACAGGGAAGCTTCGTGCTTAGGTAGTCCACACACACCGTCACAGGCATTCTTCCTATAACCCGGTAGCGGAAAATTAGCCCCTGGCGGACGTATACTTGAAGCGTCACAACTCATACATTGGTACTTACTTTAAAATAGCTCGTTGCACCATCAGTGCCGTATGTTACGCGATTGCAGATGGGTGCTTTTTTCATCTAACACTTCGTGCACTGCACCTAGGGCGCAGGAAGCGTGCGCTACGTCGTGTTGTATGTCGTCACTTATGACAGCAAAGCTGTGTGTTCCTTTCCTTGTCGTGGCGACACAGGTGAAAATGAATATTTTTTTCTTGTGTCAATGGTACGAGTGAATTTCATTTGGGAGAAGCACAGTCCAGTTTTCCGCAAAATAAAAGAATGCAGAACAGCGCTTCCGTACCTGCCCGCACTTCCTTACCTCAGAAATAGGGACGGCTTGAGTGTGCCTTATTTATTCGGGATGAATCCATTTGCTCACCCATTTACCGAGCCCTTTCAGAAAAAGGGTTGGAGACGACGTCTTCTTGACCAAGTCACCGCTTTCCTAAAGAGCAAATGTGACCTCGTCCTCATCGACCATTCCCAGTCTGGCCAAAGTGAGGCTTTCAGTCGATGGGCAGCGCTCGCATTCATCTAACATACAATATGTGTCTGGGGAGCCAAAAGACCCAATGCTTTCATGCCTTCCAATGAAGTTTTTATGCTGGTTGCATTTTCAATCGCGGAGACACAAAGGTTTGCATTAGCGCAAAAAACGCAAACCTCTTGTTGTAGTGCGAGCAGCGGCTCTCTTGAAAGGAGGCTGTAATGGTCTGACAGGGCGATGGCACTTCCGGAGTGAACTGCTCTGAACATCTAGAACATCTCGCAGACAGAACGTGTCAAACTACTTTGAGACGTACGCTGTCTGTCTTTTCGTGATGGCTGACACAACGTCCTTCTTGTTCGCGCTCTGCCTACAGAACGAATGTTCTTCCGTGGTGAAGTTCTGGACCGTACCTTGTATATCCAGCACACTTGACCTTCACCTCATATATGGATCAATATCTGACCACATTCCTTGGTTCTCACGCCAATTTCGGGCCTTTCTGAGGCCGTATGCTGTGACAGCTGGGATTGCTTCTTGCACGCGTTTGTTTTCAATTTTTTTTACACGATCGTTAAGAAAAAGAGGTGATGGTCGAGGTAGGACAGGAAGACGCTATCTGGGAGCGAAGCGGGAAGCATGTGACAACGCTAAACAAACTAAAGTGCTCGATAAATGACTTCGATAAATTTTTAGTAAGGCAAAGTGATAGTCGCACGTGATGGTGCCGTAGAAGGTTCTAGTATCTATTGCACGTGGGTGATGGGGAGCAGCAAAAGAAGTAGCCCTTCTATAATGGCGCACCTGCTGATTATGGAAGTGCTTCACTGGTTATAGTTTAGCCTGCCTTGATGCCGCTTACAGGTAATTTAGTGTGTGCAACCGGCGGGTTTTAGCAAAATCAGCCACAATATGCTCTCGCGATGTATGGCATGACGTTCACAAGCGAATAATGAAGGCGTAAGTGCGATGCCTACAAAGGTTATGCGTTGCAAACTCAGTATGCGTTAGCGTTTTAGAGGGTGGCAGCCCGCCACCCAAGGACACGATAGACCCAAATAAAATCTGACAATACGTTTGTGTTCAGAACAAGCTGCCAGAGTGCAGTTTTCAGGCAGCAACGAAATCCCAACTAGATTTGCGCACAATGCAACCTGATAGTCATCAAGGAAAGATACTGAAGCCAGCACACTCAACATGAGGCACTGTGGTTTGTTATATCTTGTGAATAACGCAAACAAGAAAATGTATTATCGCACCGACGTTGTTCCCGTCAGAAGCGTACTTCTTCCATAATTAAAAAAAAAATTGGAATCAGAGTTATTTGTCTTAGCTTAGAAAATTTGCCTTTTTTTAAACCTTTCTATTTAGCTATTTTTTTCATTCTCTTCTGCTTCATGTAGGAAACTCATACTTTGCACAGTAAATGATGCAAAGGGAACCTTGTATGCTTGACACTTTCTAAATTTTCTGTGTGCAAAGGAAAATGCCCCAAGGCGCCTCAAAGTTATAACATTTTCCCGAATTGGGTGATGTTTGGATTTCTTTTTAGTATATTTTTGTTTGTGGTCAGTGTAAAAAATTCGTGGAACTAGTTTACTGTGAAGCGCACTAAAATGATCAGAAAAGTTTTTCTACACAACGTTTTTGGTGTGCATTGAATTCAGCCTTGAAATCAGAAAATAATGCAGCGAGCAGTCGGAGAACACTTGCGCCGCCACCTTAAAATATTTTTTTGGCTTGCTGGGAAGGCTTTTATAGAATAAAATGCTCAGTTTCGCGCTGTTTGAATATTCCTACATGACATATAAAGAAACAGACAAAACAAAAGTATCAAGTGGACATGCATGTTTGATATTTCGTGGAATGGCCCAGCTCTGTTGGTGGGGAATATTTGTGCAGACCTGTTTTATCCATTAACATCTCTTCAGTTTATCGGTGCTTTGTGCAGGCAATGATCAGTTACTGGGAACAATCAGCTTGTCTTTCTTTAGTAGTGGCTTCTTGTTCACGCGTGTAAACACGGCTTCTAATATGTTTTTTCGAAAAGGAGTAAAGGAAGACAGGTACTTTCCAGTAGCTGGCGAATATTTCTCACATCATAAATCTAAAGTTAATTTTATTACCTCTTAGCAACAAAATATATTGGAATCTGCATAATTCTCCATTTTGTATTCCAGGTATTGTGATGCTACGCTTACGGATGGAGATTGCTTTTGACATTCATATTATTGCAATCCTTGCGGTAAATAGTACTTTTTGGAAGAACTATTTCACAGGAAGAAACTATCACCACAGTTATATGGCACTTAAACGAATTATACTGAAATTGAACAAAAAGGAATGTCATACGTGAAAAGATGACGAACGTGTTTAGGACGGCTCTTACGTACGCTATTGTCATATGTACTATGTGCTTCGGACCATAATTTCATGTGCATACTTCTTCTTGTTATGTGTATATATTACTGGAGACACCGTTCTGGCAGTTGATGGAGGAAGTAATATCGATTACATTGAATATATATTTCACATTGTTCAGAATATGAAACTTATAACCATTTATTAAGTTGTATTAATGGGCGAGTATACATGAATGTGCACAGTAATACGGGCGCAACATTCGCAATCGATCTGTCAAAGAAAATCACAAATATTGTTCAAATAATTCCGAGCATTCATGTTATTAAGCAAAATAAAATGAATAGAACGCGTGCGCCTTGCACATTCGAAGTGAATTGACTTTAGCATGACCAACATTGAGAGTTATTGTAGCTAGGAAATAAAGCGTCAGCAATAAAGCGCATTATGCAATACCAGCTCGCTCAAATTGTCGTTCTTGCGAGCCCATGCCTAACGTATAATTGTCAGGAAGACCCCTGCCGAACAATTAGCTCACTTGTGGCTATAACGACCCGCTTTACGTCTCATCGTTTGTCTTCTAAGGGGCGATGCGCAGACTGTTTACAAGGATACGCAACAATGGCACCAAAAATAAAAAAAGCACTCCCGCATTTACGATACAAACTGTTCTGTAAAAGACAGGTGGGTGATGTTTTTGAGAAATAGGCTGTTGTTATGAAATGTATTTGCTCCTTCACAGAGCACCAGCAACATCCCACAAAACCTGGGGTAGTTTTATTTTATTTTGTTTGGCCACTTTAATGCGTTTTTTACACACAAGGGCTGCGGTGTCACCTGGTTGAAGATAGTGGAACATGAAAGCACCAGAAGAACCAATTCTCGTTCTGTATTGTGTGTTTCCTCCTGCTTAGTTCGTTTCCTCCGCAATAAAGCAGTTTCGCACGTGATCACCGCTGTAAATTTCTCACATTGTATAGTCGCCACACTCGGTTCCATGAAGGCTGCGGCAATTTGTAGTATTGTTCCAGCCTTCCTTGCTAGGGCAAGCGAGTGAGGCTCTTCATTAAAACCGGTGACTTTTGCCTGTCGTCACGCCTAGCATCACCCAAGGGAATAGGCGGAGGCTACTTGAGGTATTGTAAGCGAAAGCGAAGTTAACAATGCATTCTCAGCTATAGAGAACATCCACCTTCAAGAAGCACTGGGGTTTAGCTCATAGAGACACAATCTGTTCAGCAGACGAGAGATCCAATACAGGTTAGTAGCATTGGCAGAAAAGAAGCAGAAAAGAGATGACAACACGGTCGTCACATGCATAGGTAATTTCCCAAGCTAACGTAGGGATTGATTGAATATGAAATTGCTGCAGATAGAGTTAAGCATATTTAATTCAGGCCGGTTGGGCGACATTCTATCGCCACACAAATTCAAGAAGTTATTATCCATCCTCATCAGCAGTGATTCGTTCCACGCTCTCTAAAAGCTTCACAATAATGCTCGGGCGTGCCATTCCAACTGTAGTCTTCATGTCAGAAAAAGGAAGAAATGCGTTCCATGTAGCAGTTACCATTGCGTAAGAGCGAGAAAGTGAGTGGCCTTATGACTTAATACTACTCCGATCTGTTTTATTGGAATCACCTGACGTCTATTTTACGTAGCTGCGGTCGCAAAAAGTCAGGCATTGAAACGAAGCGTTGTTTGAAAAGTCCAATTGAACGCTCTATTCGTTTATAGAAGGTATCTTTTCTTTGCTTTCAAAGTGAGTAGCATGGCCTACATTGACTGGTTTTTCTTATCTAATTGGCTGACAAGAGGTCTGGAGCCCGGAGAAGTGGAGTTGGTTTTGGCGGGTCTGAGTTAGCGCAGTGAAAGTCTGTGATTGGTTTGCTTTCGCTAGCGCAGCTTGATGTGCGTGGTTCAGTGTCGAGGTGGCATGCAACGGATTATTAAAAAGTCTGCTAAAACGAATGATACTCAGCCAAGGTTAGTTGGGTGAGCGATTTTGTAAATGTGAGCGAAAGAGCTCACTAACGTTATACTGCCGCCCAAAAATATTCATTTCATGCAAATTATCTAGTCTACCTGGCATCTCTGAGAAGCCAATTCGACACCAACCGGCGGGCAACCGTTTTCAATTCATTTTGAAACGCTGTAGTCTCGGGCTAAACAAAAAATCGGGAAGCCCCCAAATACACGCCAAATTGCCGCGCGACTGGCTGCTCCAGACTCTTTGCGCGCATTTGGGAGCTTCTTTGACAATCGGAAAAACAATTTTATGTAGCACGCATCGATCAATAGAAAGCTGTATCGGGAGTTTTTCATGTTGCTCTAGAATTTCATCATTGACACTTTCAATGTGGTAATAATATTTGAGATGTTGATTCTTTATTTATGCTAATTGTATATGTAGGTTGAATAAAAAATAATCTGAGTATCTTCATTTGACGCCAAACAGCAATACCATCGTTCTGCCGAGCTACGTGGCATTTACATTTTTTTTATGTGTGACTCAAGTTACATGGAACACCTTGCATGTGCTGAGCGATTGAACAAAATTCCCCTTTGAACAGCCAGCCATGACCGCCGACGCTCTCAGCAGCTGCTTCTGCGATGCAACGAGGTCATGAGCCTACAAAACGAGCCCTACCACTTCTGAAAATTGTTGATACTCGATTATATACCTTCACTGCCACTGAGGTAGCAACTGTCAGAATGGCACACACAAGGAAAAATTTTTATATTTTGCTGACCACAAACTCGACGTACTTGCATAATGTTCGCGTCAATAGCCTAAAGAATTCTACAAACATATTTGTTTTCTTTTTTCAAGTGGGTGGTTTATTGCAACAACACCAATTCTTCCACAGGTGCACCACGGTATGAATTAGAGCAATAAACACAGCATACAAGGTACATATTTGACGAAAGAATTCAATTCTCCAAGCTAGCACAGGTCTTTTATATCTTCAAGTATATGAAGAAGAAAATAATTTACTCTTCTTCTCTCTGTTGTCTTGAATGAAGACAGGTGCTATCCAAGATGCCACACTATGGTGACGTCCATGCAGCAACAAGTATTTACCTCCCCTGTTTGTACCGAGGCGCAGCATTCTCTAAGCATATACTATTCCAGTATTTCCAATATTTATCGTACTTATTGCGCAATTAAGCATATTCATTTTTTCATTATTCTTCTATTAAACGTTCTGTTTTCATGCCTGCAGGTGCCTTTATAAATTTATATTTAAATTTTGTCAGCGCACCTATTCTAACAAGATTAACAACTGCGCCGTAAATCCAGACTGCATGATCAGTTAGAGGAGCGACTGAGTTGTCAACCTAAACAGATATGCATGTTCGTTGAGTATTGAAGTGCCCACTAAATGTTTTCAATGAGAGAGTGAAGAGAGTGACAGTCTTCGTGGCGTATATTCCGGCATTTTCACAGTATAAAAGCATCAAATGGAGAAGAAGGAGCAGGCACGCCCTCCCATTCGACTGGCCTACAAGCCTTGCCGTCTAGTATTTTCGTAGTGTTTGCACCATTGCTGTATACAGCAATGCATGAAGCATGAATGCATAATGCTCTTCTGTGTAATAATGCATGAATAATGCTCTTTCCATGGAGAAAGGCAGAACGCCCCTCGTTTGACATTCACCAAGATTTTCTGTAAGCTTCGGTCAAGAGCATTATTATTGCAGTTCCAATTAGGTGATACAAAGGGGCATATCAGCTTTGGCATAACGATTTCGCAGTGTAGTGGAACAGTGCAAGTCCTATTACAAACCCGACACTGAAATTGAAGAGCCCATGAGTAGTTTGTAACTCATGTAACCTAAACTCCTCAATTCCAGTCCCTGCGAAGATAGGCTCCGCATTATGAAGTTCGAATATGCACGTTGACGTTCAGAAGGCGAGAAGTTACGTTAAGCCAATGACGGCCGTTCAGTCGTTAGGCCATTGCTACGACCTGACCACCTTACCAATACCCGCCATCCATCCCTAAGTTAACAATGAGGGCCACCTGTGCATTTTATTAGCCTGAAAGCAGCGGAGCCGATATGCGCTGTACTTTTCCACCATAGGTCGAAGCACATGCTACTTCATGGGTAAATAGGAAGATGCAGCAAGCGCGGCAAAAGCAATTTGATATTTGTCCGTTTTTTTTCTTATTTCACGCAAATACAACACATTCAATTATTTGACCGTTTTCATACATTGTTGTTTGAAAAAAAAAGCGAATCACTCAAATCGAGTAACTCAATCCCTACAAATTGTAGTTATCAGCTCCGACGTTGTATATACCAGACTGCTAAAGTTTGTGCAGAGAAATTTTGAGAACACTAGACTGGAGCAAGGAGTAAAATCCATAACACCGAGCGGAGACTATTTTCTGTTCCTTTTTGTTAAAGTTAAAGAAAGTGATATGGCAGCATGCGCATATGCCCTCCAGAGCGCATCAAATGAATTTTTTGTCGTTGCTTAAAGAAATCTCTCTTCTACATAGAGGTAATGAAATAGCGTTGACACTTGTGGTTTGAAGGGCAACCCTAACCATGCTTGTTCTCTGAGGAGATAAGAGCTTAGGCTGCCCTTAATGGTCTGAGGTGAAAAAAGATGCGAACAGGGATATATCTTCCAGTTCCTAGAAAACACTCAGTAGATACTCCGCATGTGTCTGGTGTTCGTGCAAGTGCTCCTTTCTTGTGCCTTTATAATTTTCGCACAGAAGCTTTAGCATGTTCAATAAAGCAGCGCACTGTCCAGTCTTTCTTTTAAAGACTCAGCCTAGCATAGCTCCCAGAGAAAAATAATAGGTCTCGATAGTATTAAATTCTTATTTCGCATTTTGATGAACGAAGCCTCTGCTTACGGACGCTGAATTGTAGGCGTGTTTCATGGACACCGTAAGTCACGCGAGCGGAGGAAAGCGACCCCATTGCAGTGAAGGAGAAACAAGCTGTAGAACGCATATCTGCGCGTTGCACGCATATCCTGTAATTTCGATCAGTTCGACGGTGAGGAGTACAAGATGAAGCTGACTCAAGTCAATTATTGGTTGTCATCGCCCTGCGCGATTATCTGCTATTTTTTTAATGTTGAGCAGGACGTACAGGCTGTAATGCTGGGCTCGTATACCTCCAAAAACCACGTGTACTTATTATGTGTCTGGTATGCAAAACATGCCATCGTCCTATGATTGTTCTACTGGGAAATCTATCAATTTGCTCTGCCAGCCTCGATTCGCGTTTTTCTCAATAATTACTGTTTTAAGTGGTAGATGAGCACTGGAGATTGACAGCAGCCAATACCCAAAGCTTCGTGTGAAATCTTAAATGATGACGCATTGTGACTTCTGCCATTATCAGCTCTATAGCGTAAAGAAACTATTTCAGCAGTTATTATAGAGTGGTTCATGGGGAGAGGGACCTGTCAGGTCCACATGGCTATCAGCAGTGATGACAAGCTACCGCGGAACAGTTCACGTAAGTAAAATCAAAGCATATAGCGAAGCAGTTCTTGCAAGCTGAAAAAAACATACACTAATGTATCTTCCATGTTACAAAGCACTCCTTGTATACACGAATCGGCCACTATCTCATACTGCCGCTGTTTTTCAGTGCCTATTAATAACCATATACTGTATCTCGGCATGGCACAGCAACGCTCTGCTATGACACAGCCATAGGTGTTACAACGTACATTTGCTGTATCTGGTTAAGTTACAAAATCGTACAATACACGGCAAATGTGCTTTGGTTAAAAGGTAAACAAAAACCCGGGGCACTTCGCCGACGAAATAAAGATGTTAAAGAACACGTTTCGGCTCCCACACGGGAGCCTTGTTCACAGATAATTGTATTGTACCTGTGAACAAGGCTCCCGTGTGGGAGCTGAAACGTCTTCTTTTATTTAAACCCTTATTTGGTCGGCGAAGTGCCCCGGGTTTTTGTTTACCTTTTAACCATGTTTCATCCCGACCAGACGGGCTTCCATCAAACGCTGAAGTTCGCAAATGTGCTTTAATCTACATCCTGACTCTATGAGTGAAAAGAAAACACCGCAGGCCACAAATGTTTGTTGTATGTTTTTTAGCAATACATCGAAGAACATGAAAAAATAGTTATGAAAGCGACATGTACAGTCGAGACAGATTTTATGGAGCGAGATGACCACGTTACCTAAGATGTTGCGTGCGCACGCCAGGCAGCATCGAAGGAGGAGTGCGAAGTAAAATTAAGAATCGCACCTTATCCCCTGTAATCGTACCGAGCACCGTCAGCGGTCGCGACTCCTTCCTACAAACTCCTTCCTTACTTAGGAAAATATAGAAAGGCCAGTAAATATCGAGTTACGTCGGCCACTCCTCCCCATGTCGTTAAGCCCAACGACGGTCCATCGATTTGTGATTTAATGCGCTGCTTGTGAGCAGTAACCAGTCCACGCTCGTTCCGCGAACAAGGCCTCATGTATCGCACTGCCTATTACCGTCACGGTGACGGCAGATGACATGGGCGTAGACAGTTCCAAAGCCCCCTGTAATTGCGCAGTCCGGATGAACCTACAACAATGGAGGGGCGTCACGAAGAGAATGCGTACCGAGTAGAACCATTGCAGATATCATGCGAGGGTTAATCAAACAAACGATCAGCGCTCAATAATTTTGTCGACGCTGTAGCAATGCGTTTCTTTCCGACAGCGCTGACATTATATCGACGAAATTCTCGTCCAGTCGACCTGTCTGCCTTTCTTTTCAGTACTTTCTCTGTGTCTCTAATGGTCTTCCTCTTAGTGCATCAGTCGGACAAATTGGGATGGCAACAAGGACGACGATGTGGGATCTCTGATTCATCATTTTGTTATGGCATAAAGCGCTGCGCAGCAGGAGCAAAGATACAAGGAGAAACAAAACACAAAGACAAGTTTGTGTGTCATTTGTTTTCCGTGTTTCCTTTTGTAGCTGTATCATAAGAAGCCAAAAACACTGACCTCAAGGACAACGTACGGGAAATTACTTATGCTAAATAAATGAAACAAACAAACGATAAATTATTATGGAGAAAAGTGGATGAAAAAGCAACTTGCCTTAGGTCAAGAACGATCCCAGAACTTTGTTCCACATCCACATCCACCATCAAGGCCTGTGAGTGGTGGCGCTGACTAACACTCCCAGGGTTCTACTAAGAAACACAAATACCCAAGAAAGAGGATGGGCAAACTACGCCGCGATCAGTCAATTGGCAGAGCATCGCACACGCAATGCGAAGGTTGTGGGATCGCTCCCCACCTGCGGCAGGTTGTTTATTGTCATCCATTTTGTTATCGATTAATTTATCATTTCTCCATAATGTTCATTGAGCACAGGCAATTTCCCCTATGATGTCCTTCTTGTCAGTGCATGTTGGCTTCTTATGATATGACTAATAAAAATCGGGTCCCTCGGTTAATACCCTTTCTTCTCGCTTAATATATAACGGGGATCTCGAATCCGGCAACATTGATGCCTTCCAGTAGCATGTGTGGGTTTATTGAGCGGTTAACTTCACCCAAAAGAAGATCAGGTTCTCGTGACGTCTGCGGCAGGAATATTGTTCCACATCCTGCCGCCAAGGCTTGTGAGTGGTGGTGCTGGCTAACACTGTTAGGATTCTACTACGAAACATAAATACCCAAGAAGATGGATGGGAAAACTGCGCTGCTGTAGTTCAATTGATGGAGCATCCCATGTGTAATCCGAAGGTTGCGGGATTGTTCCCGTCCTCCTGCGGCAAGTTGTTTTTTCATCCACTTTCATTTCCATTCATTCATCGTTTCTTTATTTAATTTATTTGGCACAAGTTATTTCCGCTATGTCGTACTTAGGGTCAGCGTAGGTTGGCTTCTTATGATATGACTAATAAAAATCGGGCCCCTCTGTCAACCCCCTTTCTTCTCGGTTGATCTAGCTGTTCTAGTTTTTGCGTTTCAATTTATAAAGCAAAGTCTAGGGGTGATTTCAAGATGTGGGCTTCGACAGCTTTCACTTGGAAATGACTCTTTTTGTGTCGGTGCTTGGACCAAGACCATACTGTTGTTGGCCCTGCTGGAACTTTTACAGCTCGAGCCTGATAGTCAAGAAATCTTTTCCAATTTCAATAACGAAGAAATTCGCCACGTGTAAGTTATATCCATAAATTATTTCTTTCTTAGGCACATTCGTTTACCTCATAACAGAAAAACCAAAACTAAATGATGTTCTAAAGCAAAGTGAAAAACCGAAGCTTGTATTTAGAGATGCTGGGAATACTATAGCAGCCGAATGGCCATGTAAGGGAAATGATTAGAGAAAGGCTGACCGAGCTAAGTATGACATTGCATAAAAGCTTCACATGGAAAAAGTGTATGGTGATTTGGTTAGATTTTTGCGTTAAATGGAGTCTGCGGTGATCTTTCCCACATGATACCACCGTGTTGTGCCTCAATTTAGCTCGCAGACAATTTATTTCATTCGGTGAATATTCCCTTTTAAAGAAAGTTTCATCACTCCAATAGCCAACATAAACTTATCTTGAGCTTGTGTAGTGGGTCATTAATCATCAAGGAGCGCGTCTACCTCCATGCAGCTAAAAACCTTACAATTCTTTGGTTTACAGGTTGTTTCATAGTAAGAAAACTATTTATAAGCCCCTTGTGCACTGTTAAAAGAATCCTGACTTAACCCATGTCACGATGACTGTCGGCGGTTATAATAATAATAATAATATTTGGGGTTTTACGTGCCAAAACCACTTTCTGATTATGAGGCACGCCGTAGTGGAGGACTCCGGAAATTTTGACCACCTGGGGTTCTTTAACGTGCACCTAAATCTAAGCACACGGGTGTTTTCGCATTTCGCCCCCATCGAAATGCGGCCGCCGTAGCCGGGATTCGATCCCGCGACCTCGTGCTCAGCAGCCCAACACCATAGCCACTGAGCAACCACGGCGGGTGGCGGTTATAAAATTGCCATTCAAGTATCGTAGTGACTACCCCTATTGCTATTGTTTATTATAATCGGAGGTCGCGTTTTGGAGATGTTAAATACTTTTTTTTATTTAGAAAAACACCTTACAGGGCCGGTCGGGCATTGAGTAAGGGGGCAATGTAAGAATGAGCTCTTGAGTACAATGGAAACAACTGAAAAATAAATCTAAGACAACTGTACAGTGGCCGACCAAAAAAGAAAGCAAAACAAAGCACAGAATGCTCAAGCACAACCGCAAAATTAGGAGAAGGAAATCAAGTAAGAAGCGCACACAGGTGTTCGCGAAATATTTTAGGATCAGTTATTGAGACGATTTCATCGGGAAGATCATTCCAGTGGGATACGCCACCAGGTACATCAGATAAATTGAAAGCAGTGGTTTCTCCGAAAATGCGCTTGAGGCTAAAATGATCATGTAATTTTGGGAACGTATGGGCGGGGGTTTCGAAGGGCAATATGCATGGCTTAGCGGAATGAACATATTTGTGTGATGGACAGAGCAAAGCCCGCTTGCGGCGGTTGGCTAGGGTATGTAAAGAGATATCGAGCCTCATCTGCGTTATACTGGACTTCCGATCAAAATTCCGAGTTATACATCGGGCAGCTCTGTTGTCGATGCGTTCCAGCATGATTATTAGATATTCTTGGTATGGTGACCATATATCATATGCAAATTCAAATTGCAGGTGTACGAACGTCAGGTATGGTAATTTACGCACCTCAGCAGAAGAATTTTGCAAGTTGCACCTCAGAAAGCCAAGCGTTTTAAATGCAGTTGCGCGAATAGTAGTAATGTGCGAAGACCAAGAGAGGTTACTAGGGAGGCGTACAAGAAGGTATTTGTAGGTATTGGTACGTGATAGAGTCATGTTATTTATGGTGCGTGTGAATGTGGAGCTAGTGCGTGTGCGTGAGAACGATATAATATTACACTTTGAAGGTTTAACAGACATAATCCATATGTTACAACAGTCGGTAATAATGTGAAAGTGATGCTGCAAGGCGGTATGATCGTTAACGGAATTATTCAGTTGGTAAACAACGTAATTGTTGGCAAACAGTCGTATCCAAGAGGAAATGTTTGAAGGTAGATCCTTAATAAATATTAGTAAAAGCAGAGGCCCCAGATTCTCCACTGTGGTACACCAGACATGACCTCAGTAATAGAAGATGGAAAATTGTTAACAACGGTAAAATTGCGATGTAGTGATAAGAGGTTTCTAAGCCAAGAAAGGGTTAGTGTGTAGATACCTAGATGAGATATTTCAGAAATGAGCCGGCAATGGGCAACGCGATCGAATGCCTATAGAATCCAGGAAAATGACGTCTATTTGTTGGCTGCTGTTCATATTGCTGTGTAGATCGGTGGTGAACTCCAGTAACTGTGTTTCACGAGAAGTGTGTTTCGGGAAGTTCACTGTAGGACTGTAACAATGTAACTGTGTTTCTGCTAGATGTGACGTACCCTGTATCCGCTATCGCCCTACTTGCTACGTCGCTTACTTGTCAAGGTCGGCCATGAGCGTGACATGAACGCAGTGACGACGATGGAGTGCCGATGTATAAATGACAATGATAGAGTGGCGATGGCTGTGTCATGCCGATGGTATGACTATAACAATATGACAAATATAAAATGATGACCAGGGCCTGATGACAACATCCTAACAATAATGATTTTCATGCATTGTGATGATAACTAGTGTGTGACGGCGATTGATGACGAGCACTGTATGACAACGATGGCGTGGCGAGAACCAAACGACGAAAGTAGAATAACGACGATGGCACACGACCATGACGACATGACGAAGACAGCGTCAGAGCAAGTGCAGGGTGACAACAATTTGGTGACAGCCGCACGACGAAGATAAATACATCTGTCGACACACGAACGCTCACGTCAGTGTATATTATATGAGCTGCGAAAAGGCTTTGCGGCGGAAAAAAAGACAATTATAATTTTTAAAACGATGGGAAAAAATTCTACTTTGTTTTAGCTCAAAATAAAACGTGATTTAATAAACATTTCTACATTAGGAAACAACATAACTCCGCATGAAAGCTCTTTTTATCGTGTTCGTACTATGATAACCCCAGTGTTCCATTGGCGGCATCACTATGCCTAAAAAACTTTTAAAAAGTATATATAGATATTCTGACACGAGGTTTAGGCAGCCAGTCTCTTCTTCATTCTCTCGAGTGAGAGCCCCACCACCAGGCCCCAAAACGGGGATGATGAGTACTAACAGGTGAGAATATGAAGGACATGAATAATGCTCACACTAATTTCCCCGCGCGCCTGAGCGGCCAGCCAGGCCGCGACAAAGCCAGGAGGGAAACGCCGAACGAATCGTTTGAGGCGCGAAACGTGAACAATCTCCGAACGACGATAACGATGGTCCAAAGAAACGTCTACGGGAGTACCGCGATAGTTCACGGGCGATGTTTGCTCATTAATAATGTAGGGTCCAAAGAAGCGGGATTTAAACTTCTCACACAAACCGGATGTACTAATGGGCGTCCAAAGGAGCTCTTCTTCTCCAGGACGAAAGGAGACGTTGCGACGAGAGATGCTGTAAACTTGCTTGCGACATAGCTGACTGACTTCTTGGTTAAAGCGAGCACGTTGACGGCATTCCTCCAGTCTCGAGGCCAACTGTTCGGGTATACAGGCCCAGGTGTTAGTTGGGGCATTGAAGAAAGCGGCATCGATGGTGAATGTCGGTGAACGGCCTCAAACTAAATAGAAAGGTGAGTAGCCCGTTTTTTGTTGGATTGCGGTCACCATCATCATCATCACCATCATCATTATTGTTATTATTATCATCATCATCGTCATCAGCCTGGTTACGCCCACTGCCGGGCAAAGGCCTCTCCCATACTTCAACAACCCCGGTCATGTACTAATTGTGGCCATGCCGTTCCTGCAAACTTCTTAATCTCATCCGTCCACCTAACTTTCTGCCGCCCCCTGCTATGCTTCCCTTCCCTTGAGATCCAGTCCGTAACCCTTAATGACCATCGGTTATCCTCCCTCCTCATTACATGTCCTGCCCATGCCCGTTTCTTTCTCTTGATTTCAACTAAGATGTCATTAACTCGCGTTTGTTTCCTCACCCAATCTGCTCTTTTCTTATCCCTTAACGTTACACCTATCATTCTTCGTTCCATAGCTCGTTGCGTCGTGCTGAATTTGAGTAGAACCCTTTTCGCAAGCCTCCAGGTTTCTGGCCCGTAGATGAGTACTGGTAAGACACAGCTATTATTTACTTTTCTCTTGAGGGATAATGGCGACCTGCTGTTCATGATCTGGGAATGCCTGCCAAACGCACCCCAGCCCATTTTTATTCTTCTGATTATTTCCGGCTCATGATCCGGATCCGCCGTCACTACCTGCCCTAAGTAGATGTATTCCCTTACGACTTCCAGTGCCTCGCTGCCTATTGTAAATTGCTGCTCTCTTCCGAGACTGTTATACATTACTTTAGTTATCTGCAGATTAATTTTTAGACCCACTCTTCTGCTTTGCCTCTCCAGGTCAGTGAGCATGCATTGCAATTGGTCCCCTGAGTTACTAAGCAAGGCGATATCTTCAGCGAATCGCAAGTTACTGAGGTATTCTCCATTAACTTTTATCCCCAATTCTTCCCAATCCAGGTCTCTGAATACCTCCTGTAAACACGCTCTGAATAGCATTGGATAAATCGTATCTCCCTGTCTGACGCCTTTCTTTATTGGGATTTTGTTGCTTGCTTTGTGGAGGACAACGGTGGCGGTGGAGGCGCTATAGGTATCTTTCAGTATTTTTACATACGGCTCGTCTACACCCTGATTCCGTAATGCCTCCATGACTGCTGAGGTTTCGACAGAATCAAACGCTTTCTCGTAATCAATGAAAGCTATATAGAAGGGTTGGTTATATTCCGCACATTTCTCTATCACCTTATTGATAGTCTGAATATGATCTATAGCGGTGTGGTAAACAAAAGCCACAAAACGTAAAAGTTTGTCGCGGTTGTCGTGGTTTGCCCCGATATACAATATCATATCTATCAGTGTGTTATGAAACCACTCGATTAAGCCATTTATTATGGGAGATACGCGGATGTCGTCTTATGAACTGAGCCACAAGCTCCGAGTACTTCTGCGATCATTGTTGACATGAAAGTCTTGCCACGGTCGCTTAAAAGTACGCGAGGTGGACCATGACGCAGCACGATTGCATCCAGAAAGAAGGTGGCAACGGCGGAGGCCGAACTACAGCGTAGAGGAGCGGTCTCTGTGTATTGTGTGAGCTAGTCAACAGCTGTCACGATCCATCGATGACCTGCTGGCATTATGGGCAGAGGGCCGACTAGGTCTATCCCAAAGATGGCAAATGGTATCTCGGGGCTTGGGATGGGCTCTAAAGGCCCAGCAGGAGGAGAAGTCAGTCGTTTCCACCGTTGATAATGGACGCAAGAAGCGACGTATTTGGCCACAAAGGTAGACGCCCCTGGCCAAAAGAAATGGCTCCTAACGCGGTGGTATATTTTGTGGAAATCGAAATGGTCAGAAGATGCGTCGTTGTGAAAGGCTTCAAGGACTTCTGCATCGAACGTGAAGAATAAGTACCCAAGTCGAAGTTGTAAATGGAGCGCTAAAGCACATCGTTGTCAACTCTAGACGGTCGCAGTTGTCGACGAAATCTGGCATTTCGTGCAGAAGTAGTCCCGCACAGGCTCTAGGTAATGCTGTTGCAGTTGGGGTCAGAACATTGACACGAGGAGAGCTGAGTGATGTGATTGGAAGAAGACGTGTCAGTAAACACTAGCGGTAATAACGGGAGTTGCGACTTAGTCTCGTCATCAAGTGGCGGGCGATGGAGAGATGTACTCGAAGACAATCGTGGCAGCGGGCAGCGAGAGAGAGCGTCGGCATCTTGATGCTTTTCCCAGAGTGTTAGACAACGCCAAAATCGCATTCTTGTAAGCGGACCACCCAGCGACCCAGGCGTCCAGACGAATGTTTCATTGACGACAGCCATCATAAGGCGTGGTGGTCGGTTATGACCGGGAAGTGACGTCCGTAAAGATATGGTCGAAATTTTTGGTCGCCCGAGCTACTACGCACATTCCTGTTCTGTGATGGAATTGTTCTTTTCGGCAGCCGGTAATGCGCGACTGGCATAGGCAACAGCTCTCTCTCTCGTGAGGTGGTATCACGCTGTAGAAGAACAGCACCGATCCCATAGCCACTAGCGTCGGTGTGCTAACCATTTGGTGCATTCTCATCGAAGTGACAGAGGACAGGGTCAGTGGTTAATGCTTGCTTGATGGCTTGAAAAGAAAGTTCGCAGTCGTCTCTCCAAGGGTAAGCCGGGCCCGACGGGAGCAACTTGTGCAGCAGCGACGCCACGGCAGCAAAATGACTGATGAAGCAGCGGAAGCAGGATGCCAGGCCCAAGAAACTTCTCAATTGTTTTTGATTTTCAAGGAATCAACCTTTTCAGGGGCTGGTCGAGCGTCGTCTTTGCTGATAAGGTGGATCAACACTTTGAAGTTCTTTCTGGCAAAATGGCATTTCTTTGTGTTGAGTTGGAGTCCAGCGTTGGAAATGCACGTGAAAACTTCGTGCTACCGCTCAGGGTGCTGAAGAAAAGTTGTAGAAAAAATAGCGATGCCTACTAAATATCACAGACCGGTCTTCCACTTAAGGCCACGTAAAACTGTGTCGATCGTGCGTTCAAATGTTGCAGGAGCATTACATAAACCGAAGGCCATGACTTTGAACTCGTAAAGTCCATCTGGTGCCACAAAGGCTGGCTTGTTCTTGTCCGCTTCGTGCATGGGGATTTGCCAGTATCCGGGTCGAGGTCTAGATGAGAAATATTCTGCACCCTGGAGGGAGTCAGTGGCATCGTCGATTCTTGGCACCGGTTATACGTCTTTGCGCGTGATCTTAGTAAGAGCTCGATAATCGACGCAAAATCGTACAGTGCCGTCTTTCTTGCGAACCAGCACAACATGAGAGGTCCAAAAACTAGACGATGGCCGAATGATGTCTCGTTTTAGCATGTCATCAACGTTATCCGCAATGAATTTCCATTCTGTGGAAGACACGCGATACGGGCGGCAGCGTGAAATCGAACTGCCTTGAGTTTCGATGCGATGCTCTGCAACGGAAGTGCGCCCCAGAAGCTTGGATTGAACGTCCAATAAGGCGCTGTGTTTTTGCACGAGTGCCAAAAGGTCTTCTCGCGACCATTAAAGCACCGGCAGCAGTATGATAATCAGTTCTGGTAGACAAAGGTGATTCGGTGTGATGCGGTACCAGCAAAAGAGGTTCGGTGTCAGAAAAGTATATCACAGTAGTGCCCTGGGTGAGCACAACTGGCGAAGACGTAGAGCTACGAACAGCGACCAATGTTCTACCGTCCTGAAACCGCACCAGGTTAGGAGGAAAGCTAAGCCCACCAGAAATGCAGTGACCACTAGGTGCAAGAAACACATCACCATTAAGAATAGTCTCGGAAGTCAATGTGAGAATAAGCTCATTGCCCGCCGGAATGAAACAGTCGGTAGTCGCGACGAAACGTAGGCTATGAGCATCGACCTCAGACGAAGATTCAGTTCCGTCATATCTATAGTTCGCCGACGGCAAGAGATGAAAGCTGAGGTGGAGGACAGGAAGCTCCATCCCAAAATCATCGCGTAGGTGCAAGAAGACAGCCCCACAAACTGAAAGGGGTGAAGGATGTCATCAATGAAAACGCGCGCAGGAGGGCTGAACAAGAGCTGCATTAGCACAACGAAGGCGAGGGCCACTTTTCGCAATCGGGAACACAAGTCAGTAATAATAACGGAAAGCGATGCACCGGTGCCAACCAAGGCTTCGATTCGTACACCTTCAACACACACCAAAAGTACATTTGATGGGTGCTCCGGAGGAGTTTCACATTGTCCAAAGGATGCAGCTTTCCCTACAGAAGCTGCAGGAACTGCAGAAGCTGCAGTTTCCGGGCGGTGATCGGAGGATGAAGTAGCCGGTCGTAGAGGGGTAGAGGAGCGATGCATCGGTGATGGAGAGCGACGAAGTGGGAAAAGCAATGAACCTGCAGTGTTGAAGTCCTGTGGAGATGGGGAGCGCCGTGGATAATAATCGTAGTCAGTACGACGATGTCGTAATACGGGGCGAGAAAACTCATCCCTTTCAAATCCGTCATAGCCACGTCTTTCATTTTGCTGACAGTGTCGGCAAAAGCTTCAAATGTGGCCATGGATGCCGCAGTAGTAGAAAACCAGTCGAGGTGGGCTTCATGCGTTGTAAGACGGAACAAGCGCTGGTCTTGCAGTGATAGGATTCAGGGACACGTGTGGCGCAGGTGCCTGTTGTGGTGGCTACTGGGAGGGTGGTACTATGGAGGCAGCCTGAGCGTAAGTTGGCGTAGGGATCGGGTACGGGCTTGGGACTTGCGGGCAGGTCACGGCAGCTATCTCTTCCCTCACGATATGGCGTAGGCCGCCACCAGGAGGCGTGAGGTGGAGCTCAGGAGGGTTTGACGGAGCCTGGGCGTGCAGTTCCTCACGGATGATGGAGCGAATCAAGGCTCGTAGCTCGCTCTCGTTGCACGCCTTGAAATCAGATGTGTTAGGGTGTAAGCGAAGCGGCACATGTGAAGCTCATCGATACGCTGACACGTACTGATGATGTCTGCGACGGTAGTGGGATTCAGCAGTACAAGAGCATTGAATGCCGCATCCCCAATACCCTTGAGCTGGTGGTAAACAAGGTCATTCTCTGCCATCGAGGTGTTCACGTGACGGCAGAGGGCGAGGACGTCTGCTATGTACGAAGTGTAAGACTCGCTCGAGTGCCGAACAGGCTCAGCAAGCTCCTTCTTGGCGATACCAGAGCGGACAGACGAGTTCGCGAAAATCTGGCATAGATGGTCTATAAAGGTGCTCCAGTTGACGAAACCGAGCTCATGACTGTAAAACAAAGTTTTCGCAACACCGGTTAGGTAGAAGGTGACGTGAGCAAGTTTTGCTAATTCGTTCCAGTGGTTAAAGTCACTCACGCGCTCGTATAGGTCCAACCAGTCTTCAACATCATCACCTGGAAGCCCAGCAAACACCGGTGGATTCTTCTGTGGGGTGGTGACTGTCCAAGTAGGGGTGCCCGTAGGAGTAGGCATGGTGGATGTCGTGGTACTGGTCTGCTTGTCTTGGGACACGGTTGAGTGCAGTTGGTAGAGGCGGCGACCCGAGCGGCACTCCAGGGATGTAGCGTAGGTGAAACTGGAGAGAGACCGTGAGCGAGAGGGCGAACGAACCGGACAGCACACTACACCACTTGTGAGACGAGGTTTAGGCATCCAGTGTCTTCTTTATTCGCTCGAGTGATAGCCCCAACACCAGGCCCCAAAACGGTGATGATGACGATGTACAGCTGAAAAAATGAAGCATATGAATAATACTCGCAATATATATAAGTATATATATCGTATTCAGGATGCACTGCTGAGCTATGTATGTGCCTAAACACACACTTGTTTGCGTAAAGCACAGCTCCTGGGCAATGAACTTGCTTAGAAGTGTTTTTGCATGATGCCAAAAATCACAAAGATGACGTAATATTTAGATTGGTAGATATTTATTGGTAAATATTTCTACGAATTCATTTACTGATACCACAGAGAAATTTAAATAGTTCTGTAAAAGAACGTACACACTACTAGAAAGAAGTATCCATGCGTTAAGCCTTCCTCGCTACATCGTGCTAAAAACTATACCTCTACGTCAACACCTGAAATTCATCAGCAGTTGTGTGTATGCTTACCCTTGGTTTTATTCGGGGCATTACCTTTCTGCATAATTTATTCACATGTTTCAAATGATCTCATATCTCTCTTGTATTTACATTTACTTGGTAGGTCTTTCTTTTTTTCCAGCTATGTTGCCTTTTTCACTGTGATCCTATGTGTGAGGAGAAAACTTCGTTGCACATTTCATGCTGTGTTCTTAGAGTTATTTTTCTTGTGCCCTAATTATTGTTTATGATTATATTGTAGAACAGACGCTTTTGTCCCGCCCTTATGTTCTGTTTGGCGTGCCCTGAGTGATCCACAAATATGATGAAATGTTTCGCATTGTAGGTATAAGTAGCTGCATAAGGGGTAAAGAAATCAGCTTATTTCTTTGTTCCGTGGCACACATCCTATTGCTCAGTAACATATGACGCAGTGACCACGTTGCAAGTTCAGGAGTGTGTAGGCAGCCTCCCTCATCATGGCCATGCACTCGCACAACAGACGAGAACATTACTCCTTTGAGGAGACACTGGCCATAATACGCAATTATTGCAGTGAAAATAAACATCTATGAGTGTGTGAAGTCATCACATTTATTCTACTAAGCATAGTAGAGTCTCTTTCTCTTCTATACATCGCCATGCACTTGCATAGCCTTTATCTCGAAAAGCAGGGCAGCATAAAGAACTGCCAGCATTCTCTGACAGAAAGCAGCCAAGCGCAGCGTACGGTCATTACTTAGGTCATTCGAGGCATGCCGGGGGATGGACGTTATCTACAGCGGCCTCTGTGCACGCAGCTTACTCTCTTTTTATACATTTTCACCATAGGGCAACTATACTTAGATTCAATTACGGCCACGAGCTGAGCTCTTACACTCTCTTGGCAAGCTTGTTGGCTTCCCGAACCCCCATAGCATCTGGTTCTCTTGCTGTATAGTTTTCTACTTGTCAAGTATGAAACCTAACGCAGCATTTTCTTCATTTTTACATCCTATTAGGCTCTTTGTAGCAGAAGTACATTTAATCTATAAT
Source organism: Dermacentor albipictus (assembly GCF_038994185.2). Taxonomy (NCBI): domain Eukaryota; kingdom Metazoa; phylum Arthropoda; class Arachnida; order Ixodida; family Ixodidae; genus Dermacentor; species Dermacentor albipictus. The sequence goes on along the minus strand of NC_091823.1, from coordinate 134,154,241 downwards.
GCCACAATATTATCCCAGACTATAAGGGGATTCGTAAAGTGTCTTTGGTGCACAGATGAGAGGTATGAAAGCATCAAGCGTTAAGCCGAAGAAATATGCAATGCAAACAGGCATTGAAAGTTATAACAAATGGTGGTGACTCAGATTTGCATTTGGAAGCACCACAAAAGAAATCGCAGACCCAGTGGCCGCATTCGAGTTTTTCAGAAATAGGTTACCACTTTTTTTACATGTGAAGCAGGCCATTTACAAAGGATCAAAGAACATTTCTTTTTGTTTGCACATGTACAACTTTTTAGCATTTAATCTACCGATAAGTCTTCTGAAAAACTCATCGAACCTTCCAAACACAAAATTGGAAATATAAGTCTTCATCAAATTAAATCAAATAAACATCATTAGGCAATTATTATTGTGCAAAAAATGCTTTCATTTATCCGGGTGACATTTACCTCAGGCTTTTTTGTATGTGCGACTGTGGTGTGTGTGCGCACGCGTGTGTGCTTTATTTTGAGGCGGCCGCATTATCAAAGTGAATGACATACGAAATTTTTCACGAGGACCAATATTCATTTTATATTAGTTTTCTTTGAATTTACTTGTTTTGATGATGTTGCCAACTAAAAGATCCTAATACTTCTTGCTCTTTGTCCCCATTATGAACTCTCATTAGGCCCCTTCCCTGTTGTACTAAGGATGCAAGTGAGTGCTGCTTCATTACAGAAAAGCCCGATCTTAATTACGCCAAAAAGCTGAATGTCAAGGGAAACCCATTTTTATATCTCCTGTTAAGACTAATATTTCTTGACGCTTTGCTTTCGAGCATGCGTTGAGATAGATACGAAATGTATTCTACTGTGGGTGATTTTATGCAGTGTTGTACAGAATGCCGTTATGGAAGTAGCTTCTTTTGGGAGGAACGAAGAACTGCACCTTCCCGTTAAGAGCCGATAGAAGTGTAACGGCAACTCTTTAGACTTACGAAGGAACGGCAGAGGGAACAGCGTTGCTTCTGTAAACGTTCCACGGAATTCAACAGACACACGCACATAGGTAGCACATCATGGAGGTCTGACAAAAACAACGAGATGCAGCTCCCGCTGAGTTCGAACAAGAGACTTTACTAAGTTTAGAATATGTATCATGGAAGCTTTTCTTTTTCACTCATACTGCAATATTGAATCGGCATTGATTAAACGCCGCAATGTTGTTCCTTTCGATGTGGCTTGTTGTGGAAGAAATTTAATTGTATTGGTGCGTGTAAGTAACTTTCTATTTGCGCATCTGAAGTGCAGTATCCCGACTGCGCATTTGAAGACCGAAGTGGAAAGTTCCATATATGTTGCACGTTTAATGAACGAGCAAGAAATTTGCAGTTAGACATGTCCAGAGTATGACCGATGCTCCAAGAAATAAAATCATCTAGGAGCTTTTCTTTCGATAATTATCTCCTGATAATATGCTGCCGGCAATGTTCGAATTCGTATGTATAAGTAGATCGATGTCAGTTACAATTTGCTTACTTTATTTCGCCTCAGTATTATTCGACACCATATATTATTTTAGGAAAATCGAATGTAACGTTAATATACCACGCGTTACAATGTTCGGCATGTAATGAACGCGGTCCTTTCGTACTAAAGGAAACTGTAGTGGGAGCTCGTTTCAAGATTGGGAAAGAACGAGGAACGAGCTTTTGTTCCTGTTCTAGAGGAGTGTGTACAACACTGCTTTTAGGCTCATTTTTGAAGTTTATGAATGAATGAACGTTGAGAACTGCTGCTATGTGACCATGGATGTTCACAACAAATAAGTGCTGTAGAAGAAATACACTAGTCTCGAAATAACGCAGGTATGGTATGGTATGAAGAACTTTATTGGGTCGTGAAGGTCAACCCTAGGTTTACGAGGGCTGTTCCTACGTTGGGACTTTCAGGCCGAGCCCTTAAACCACATCGCGGACCTTCAGGACTGCCCGTAATAGGTCAGAGAGTGTTTCACTGAGTAGCTTTTACCGCCAGGCATTTCCATTTTTGTTTATTGGCTTTCTTCTATTGAATGCCCTCGCTAAATGCTAACTCGGCTAAAAGTAAGCGCGGGGCGTCATTTTCGACTTCAATAGGCTAAACGTCCTCGTAATACCTACGGTGGAAAGTTGCGGAGCATACTCCCAAAGTAACATTTTACGTTCTTAAATCGTAAGCACTGCAAAGGAACATAGATAAGTTTTTTCAAGCAGGTTCCGCAACTGCAAATTAGCTTCCGGTTTTTTATAGAGCTTATATTGTGTTTTTGGTCTGCAACGTTGCTTTACCATCTAAGGTCTAGTTGTTGAAAAACTGACTATTGTTCTTAACGTTGTGGTAAAAATGCTTGTATTTTTGGCGTCTTAAAATGTTTCCTTCAATATGCAAATATCTATACATGAGGACTGAAAGGCTGTGCCAAACGGTGCAATAGAGGAATGAGTTAGTGGAGCAAACAAAGAAGTATGGCTGTGAAATCAAACCATAGTAGACATTTGTTAGATGCAGAACTGATGTTGTATGATCGATGCAGTTCACATACGAGAAAACTTATAGTAGGCAAACGAGAAGATGTATTAACACTCTTTGTAAGGCGCACATTCAACATTTATTCAGAAATAAGAAGTCCAACTTGGCTACCATTGTAATGAATGTTGTTGGGAAGCTATCTTTCACAACACATCGATTATGTGTACTCTCAAGCATTGACTCAGACGTGAAATAACAGCCGCACTTTATATCAAGAAAGACACTGGTTAGGTGTGAAAGCCGAGTTACTGGCACTCTTTGAAAAAAATTGATTTTTACCAAGGTTGACGACTGGGCGTGTTGGTATAGCATATTGGAGGTTGGAATGCGCAACAGTTTGACGATACACACCGAAGAGACACACACCACAGAGCGCTACTTGCAACTATCGTTTTGTTCCCTTGCGAGTGGAATAAATACAGGAAGATACTCAGGGGGGAGGGCGGTAGCGACAAAAAAACAAACAAAAAACTAAAATAGTTTTGACAAATATTGCCATCTACCAATGCCAAGCCGGCTTTCTCATGCGATCGTTTTCGCTCCACTCATCACAAAAAACCCCGGATACGAAATTTCCGATTAGCGCTTGAGGAAATCTAATTCCTTTGCACTAAGGGAAACTGAGGGCGTGCTCACGCACATACTACCCAAACGCGCAATCTCAGCAGCTTCGATTATCTCCCGCGTTATTTGGCTGCCATCTTTACTAACAATCTTACAATTCTTGAATAATGGCCGACATCCGCAATCTCTACAATGTATCCCAAGGTGTCCGGCGACTGTTCTTGAAACGTTATAATCATGTTCCTTTAATCTTTCGTTTAAACATCGTCCAGTCTGTCCGATGTACTTTCTGCCGCACTGAAGTGGAATGGAATATACCACGCCCTCAGCGAAGTCGACGAACTTATTTATGTGTTGTGTTTCACAACCTCGTTTCTGTGTGGCACCTGGGTTAACCTTTGCACACATGCTCAGCAGTTTCTCCGGTGCGGAAAACACCACTTTTACCTCGCATCTTTTACCAATTTTCTTTACTCGGTGCGCGATCGAATGAATGTACGGCATCACTACTATTTTTTGTCGTGTGCTTGGACCGCAAGGCTCCTTCCCAGATAACGGGGCCCTGGTTCCGATTTCCTTGAACAAACATTGTGCCACAGATACTAATAGTTGTAAAGGATAACCTGCCTCCGTGAGCCTGCGCGTTTGCTCCCGAAAGCTGTCAGCAATGCTATGATGGCACGATTTTTGCAACGCGTTTCTGTAGCATGACTTAACTATGCCTCGTTTTACGATTTTGGAATGCGCAGATTCGAAGGGCAAAAGAGGCTTATTTGCACGCGGTTCGTACTGCCAACAACAATGACTGGAGCCCAGACTTAGTTTTAAGTCAAGAAACCTAATTGCTCCACCGCATGGCTCTTCACTTGTGATCACCAATGGCTCTAGCCCCTCTCTGAAAATACTTTCAAGGTTTGTCAACAGCGACTGATTCTTGTTATCAACGTTGTCCACTAAAACTAAGTAATCATCAACAAACCTGAACACACGAGCAACCCGTGAATACATGAGGCGTGCGGCTAGGGATCTGTCAATGTTGGCTAGGAACAGGTCACTCAGAATCGGTGCAATAGACGAACCTATACATATTCCTTGTTTTTGAAGGAAAATGTCCCCATTCCAAGACACGTAGGTGGATGTTAAATACATGGACAACAACTCTAAAAACGCTTCAACATGCATCTGTGAATCATTTTGAAAAGCAACGTTTCCGTATTTGTCAATACATCGTTCAATGCACAGCAAGAGCTCTTTGTGAGGAATTGAGGAACTTTATTCCTCAAAGTAGTGTTTTCCGCACCAGAGAAATTGCTGAGCATGTGTGCAAAGGTTAACCCAGGTGCCACACAGAAACGAGGTTGTGAAACACAACACAGAGAGAAGTTCGTCGACTGCGCTGAGGGCGTGGTATATTCCATTCCACTTCAGTGCGGCAGAAAGTACATCGGACAGACTGGACGATGTTTAAACGCAAGATTAAAGGAACATGATTATAACGTTTCAAGAACAGTCGCCGGACACCTTGGGATACATTGTAGAGATTGCGGATGTCGGCCATTATTCAAGAATTGTAAGATTGTTAGTAAAGATGGCAGCCAAATAACGCGGGAGATAATCGAAGCTGCTGAGATTGCGCGTTTGGGTAGTATGTGCGTGAGCACGCCCTCAGTTTTCCGTAGTGCAAAGGAATTAGATTTCCTCAAGCGCTAATCGGAAATTTCGTATCCGGGGTTTGTTGTGATGAGCGGAGCGAAAACGATCGCATGAGAAAGCCGGCTTGGCATTGGTAGATGGCAATGTTTGTCAAAACTATTTTAGTTTTTTGTTTGTTTTTTTTGTCGCTACCGCCCTCCCCCCTGAGTATCGTCCTGTATTTATTCCACTGACAAGGGAATAAAACGATAGTTGCAAGTAGCACTCTGTGGTGTGTGTCTCTTCTTTGTGTATCGTCAAACTGTTGCGCATTCCAACCTCCAATTTGACTTTTACAACACAATATTTCCTTTTACAAACATATGCTTATCATCATTTATGTGCACAAAAATGCATTTGTTCATGTCGTGCACACTTTGAATTTGTGTTGGTGTGTTGGTGTCGTGCGCACTTTGCATAATAGAAATGGTTTTGGTTCAGCACTTCTATGCCCTTTCTTTTCGCTATTGGTAATCGCACGCTTTTGCATCTGTAAAAGTGTTATCAAGCTTATGTAAGCTTGATAAGCTTGATACATAACCTTATGTAAGCTTATCAAGCTTACACGCCAAGTTTTAGAGTAAGCATGTAAAATATGACAGCCAGGAGTTTTGGGCATTTCCTATTCAGTAACTGGCCAAAATTCACCAAAACACATGCATCACTCAATGGGCAGCACTTTTAAACATTATATTTCAGAAGATAGACCTAGTCTTAAACACTTTTTATTAGCAATGTCGTGAGCGTACTTCCTTCTAATAAAATGCGCATTTATAATACTTAGTCGGCATCTGATGTTGCGTTGTAGCAGTGTCTTGGCTTGGGTAAAAACGCAGTTAGCGTAAGTGCGGTAAATGCGTATAATATTACAAGAAATCGCCCTCTCGGTGTTGCCCATTTAAACTTGTTGAAACGCCGTTAAGCTTTTGAAACATGATTTTTTTTTAAATATTGCCCATTTACCTACATTTGTGTATTGTAGTGAAGCTAAAAACCTTTGAGGGTGCAATGGCAAAACTTTTTATTTTTAGACATGTTAGAATATATAAGGTTACGACATGACTGTATTAACGCAGCAACTTCTGCAGGCATGAATGTGAGCTGTGAATTTCCCTTCTATCATGTGCGCACTGTCCATGCGCGTCTACTGGTCGATCGATTTGCCCTAGCGCTGCGATCTGCTAGCCGCCTGGTTAGCGCAGATGGTAGACCGACCGACCGACCCGTAAAGGCGCTAGGTCCAAGTTCGAATCCCGGACCAGGACGAATTTTTCTTCAACTGCGAAGCGTTCTTTCTGAGAAACCCTTGTGAGTGAGTTCCCTGAGTAGTAGTGAATCTTTCCTTTCATGAACATTGTTCTCATAATGGATTGTATCTTTCACGGCTTTCTCTTGGTTCAAGCACAATATTGAAAAGCACAATGGGCGTTGAATATAAATTTGCCTTTCCCTTGCGCACTACATCACCCTGTGTCGTAATTGTTGAGTGACAAACCACAATGAATATCATAAGAAGCCAACAAACACTGACACCAAGGACTACGTAGGGGAAATTACTTGTTCTAAATGAAATAAAGAAATAAAATGAAATAAAGAAACGATAAATAAATGGAAATGACAGCGGATGATGAACCAACTTGCCGCACGTGGGGACAGAACCCGCAACCTTCGCATTTCACGTGCGACGTTCTACAAATTGAGCTTCCGCTTATTCATGTTTCCTAGTAGAACCCTGGGAGTGTTAGCCAGCGCCACCACTCAAAGACATTCCCGGTGCACGTGGAACGTCCTTTCTGCCACAGGCGTCCCGAGAACGTGATCTTTTGGGTGAAGGCGACTGCTCAATAAACCCACACATGCTACCTTAAGGCATCAATGTTACTGGATTCTAGACCCTCATTATTTAATGAACTACACGGAAGAGATTAGCCGTAGAAAACAACGTACACTGACACCAAGGACAACATAGGGGAAATTACTTGTTCTTAATAAATTAAACAAAGAAACGATAAATTAATGGAAATGAAAGTAGTTGAAGAAACATCTTGCCGGATGTGGGGACCGAACCCACAATCTTCGCTACTTGCCGTGAAGTGCGAAGGTTGTGGTTTTGGTCCCCACCTGCGGCAAGTAGTTTTTTCATTCACTTTCATTTCCATTATTTATCGTTTCTTTATTTCATTTATTAAGAACACGTAATTTCCCCTATATTGTCATTGGTGTTAGTGTTTGTTGGCTTCTTATGATATGACTAATAAAAAAATCGGGCCCCCCAGTTAATCCCCTTCTTTCTCGTTTAATTAACCACAATAAAGTAGCTTTCGAGACAGTACTTGGCGTAATACTCTAAAGGCCGCTAGAATTTCGTGGGATTGGAACACGGTCTAAAGAAAATGCTTTAAGCTGTGAAAACGTAATGTTGCGATTGATGACATCGAAAAATTGTTTGAGTTTTCTTACACTTATGTAGAAATTCTTAGGCGCAGCAGCACATATACATATCTGGAAATGTTGTTTACCCGTGCAAGAACAAAAAAATAGATTTCAATTACATGGAAGGTCTTAGAACCAACCAAACCGGCACATATGCGACTGCAAATTAGGCTAAAAGAATTGGTAGCGATGGAATTGAAAATCAAAGAAGTTGCTGTGCAGAATGGAGGTGTGTGGTGAGTGAAAAACATTGTAAGCATAGATGAAGTATGCTGATGCGAGACGGAGTAAGTCGAATATAGCTAGAATAGGTAGAATAGGTAGAGCAGGTAGAATGTATTAGAAAAATGAAAATCGCGATACCGATCACGCAGAAACACTAAATCGGGTATGTGCAGTGAGCCGCTTTTCCGAGTCTTGAAGCATCGTGCACCGTGGCATAATAAACAAAGAAATTCAAGAACAGGGGGCACTGGCGAAAACTGTCAACAAGAAACACGTCACGTTAGTGTTATTGCGTTATTCCGTTATTTCATCCGTTATTTGACGTGAGCCTCACAAAAAAAATGTGAGATAAACTTACAGACAATGTTTTATTTTATATTCTTTCCCGCTAAAACTAAAAACCTTTTGTTTGTGTTACCTAGCATCTAGCTAACAGCACGCCAGGCGCGAAAGATACATGCACCATACAGGCCAGTGATGCACCAGACAGGCCAGCGAAGCCAGCGAGGCCGATTGTGCATGTGACGTTCGGCTGCTCGGCAACCCGTCTTTTTTGGATGTAGCGTGTTTGTTCGCGTTCCTTCTTGCGTTCCTTCTGAACTTCGACAAGGCACCACTCTACTTTACGACGACGGCAAGGTCAGAATTTTTTTTTTTACTTACTGCGACGCATTTCAAGCACTTTTGGCTTTTACTGCACGGAAGCAAGACTTGTGACGCAGTTAGCGAAAAATAGCTCCGCCATTGTGGCATAGTTGATTTGAGTTAATGACTCGTACTGGTAGATGCTTGCGATGGTTTCTGTTATAACTTATATCCGTAGTTTTGGGGCACGCTTGCCACACCCGGCGTTGTGACGGAATTAGCGAAAAGCAGCTCGGCCATGTCCCGCAGCTAGTTTTGCGTGCACTGACCCTTAGTGGCACACCTTCATGACGCATTCACTGAGTGCACAAAATATTGTAAATAGTTTCGTTACTTTTTGGGATACTTTTGAGGCACGCTCGCTGCGCCTGGGGTTGTGACGCAGCAAAGAAGCAAATCGGCCGTGGTGACAGTTTGGCGTGTTCTCAATCTTATCGAGATAAGTTTGTGATGTTTTCTACGGCCCCGCAAAATATACCTGCTTTTGGTCCTCGCGCTTGTCGAAAACGCGACGAGTTATATTGCCAAGAGCGATTACAGTGGAGTGTGTTGGTTGCGCTGAGAGAACGCGCAAAGGATAACGCCGTGCGGCTAAAAAACCAAGCACTCAAAAATTATGTCTTCAGAATGAGTGAAAACAGGCTTTGCACGCATGAATTCCTCGTGAGTGCGAGCAGAAGCCATTCTGCGAGCGTCTAGCATAATCTGGTTGAGAGTCTGTGTTGTGTCCACCTCTGTGTATGTAGCGTACAATCGCGTCGGCTGAGGCCAAGTTGTTTTGGAAACGCGCCGCCGCTCGTACATTTGTGCTACTAAAGTGCAGGAAATAGTGTCCAGGAATGGGCATCAGATGGAAATCAGCGGGACTGGGAACATGAATCCGATGTTTCTGTCATAATTTATAGTACGGCTTCGAATGAGTCGGGTATTTTCGGCGCCATGTATGTAAAAGCGAATTGCCTTTATTTCTAATGCCACCAGTTCACCACTATCGCGCATTTCGCCTCTACACGCAGTTTTTCTATGAGGGCTAAATACCAAAATTACACATGCCTGTATTTTACTTTTTACAGCTGATCCCGTCCAGTGGAGCTTCGTGCGGGAACTACTGCTGCTTACCTGAGGCCACAACGTTGAATGAACACACAGAAAGCCCGGAAGGAGCATTAATATAGAGCGAAATAAACACTTCATCATTTACAAGGCGTTTTGCGATTACATTATGAAATTGCACGCGGCACAGATTCAATGGAGGCTTGTAAAGATAGTTCGCAATATTTTAATTAAATGAACAATTCAGCAATAAGACGGTGCGTGGTTCAGCCGCAAAAGCAAAAAGAAGAAAGAAAGGTGCCGAGTATAGTAGCCGGCGTAGCGCGTGCTTGCTAGCGTTCCAAACGCGCGAGCCAAAACCGAAACCGGAGGTAGCTAATCGTGTCTACTTGGTGTGTTACAGTGAATTCGGCCACTGGGATCCATGGGAGTGTCCGCTCTGATTGAAGTCTTTCTCTATGGGTGGATTAGCTGCTTTTGAGAAGGGTCAGCTGGTCCTGAACTGCCAATGAAAGGTCGCTATAGATATCGCGCTAAATTTCATTTCGCTTTGTGCCAGACTGCTTCTGACCTACAGCGCAAGACTGAGAGCATCGTCTGGAAATTCTTAAGCAGGTGCTATACTATACAATAAGGGCAAAGAGCTCCAGGATGTGCGCCGACTCGCGAGTGGATTTTGTTCATAACAGCACGCATATTTATATATCCATGCCTGAAAAATACTCACCTCAGCGCATTCTAGAAACCGGTTTTCCTTCTGATACAATTTGATGGAAATATCAATGACACAATCATCTTTCTTGTTTTTTAATAATAAAAGGCCTCAGTAAGCTCACGTGCCATCGAGTCACGACTGCTTTTCAAAATTTTCGTTCTTGCCAGCAAAGGCAGGCAGAAATTATCCCGTGTAGTCAAAGGGCATGCGAATGGGCACCGACTTTCGATAAGGAGCGGAAAAGGGTATAATTGGCCCTTACACTGCAATCTCCCCACCATATGTCCATAGCCAAAGCCGATGCCACTCGTTGACTTGTGACATATTGTCACATTCTGTAATGTTTCAAGAAAAGGACGCTGATGGTGGCCTTCTAGACGACGAAGAAGAGTTCAAGTTTCCTTTCTCTGTTCTACACATGTTTGCTCCGCCAATAAAGACCATCTCTAAATAGACGTACGCTTCTTCCCATCCTTCCCGTAACATAATTTCCAAGTTAAAAGCACGCTCACCTCGAGAATGCCGTAAATTCAAGAATTGGCGCCTCCTGATTCGTGGCGCAGCCTTGTTTTAGGCTTCGATGTGACGCGAGTCTGCTGACTCCATGTGGTTAACGCGCAGTGAGGAACTACTTCAGCTTACCTTGCCTTTATTTTTGGCTAGGCAATACTCCATCTAGAAAACACCCCCGTTTCTTCCATGAAAGAAGCTGGTCTTCCAAACTGGCCCAGCGCACATGAATGGTGTGAATGAGCCATTAAAAAGGGCGTTGTCATTTCTTCATGGCTGGTATAACGTGTCAATTCCTTTCGCCGACTTATATTGCTTGTCTGCCACGAACTGCTCATGAAAAGCTGACCCTGGAAATTAAAACGTGGGCGGAACAGCATTTAGTCCATGGACGAAGCTCTAACAACAAGAAAATTGGAAGATAATCCTTACAACATCCTTGTCCACATTTCTTGAGACAGTTATTCATAGTGATATGAAGTAACGGAAATCGTCAGAAGCACGCTATAGCATGCTAAGAATGAGATTGTAGCCCACAGTGACAGGAGCACTTGTCCTCATCAATGTTAACAAGATTTTTTTTTTTCAGAAAGAGCATATCGATTGAGAAAACACGCATAACAAGCGTCTTTTTCTTTTCTGACCATGGCTCATTCGCCCATTTTCATTGCTACGTAGCAATCAATTCCTGTTTTCTTTTTAAGCCACTCCACTCTTTGGGGGAAGGACTTGACGAGGCGGAAAGATGAAGGGGCGGTGAAGGAGCTAGCATCCCTTCACTATGAACAAAGCACGTTCTCAAGCCAATGCGAAGTAACTCCCTGAGGGCACTCCCTGAGGCGCGGACCTAATGGACCCAACGATCAAGTGGCTCAGCTGCTACTTTACACAGGGAGCGTTGCCACGCGCAAATTACTCGCCCGAAAGACAAGCGGTAACTACGTCGGTCATTCCCTTCTAGGCTATTCTGAGTCTTCATACCACGAAAGTTCAGAGGAAAGTGGATTTGCTGGGTGAAAATTAGGGCGGCCCCTGTGCCCCATTAATCGTAGTAGCGCCTGTTCCTTCAGGGTATACGCGAGAGTGTGCTCCGTTGCGTCAATCTATATTGTGTTGTCTTCACCTTATTCTTTACCATGCAAAAACATAAATTTTGAGCCTGACGTTGCATACGATGTGAGCTAGGAATAGTGAAAGCGGTTAGCGACATGCTAAATGCGGCGCCGCCAAGTACAACTGTGTTCTACTGCAAAATGACTCGGCAACATGTTATTGGCTATCGACACCGTCTGCCTCTTGCAGATGTTTCGCTGCCTTGCTAGTATAAAGTGCATCTCTTCAATATCTGTCTTATGAAGATTCCATTCGGTTTCACTACGTAGTGTACAGAAAAACTCATTTCGGCTCTATTGTTCAAATCTGGCCACTGGAAGCCACTTTCATCGACCAAGCTTTGATCTTGAATGGCTAGCTCGGCCTTTCGTGGTACTTGGAGGTGAAGTAGATTTCGGAACCGTAAAATTCGCAATGACATTATTGCTCTGAAATGTTGATATTCATCCCTTTTGCTACATATACCTTCTGACTTTATTCCACGAAGTTGCCGAGGCCCAAAAACACAATTTTGTGTCTGCAGAAAAGCAGTATAGCTAAAACATGCAGCTTTTATAGGACAGGTAGTCACCCGATGTCAAATAATATAGACATGGCTCTTGTGTAAAGCAGCCAAACTTTCTGGAAATATAAAAAGAACGCTAGCCTGTATATTCAAATCAATTCATATTCAACAGCTTCAATCAATAGTTTTTAGTGGTTTTGTGTTGCTTATACATGTAAGTGCATACTCCAGGCGAACACATAGGGAACGTAAATTTATGCCTCCAGATAGGATTGCGACGTTCTGATATTTGCGGCTGCAGTAGATCGTACACGGTGATTGAGGATGGTGTCCAAACCATTTTAAATGTAGCCTTTGCGCCACTGCGCCACATATTGTGCAAGTGGCCTGGGTAACTATTTATATGCGCCTTTACACATAGTCAGTCTCCACTCATTAATAATAAAAGCACCTTCATCGAAGGTTTTCTTTATTAGCATTGTTTTTATTGTAGCTTACGTATGGCAAAAACAGAGCACTGCCACCAGATATGAAGCGTGTCAAAGCCGCAATATGTAACAGAGGTAGTGCTAATGCTGGATGATTGCCCATGTAATAGACCACTCACATGAAAGTGTTGAAACAAAAAAATATACATTAACCGCGCCTAGGGGCCTTGACTGTTGGATCAGGTTATTATTGGCGTATCACTGGCTCACTGGCTCTTAGGGCAAAGTCTCGCCACTTCTCCATGTATTCGAGCGTAACGGTAGAACGCCGTGAATTCAGCCAAGATTGTGAGGTGACTGAGGTTTCATTAGACTGAGTTTGTGTTTGCAGTTGTCTCCAGCATTTGTTTATTTATAAATTTATTGATAAAGTTAGGTACAATTGGGACGGAAGCACCCTCAGTAACGTTCCTTTCTTTCGCAACAATTGTTCTTTACAACGTCTCCGCTATTACCCCCTGACGCCTCAGTAACTAACCACAAGAATCCCTGCGCGTCCTAATTGTTACTGCTTGAAGCTTAAATAACAAGTTTTCAAATTTTCTTTTACTGTTATCCGTGCATTCGCCACATATTGCTGGTCTAACAGAAACATGGTTGCATGAGAACAAATACGACACCAAATAAACACCTCTAGGTTGTACAGTTGTTAGAATTGATTGACGTCATGGAAGCGGAGGTGGCGTTTCATTACTTTTGCGGTCCGACTTAAATTTTCAGTAGCCCCAGCCCTCCTTATACCGAATCAGTTTGGTGTAAGGTCTTCTTTGAAAGCATATCGATAGTATTTGGCGGTATATACCACCCACCATCACCGAACATGGCTCTGCTGCTCGCTTTAACGACATGCATGCACGAGAGTATCATGTCTTCTTTATTATTGTTCAATATTTCAATCCTTGTCATTTTAACGTCCCCGTTACCTTGTGGCCATCATTATCACTCACCGCCTATGATGTAGAAGTAAGCAAAGCGCTGTTAGATTCTTCATTATATCTTGGTTCAAAACAAATTGTTGAATCAAACACAAGAGGTGCTGCAGTTTTAGACTTAGTTTTTGTTAGTCCCCGCCTTTTAGATAATAGTTTCGAATGTGAAGTTACAGGTGGTATTTTAGACCTCAAGGTCCATCTCTTATTTATTTCCGTTCCAGTTCGTAACAATCCCTTTCTTTATTCTAATTTCCCTGATTTTTCACGTGGCGACGATGCTATTATTGATCTTTTATGTGAACCTGAATTAGAATGTCTAAGTGAATCCAATGATGCCAATTTCTTTGTGGCTTCTCTTCAAAAGATTGTGGCAGGCGTATTAAGCACATCGTCCCTCTGAAAAAAAAAAGATCCTAATCTTCCATGTGTTTCGCGTGAGATACTTCACATGTTGTGTCGCATTGCTATGTTAAGTGGATTAAAACGAAACAATGACCCCTTGAAATAGCCAAATTTAACGCAACCGAGGTGGCACTTCGCGTAACAATTATTACAGCAAAGACGTGTACTTCAGGGTTAAATTACAAGGTGTAATGAAAACCAACAGAAGAAAATTTTAGGCTTAAATCTTACCCAGCTCACCCTCCTGAAATACAGTTGTTATAAATAATGTCTCTTCTAATGAGCCCATAATTATTGCCACAGCATTTAACGAATATTTTCATCCAGTATTCACAACTCATAACTTTGACTTACTCACATTGTTCAATTGGTGATATTACCGTGCCTCTCGAAAGAATCTTGAATGTAATTTTGCGCTTAGAAATTAAAAGATCCTATGGCCCTGATGAGATTAACAAGGCTTATCTTCTTACATATTGTGTTTGGAGTAGTCGATATTCGGCTTTAATTTTTGCAAAGTCTTTATCGACTTCACCAGTTCCCTTAGTTTGGAAATTGGCCAAAATTCTGCGCTTGTATAAATCCGGCAAGAAATAGTCATCATTCAACCACCGACGGATGTCATTAACATCTCAATCATGTAAACCTCTTGAACACATATTCTTTAAGCATATTATGAGGTTTCTTGAAAATAATTCAATTTTGAGTGGTGCCCAGCATGCTTTTCGTCCCATGTTTAGTATAATAACTCAGCTCGTAGAATTTTACCATGACATTTCACTCGCTCTCGACACTGGAAATCAAATAGATGACATTTCCATAGATTTTTTCAAGGCATCCGACACAGTTACGCCCTCAAAACTTCTCCATAACCTCAGCGCTATACTTAATAACTCTTAGTTGACTGGATCGCTAGTTTTTACATAACCGTTGCCAGTATGTTTCGTGTAATCCTTCAAACGCGTATGTAGTAAATATGGCCTCTGAAGCACCCCTGGGTTGAGTGATGGGACCACGTTTGTTCTTAATCTATATTATTGATTTGCCGGATTCATCATCATCATCACCCTGGCTATGCCCATTGCAGGGCAAAGGCATCGCCCATACTTCTCCAACTACCCCGGTCTTGTGCTGATTGATTGTGGCCATGTTGTCCCCCCAAACTTCTTAAACTCATCCGCCCACCTCACTTTCTGCCGCCCCCTGCTACGCTTCCCTTCGCTTGGAATCCAGTCCGTAACCCTTAATGACCAACGGTTATCTTCCCTTCTCATTACATGTCCTGCCCAGGCCCATTTCTTTTTCTAGATTTCAACAAATACGTCATTAACTCGAGCTTGTTCCTTGACCCAATATGCTCTTTTCTTATCCCTTAAAGTTACACCCATCATTCTTCTTTCCACAGCTTGTTGCGTCGTCCTCAATTTAAGTAGAACCCTTTTCGTAGGCCTCCAGGTTTCTGCCCCGTAGGTGAGTACTGGTAAATCCCCGCTGTTATACACTTTTCTCTTGAGGGATAACGGCAACCTTCTGTTCATGATCTGAGAATGCCTGCCAAATGCACCCCAGCCCATTCTCATTTTTCTGATAATTTCAGTATCATGGTCGGGATCCGCGGTCACTACCTGCCCCAAGTACATGTATTCCCTTACTACTTCCAGTGCCTCGCTACTTATCGTAAATGGCTGTACTCTTGCGAGACTGTTAAACACTACTTTAGTTTTCTGCAGAATAATTTTTAGAGCTAACTTTCTGCTTTGCTTCTCAAGCTCAGTGAGCATGCATTGCAATGGGCCCCCCGAGTTACTAAGCAAGGCAATATCATCAGCGAATCGCAAGTTACTATGGTATTCCTCATTAATTCTTATCCCAAATGCTTCCCAATCTAAGTCTCTGAATACCTCCAGTAAACACGCTGTGAATATATTTGGACAGATCGTATCTCCCTGTCTTACGCCTTTCTTTAATGGCATTTTGTTACTTCCTTTATGGAGGACTACGGTGACTGTGGAGCCGCTGTAAATGTCTTTCAGTATTCTTACATACGGCTCGTCGACACCCTGATTCCATACTGCCTCCATGATTGCTGAGGTTTCGACTGAATCAAACGCTGTCTCCTAATCAATGAAAGCTATATATAAGGATTGGTTATACTCCTCACATTTCTCTATCACCTGAGTGATAGTGCGAATATGGTTAATTGTTGAGCAGCCTTTACGAAATCCTGATTGGTCCTTTGGTTTACAGAAGTCTAAGGTGTTCCTGATTCTATTTGGATTACCTAAGTACATGCTTTGAAGGCAACGGACAGTAACCTGGTCGGTATTTAATTTGCCATGTCACTGTGTCCTCTTTCTTATAGATTATGGTTATGTTGGCGTTGTTACAAGATTCCAGTACGCTCGAGGTTATGAGGCATTGCGTAAACAGAGTGGCCAGTTTTTCTAGAGCAATCTGCCCACCATCCTTCAAGAAATCTGCTTTTATCTAATCCTTCCCAACTGCTATCCGCCTTTGCATAGTTTCCAAGGCTTTCTTTACTTCTGCCGGCGTTACTTGTGGGATGTCGAATTCCGCTAGAATATTCTCTTTTCCATTGTCGTCGTGGGTGCCGCTGGTACTGTATAAATCTCCACAGAACTACTCAACCACATGATCTAACTCATGCATAATATTAATGGTATTTCCAGCTTTGTCTCTTCGCCCTTACGTCTGATTCTTGCCTATTCGTAGTTTCTTCTTGACTGATTTTAGGCTTCCTCCGTTCCTCAGAGCGTGTTAAATTCTATCCCTATAACACTTCATTATGTCAGCTGTCTTACGCTTGTTGAAAAAGTTGGAAAGTTGTGCCAGTTCTATTCTAGCTGTAGGATTAGGGGCTTTCATACATTGACTTTCCTTAATCAGATCTTTCGTCTCCTGCGATAGCTTACTGGTATCCTGTATAACGATGTTACCACCGACTTCTATAGCACACTTCTTAATGATGCCCATAAAATTGTCGTTCATTGCTTCAACACTAAGGTCCTCTTCCTGATTTAAAGCCGAATATCTGTTCTGTAGCTTGATCCTGAATTCCTCTAATTTCCCTCTTACCGCTAATTAATTGATCGACTTCTTATGTACATGTTTCTTCTGTTCCCCCCTCAACTCTAGGCTAATTCGAGTTCTTACCATACTGTGGTCACTGCAGTGCACCTTGCCGAGCACGTGCACATCTTGTTTGATGCCAGGGTTAGCGCAGAGTATGAAGTCTATTTCATTTGTAGTCTCACCATTCGGATTTGCCGAATTATTTGTCCACGAAAATCCGCCTTTAGCATGGCGACTGTGTGCTCTATAACGCAATTAACATTAACGTTGATCCCGTTTCACTTAACGCTTCTTTTACGCAATCTTGCAGGTGCTGCGACAAATGGGAAATGAATATAAACTATTTAAAAACAGGCACTTTATCTTTTAGTTAGGACACTTCTGTTTCTTCGGTTACCTATTCGGTGGAACGCTTTTCCCTTTAACGGTTGTCTGAGCACAAGTACTTTGGCCTCCTCTACACAGCTAACATGTTATCGTCAAGGCATATTGAATACGCACGCAATAAATCAATAAAAATATAGGCTATCTGACTCGTATACTGCGAGAAGCTGCGCGCGAAACAACATTACTGTCATATAAATCGCTCATCGGACCCATTCTCGAATACGGTTACCCCATCTGAAACCCTGATAAGTATCTGACATTAACACCCTCAAATCAGATTAAAATAAAGAAATCCGTTTCATTTGCCGCTGACATGAGAGGAACTTTTCACTGTCATCTCACCTTGTTGGTCTAGGTCTACAACCTCTATACGAGCGGCGTGAGTGAATGCCTTAAATTGTTGCATAATCTCATTACCGCGCCATCTGATAAATTTAAACCTACTTGCAATAGCCACAAACCTAACTTTACACCAGTTAAACCGCGTACTAGCCTATTTATGTATAGCTTCTTTCCTCGTACTATTGTAAAACGGAAATTACTTCCAGGAGAAATAAGGTCACTGCCTTTAGAGGAGTTTTCGAATAAGTTAACTTGATTCACGCTGTGTTTATTATTACTCATTGCATATTCTGTTTTCAAATTATCATGATTCCTACAGCGTCGAAGTTAACTTGTACGGAAAAGTGGTTTGTTGTGCTATCCACTGTACAAAAATCACTCCTGTGAAAGCCCAATTGAGCTGCAGTGTGTATAAATAAATAGCTAAATAAATAAATACATAAATAAATAACAGCGCTATCAGAGTTTTGCTTAACGTAGGCCTTCAGATACAATTACGCGTGATGGCGACGTATGTTAGCGTCTGTTCCGAGTTCTTCAGTGGCTTTTGCCTGCGAAGATCCACACAATTGAGAGATCAGTATTGTCACGTAGTAGTTACGGTGAAGAAGGCAGAAAAACTGTGATTTACGAAACCAGCGTGTTCTTGGGAGAAATTGTGCCCTTAAAAGCAGGCTACACTAGAAGAACAAAGATAGCGGCGAGCACACTGGGCGACTGTCGAGAATTTGATCGATCGACCAAGCGCATTGGATTTTATACGTCAGTCGTCGAACGTCCCAGAGCAATCGCTGGGACCCACATGTCTTAAATAAAGTTCTACACTATTCGTGTCTTGCACACATGCAATCTGATTACTCAATCTTCGGTGACAGACAGTGGATGGAGCCAACGAGAACATTTCAGAAACTTCCGATATATGCAGGTGCGTCCTGCGCTATACGATAACATTTGTTAGGTGGTGAAACGTGGTTGCCCAATAAAGATAAACAACTACAGGTGTCAATACCCCCCTCCTAAAGAAAAGCATCAACCCGATGCTGCAAACAAACGAAAGTAATAAACAAAAATTGGCTGTGGCTTAGCTAAGGTTAAGCCCAGGATGCGAAGCATACTAGCCTTTATTTTAACGCGACAGCGTTAAGGAGCTCGTGTCGCAGAAAAGCCGGTGTCGTCGGCATCGGCTCAGGCATGCGGCGCTTTCTCAGGCGCACATTTCGTTGTCGTGCCGAACGCTGCGTTGCTCGACGCTCACCGCGTCCGATGCGGGGCGCGTAGTCGCTGCGCCGTAGCAAAGCCACCTAGAAAGAGTCTCTGTAGCACGCCGCAACCTTCGCTTCTCATTCCAACGACCAGCTCTGTCTCCAGGAGGCATCGCACCTCGTGAGCGTCTAGCAGAGGCAAACGCAGCTGCTTATATACCGCCGCGACGCCGCGAGCGATGGCACGAGTTGGAGCCCCGTTTCTCCTCTGTCGTGACGCCACGGTGTCACGTGGTATTGAAGGCGACACCGCCACGCCTGAGGAGCTGGGTTGAGCTCTATTAATATGCTTCGCATAAAAAAAATGGCTGTGGCTTAGCTAAGGTTACGCCCAGGATGCGAAGCATACTAGCCTTTATTTTAACGCGACAGCGTTAAGGAGCTCGTGTCGCAGAAAAGCCGGTGTCGTCGGCGTCGGCTCAGGCGTGCGGCGCTTGCTCAGGCGCACATTTCGTTGTCGCGCCGAACGTTGCGTTGCTCGACGCTCACCGCGTACGATGCGGGGCGCGTAGTCGCTGCGCCGTAGCAAAGCAACCTAGAAACAGTCTCTGTAGCACGCCGCAACCTTCGCTTCTCATTCCAACGAGCAGCTCTATCTCCAGGAGGCATCTCACCTCGTGAGTGTCTAGCAGAGGCAAGCGCAGCTGCTTATATACCGCCGCGACGCCGCGAGCGACGGTGCGAGTTGGAGCCCCGTTTCTCCTCTGTCCTGACGTCACGGTGTCACGTGGTATTGAAGGCGACACCGCCGCACCTGAGGAGCTGGGTTGGGCTCTAGTAATATGCTTCGCATAAAACACCCGTAGCAAAGAAACAACAAAACAAGGAGGCTAGTCAGCGTGCGTAAACGGGCTTAAGACGCACTACGTGGACCACTTCAGCTTGCCAAAATGCCGAGCGACGTCGCTGCAGTAGCAATCTGCGTTCAGTATACCACTTTTGTCGGCGCCTGTTCATTGCTAGCATGTTGGCGAGGGTCTTATTCAGGCGCTGTGTATGACAATTCTTCTGTGGCAGTTGTCCTCCTGTGCCTTGTCTGACTATACGGCAACATGGCTTGGATGAGCACCGCTGGACGACGGGTGGGCGAGCTGGCGGCGGCGGTGGTGGCAGACGCCAAAACTCCGTTGTTTCAGTGCTCTGGCGCGGGCGCGGAGTGTTACTTTGACGGCGGGTGGCGGCGGCGTAGGTCATCGCTTCGGGCTGGGCTTGTGGTGATTTCGACTGGCCCTCGGGAAGTTACAGTGACCGCTGGATTTCGTCTCTCACGACATCCGCAATCGACGCAACCTGACGCTGGGATCTTGAAAACATCCTCTGAAGTTCCTCTCGCACGACCGCTCTAATGGTCTCGGGTAGGTCGTCAGTGGCCAACGACTGAACTTCGGCGTAGTTAGCTGGGTATGCGCGGCAGTCAAATTACCGCTCTGCATTTCCAGAGTTTTCTTGATGCTTGGTGCATGTGGCCTCGTGAAGAAACTTTTCGACAGTTTTCGGTGGATTTCGTATCATGCCGGCGAAAAGCTCTTGCTTGACGCCAAGCATGAGTAGGCAAAGCTAGTTGTCCCCGAGAAACGAGCCTTACAACCGCACACACTAACAAGGGACACCATGTGTACACCCTTATACTCTTTCTTGCTCAATTTTTGCGAACGCTTCTTAAGCGCGCGTTCACGCAACCTTAGATGGCATAGGAGCTCCTAATGAGCTGCACAAATAATCCCAACGTTTCAGTAACCCCTTTTGGAGCTTTTCAGCAGCCTGTAGAGCACGTGTCCTCACAGAGAGGATATCTGCGGCATAAGAGCTATGCCCGCCTTCTGATGGTTGGAAGGACTTTTTGTTCATCGTCCCTACTTTTGTTTCTATCGGGAACGTTGTGTAGTGTGGACGCTCGCTCTTAGTATTTTCGCACTACTGATGTGCATGATGAGCGCCACGTGGTCCTTGCATCTTCTTTCTATATATATAGCCGTAACTTTGACACTTCGCATTTCTCTCTCTCCGCAGTAGAGGCTCATAGTACAGAGTAGGTTGTAGACCAAAAAGCATAACTATCACATCGTCTTTTGCTCATATAAATAGCACAATCTGTGCCAGAGGCCATGCCACGACAGCAATGCCACATCAAGTAGTAGAAGGGAGTAAGTGTGTTGATGAACAAATGTACTGAACCACCATGGAGCAGCATGTCATCCACGAGGTGTAAAGCGAGTGCGATATGCCGACCCTTAATTTCACTTGCTAAGCTCTTCCAAATTTCATGATGTGCACGCGTGTTAGCAATAATTGAGCTGTCATTTGAGTGACAAATATAGATGTTTTTAGCCAATATGTTACGTTTACTTGTTTTCAGGTCGACACTTATCAAGGCTCTAATTGTGTTTTTGCCAAGCACTAATTCCGTTACCGCAGCGGAGAACAAAGAAAAGATCGTTAACGGCATCTCATTTCCCACAAACAACACAGCCTTCATGCTCCCACGTGGGTAATTGGAAGTTTGTACCATATAGTCGGCTAGCTTAAAATTTCCCACTACGAGTTTCGAGGAAGCACAAGTACACAGAAATTGCATTCTGCTACTCGCGGCAATCTCGTCTTTCTTACTTCAGCCGCTAAATTTCAGTTGGGTTATAACGTATATTGTACACGCGCTCTTTATTTCCAAATGAATCACTTTTTTGCCTCATTACTGGTTTATCCTTGGTCGTACGTGTTTGCCGGTTTGCAGACGGAGTGACTGCGCAGATAACGGGCCGTGCCCTAGCGCAAGAAATCTGCAGCGCACGTTGGTCGCCAATAACTGTACATAGAATAACCTTCAATGCGAACGTAGTTCTCAGAATCTCAAGTTCCAGATGCCGTGTTTTTCAGCGACTCGTTGAACATACACCTGTCCAGCGCCGTTCTGCTTGAAAGCCTCCTCTTCTCCCGCCAGACAACAACTGTGGCGGCTTCAGACAGGGCTCCAGTAATGCTGCACTCGTACTGTTAGCGGTTCTGTTCTACGCGGAATTAGCTAAGAAAACAACAAAGACTACACTAATATCTTGACCGTGAAACGTAAACACCTTCAAGGGTGTCAGTCCATCAGTAAAACTAATAGTTCTATCAAAGTATTTTGCTTTTTGCTTACATAGCAGTCATCGATGGTTTCTGCGCAATTTTGGATATGAAGAATGCAATCAAACGCAACAATAAATCGCAAGTTTACGTGAAACGCGGCGTCTCCTGGTGAAAATATGTCGCACTTGTTTATGTTCTCTATACTTGCAAGTGCTTGCGAAACAATATTAGCGTTTTGTGTAATAACAACCGTCATTCCGTCAGTTCATGAGATGCGTTTTTTTTTTTTTGACTTACAACTCCATATAGTCCACAGACAATGAGGCCAGGAAATAATACCGGAAATGAGCCGTGCCTCCATCTGAACAATAGAAATCGTAAGCAAAGGTAGAAATACTTGTGATGAAATTAAAATTTGCTTTCAGTAGTAGCCACGCCCGCATGGCGCTACAAAAGTAATTAAGCTAAGTAAGCTGATTTGATTTGAGAGTGTTTTGAACCAAGTAATTTGCATCGGTCAAGAGATTTAATGGTCTAATACTATGCCTAGTAGCCTGACATTCTCCTGCCTTCAAAATAAAATGTGGAGACATCAGTGATTCCTTCTCCTCGAAGCTCATTTTCTATTAAAGGAAGTTTCTCGCACAGTGAACGGACCATTTATTTTCACTACCCTACCTTTTCCCCAAATAATGGCGTTTCCCCCTGTGGGGAACCAAACAAAAATCCAGTGCTTTTAGGGCTATCTATTTTGAGGGAAAGACAAGGGGGGGAGGGGATCGGTCGCTTAAGGATGTGTAAATAGAAGCAGGAGTTTCGAAACAAGATAAGTGTTTCTTTTGATGATTAAAAGATAAATATAACTGTGTTACACTCCGGAAAGATGAATTATCATTAGATACAATAGTTCTGACTTTGATTTATTTGGTATATATGCGACTTTCCTTGTGACATGCTGTGAAATTTGAACTGCATTCATAGACTTTCAGAATATCAGACTCCCTTTGTCTGAGTGGGCCAGATTTATTTAGGTGACATATATAGGCTGATATATTTTATTCGCACATGCCTCATGAAAGTCGCATTCCTGTTCTTTATTTCCGAATGTTTTTTTTCGATTACGCTGCGAAATTCGAACTAGATACATAGAAAAACTTTCGCAGTCTCAGACTCCCTTTGTGTGTCTAGGTTAGATTTAGATAGTGAAAATATATAGGCTAAGACCTTTAATGTGCAGATGTTTCGAAAAAGGTGTATTATTCTTTATTTTCAAAGTGATTCTTCAGCTTACACCTTGAATTTATTTGCTCCAGATTATATTGGTGCCTCATGCTCATTTTTGTTTCTTATGTGTTATCAAGGTCAGGTGGCATTTTAAGTGTAACAAGATTCCACAACTTTTATGCCGCAAGGCACGCCGTTGCAATAAAAAAAGACAACTTGTGTAAAACTTTCGCTTTTTTTTTTACCATTCAGCAACACAAGGTCCACGCACGCGTCTAGCCGACGTGACTGCTGAGTGGCACGTGAGACGAATTTGGAATCCGCATTCTCCTTGCACAATTTGTGAAATAGTTTTTGCCTAAACCTATATTTAGGGTTTTTCTGTGAAAGGCTTTTGCTTCTCAAAGTCTATGAGCCGTTTTGCAAGTACCGCCTGAGGATTAATCAACTCTGACGGCAAACCTCCTACTACAAGTGATGTCAAAGGCGAAATGAAATAGTGCTATAATGCGACACTTGAACGATTTCATTTTCCCTCTACGCCTGCTGTGAGGATAGATATAGAAGATGGCGGCTGTGAATCCTTTGAGTTTCTGTCTAAATTACCAGACACTACTGCTACGACGCTGATTTTGCATGAGCGCTGTCAATGCTGTTGACATTGGTTTCCATGAGCAACCTTATTGTTTGCGCATCTTCTACTCTTGGTATGTGCCATGCTTGACACATATTATTACCCTTTTCATGTAAAACTCCTTTGTGCTACCAGCGTGGCATTCACTAGCATGACAACGAATACTCCCACAGATACACATCACTGTATGGTAATAAGAACGAGGCAAATAATGTAGCCTGCGTTGTTGGTAGCATTAGGCATTCTGACCTCCGAAATCAACTCCGAGTCGCAGTGAGCGCGATCCCTTGCAGTACATGCCCACCACTGTTGCTCCGCAGTGGCTCAGTAATTAGAAAGCTCGACTACGAAAGGTACATTGCTGTATTGCCTTTGGTTCAAATCTTGGTGGAGCAAGTGGTGGAAGAGTTTTCTTTTTCTTCACGATTTGAAAATAGCGAGGATGGATATGATCATGTCCCAACGACAAAAAGAGATCATTCTGTGCCATCGACGACAGACGCTGTCGTCGATGGCACAGAATCATCTCTTTTGAGCTTTTGATCTCTTTTGAGCTTAATGAAATGGACGGAACAGACAAGGCAAACCCAATTGCAAGCACTTAACATCTATGGCAGCAAACACTTAGGGCACTACCTGTAGCTGAGCGTCGCATTCAGGAACGTTTATTGAGTTCTCACTTGTAGGTACAACAGGGCCGCATTCCAGTGTTGCCAGATATGATGAAACTATAGAGCACATTTTCTGGCTCTTTGACTCTCAAAGATATGATCTGTGCCATGCTGCTCAGCCGCTTATGTGACAGACCGTCCTAGGAAGCAAATATAGTGGGATCCTGGTGGGAGAAATCTAGTATTGGGACAGAAGGAAAACAAAAAGCTAATAGGCTTCTTGAAGTCAAGTGGGCTATATGAGTTCTTTTACTATATGTGAATGAAGAATCATGTTAGTGTGTTAGCAAACTGTCGTTTTGTTGACTGTATTATTTCTTTGCGCTTTCTGGTTGCCCATGTGTAACGTACCCAACCGAGTGCATGCAAAGGTTGACGACGCTGTTTACCTTTTTTGTCTCTCACGTGACATTCTTTCATTGGTGTTGCTTAAACAGCCAAAAGGAATAATTATTATAGTGATAAACAACACGTCACCTACACATGCTACTAGGCTAGCTAAAAGGTATCACAAGAAAGTTCCAAAATCCACTGAAACACACAGCTCCACACTTCAGCATGCTTACAGCCTGTAAATCCAGCCGAGCAAGCACAACAGGGAACTCTAATAAACTTGAAGAACAGAGCAAAAGAGACGAGGACGAAAAGAAGACAAGTGCAATGGAAGGGCGCTAACTTCCAAGGGAGGATTTATTTTAAGAAACAAGGTTTATATACGTGACAAAAAAAATTGCCCCACCATGATGTCATGAACTCTCTATCGCATCAGGAAGGCAATACCTTTCTCGGGAAGTGCCACTGACGGGAAGCAAATGCACGTGCTCTCGGCCCTCGCGAAGTAAAATGCTTTCACTATCTCACTGTTTAGCCTATCTCTGGAACGTGCCCGAAACTTGGTGTGATTAAGATTTGAACGGCATTTCCAATGATCACAATTTTCAGCCAAAAGCCTGCCTGCATTGTTATTTACGGCCCGATTGTGGTCTCGCTGCATTTCATTGTAACAATTCCCCGTTCACCTAGTATACCATACATGTCTATATTCGAATAAAGCATGCCCCCAAATAAGAATGTCATCCAAAATCTCCTGGAATTGGGAAAATGCAGACAACCAGGCAAAGACACAGAAAAAGTTGTCGAGTGTCTTGAGAAGGTCCTATAAGCGAAGCTGGGCGTCACCGGTAGCGACTCAAGGGGTTGACGGGCGTTGATTACGGTGGAAGCCACCAAAATAGGTAATTGCATTCGCAGAGCTCACCTGGTCATCATCGCCTGGAGCTTGGCGGTCGTTACATTTCTTAGTTCGGAGTGATACAGTCTGTACATAAAAAACAATAAAGAAAATGTCGGTGAGAATGCTTATCATAGCACCCAGCTGCATACAGAAATTGTTCGTCGCTCAACTGCTCGTTCTTCTTACGTCTCATTTGAGCCGGCGGTGGCGTCAGCTTAGGGATGCTGATCTTGGTAGAAGAGAGCGCTGATTAGATGTGGAAGCAAACAAGGTAATGCCCTTAATTAGCGGTAGCACACAGAACGATGCAGGCGGAGTCGCCGAATGCGATCGCAATAAAAATTGCTCGCTGTTCTGCTACGCCACTCTTACAGCATTCCGCAGGGAGGGAAATCGTCCCCTTGATGACGCTGTTGTTTCTCGGCATCCGCGCACACCCGCCAGATTGGCGACGACACTTCCGCATTGTCTGGAGATCTTTTGCTGCACGCGCTTCCCATTAGGAGCACAAGCCACGATTCTGCCTGAACACCTGGTTATCTTTTGTCTGTTTCTGTAGCCCTGCTAATTCGCAGTGATGCGGCAATCAGGCTGCTAAAACCACTCGTGCGTAGTTATGTTTTCTTGCACCTTACGTGTAGTGGTGTAGGATGTACTTTTTCGCTCTACATCGAACACATTAAAAAAAAAGTCTACGAAATGTTTTCGATTGACGTCAGTACAGAATAATTTGTTGCTCTGGCGGCCACCCATTGCAAGGAACACCAAATTGGTCTATTCACTGACTAAAGTAACTACAATAATAACCATCTGCTTCTAATTATTAAGGCACAACTTTCTAGTGGAAAGTTGAGGTAATAATTTTGAAAGTCTAATTTCATTTTTTCCACATCTTATAACAGCATGGTAAACCGAGATAACTGCAATAATGTTATTCTTTCAATTTAGCTGATTATGCACTAAACACTTCGAAGCACGGCTCTCATCTGCAAGACCCCTGCGCCGTAGCAGGGCCTCGTGCAGCGAAGCTTGGGTATTGTGCTAGATATATAGCGGAATCACTGCTTAGGGACACCGGCTAAGCGAGGCAAAGTGTTGACAGCACGTCGCATCTGCTGCTAGCTGCATCGTGTGTGCATATTGGCCTACGGAGCGTGTGTTCTTCAAAGACTGTATATTCTATGGTTCTATAGCGCGGTCGTAAATACTGGTAGGCATTTCTGCCGTTGTAGTGAAGGCAATTAGCGTTGTGTTGCTTTCATGCGCTGTAGCAATATTAATGACTGCACCTGTCGTACCTGCCATGCGTGGTTGTTAGGCTCTTCATTCAACACATTAGTTTGAATTTTATTACAGAAAAGTTGTATACCTCTACCGTGCAAGTAAATTTTCGTGTGGTTGTGGTAAGCAATAAATTCTCCATACGTGGGCCGATCCCGAAGATAGTTGAATGCCGGCCCGACCCGCGGTGGAGGGGCAGTTCGCCCGTAAGGAACCCGCACACACAGCTTCGCTAGTCATCCTTCTTCACAGAGTGGAGGGGCACTGAGATTTGGCCTCATTGTTTTTCAAGCACACCAACAACATACTTGGCGCTGAATTCAACAACTAAGGGGTCTCTGCTGAAACTGAACGCATTGCTCAGCGGTTCCTTGCCGTTTCCTGTTGATCGTTCCGCAATCATTCTCATACCACGAAACTTCGGAAAGGTGGCGTAAGGATCGCCGAGCAGCAGGAAAGATCACTCTTAGGCGCTTCTGTGATAACGCAGGATGCACTTGATCATTGGCGTATAATTGTATAACTGTTGCTTACTGATCACGCGAACCGTTTCTGAGGCGTCCTTTAATTGTGTGAAAGTTATTGTGTGAAAACAGTGAAAGTTTTTCATTTTTGTCAGCTACCATATTGCTTCAAAATAATGTTTCCCTTTAGATGTGGGCCCCGCATATCCTGTTTAGATAAAGCAATAGCAAAGACTTCCTATTATTATGTCCCAAATTCGCACTAGGGCGAGTGCTGATGTGCGCAGTGCCACTGAAATAAACGAGGTTATTGAACGTTTTCATGCGTTGTAGATGCTGAAAAAGGAGGCAGCAATGCCGAGCCGTCACCAGTGGCAAGCCAGAGCTGTATGGTATGGTTACTTAAACTTGGTAAGGAATGACGCAATATATTGGGTATTACAGAAAAAAAACGGAAGAAAGCAAACATCAGGTAACGGGAAGGATCCCTAAATAACCTGAGATAACAGAAAAAAAAAAACAGACATTCGTCTTCTTACCAAGCTTTCCCGGTCCGTTCTTTGACGTTGTGACACGAGTTTGATTATTAACGCGACCTTACTGAATAAAAGTTGTCGATTCGTCTACAAACGTGGGTCAACAATGCGCCCGCTATCGCTCGTCATCTCACTTGCTTGTCGTGCGCAATTAGGGAACTAATTGCACCTTTAGCAGTGCTTTGCACTGTTTGAAACAACAACTCGCGAGCCTAAAAGCATGGCTTCCTGATACGCAAAAGGTTGTGGTGTTTTCAAACGAGAAAGAAGCGCCTGCGTAGCCTTCGGTACTGGCGGAATGTCCAGTTGTCCTCTGGAGAGAAGGGAGAGCCCGTGTCGACCTGTAGCAAAGCGAATGAGAAGGTGCTCGCCGACGTTCAAACTCAGTTTTTTGGGTGTTTAGGAGTCATTTAATAACAATGCTTAGGAGATCACAGTGTCTAACTTTCGCCACTTTTCCTGTTATTGCAGAAGACAGTCTAGGACCTATTCACTGGGTTTTCGTCTTACATATAGCCAAAATCGAATATTCCGGTGAGAAACATTTCACAATAAAATACAAAGGTTTTGTTCTAATATTTGCCATGAACGTGCACATTTGTTTTGGCAAAACCAGCTAAGCGGTTGGCTAGCCCGAGGCGGCTATGCGGCTCGGGCGTGCTGCTTGATCGGTGTTTCGACATGCAGGGCTTTCTTGCTGTAGGTGGTTTGCAGTTCCGAAACAGTGCATGTGAACCAAGTGAAAAAAAGGTGAGCTAATTTGCACTGTGTTCGCAATAAACAATCATGTGACAGGATGTAATGACAATCGCTGCGGCTAGATCTATGTAGTTACCTGCGCGGGTTCAATAAATGGCTGGCAGACTCAGCCTCAGCCAGGGCAAGCCACAAAACAAAATTTGTTTGGACATTTAAAATTGCTATGTTTACTTTTTAGGTCATATAAACACTCTGAAAACAGGGTCACATTTTGTTCTGAATGAGAATTCAGAATTTTGGCAACGAGAAGGAATGTTTAAGCTGCGTTCGAGCAAGAAGTTGCATCATTGTAACGCATAGTATATCATTTAGTGCATTATTTTTTGTGTATCGACAGCGCATCAGCGTGTTTCAGTCCCACAGACTATCGACTAAACCCTGACAATCCATACATGAAGTACACTCTATGCATGCCCTTATGCTTCGAGTTATTATTAGTTATATTGAAGTAAGATTCCAGCTATAACAACTCATACTCACGGACAACTTTCTGGGGCAATGCAGGGAAAGCTACGAGCGCGTGGTTGCTGCACATGTGTTGCGGCGCCAAGTAGTCCGCCAGCGCTTCACAGGGCTTTTGGTTGCTCAGAACAGACGCTGAATCGACGCAGCTTCACGAGCGACGGTTTTGCCTTTGCCGAGGCGCGGAAGCGAAAAGCCGCAAAACAACTAAACTTTCACCTTTAATAGTGTGTTTACGCTTATTCAACTGCTGCTAATAAGCTATTTATATCTTGTCTTTCCCAGATTAAACTAACGTTTATGAAAACACGGGACTCTTTTCAGAAGCGCTCTCACTTGTGCGCTCTTTGCCTCCTTAGCTTTCCCTTCATTGCCACAGAAAGTTGTGCGCGAGCACGGTGGTTATGCCATCATGCTCCGTTGCAGGAGATCGCGAGGTCAATCCCTGTTGCAGCGGCCACATTCGAATTGGTACTGTTTTAAAAAGCGCCAATTTTAGGTGGAATGAGTGCACGGTAAATGACTAAAAGTGGTCAAAAGTAATGCAGAGATCCAGATTACGGGGTGCCTCAAATCAGATCATGGTTCTGTCACAAAAATCTGCACTAGTTTAATTTAATGAGGCCTTCCAGTGTTCGCTTATTCCTTCTTCGTTGGCAAGTACATGTGTGGCAAGTGGCAAGTACATGTAGCAAGTACATCTACAAGTGGCAAGTACATGTGTGAGAGGTTGTTTGCAACCTCTCTTGCTATCCGCCCTATAGTTACCTGTTTATTGACGAGTCTATTTATGGCGAGGTTTGTAGTACTTCTGGAGAGCTTTTCATTACGGAGGCTCTTCAAAAGATTTCATTTGCCTCCTCTGCGCAACCAAGCTTTGATCAAGCTTCGTCCCATTGTTAACGTGAGAGTTGGGCCGCGTTGGTTTCAATATCCCGATTAACTTGGGCGATCTTGGCTCTAAGTGTTCTATTAGGTCTGCGATTATTCTATCTGGTTAGAAGGGTATTCTTCGCGTCCAGCATGGGAGCTAGCTTGGAGTCCATTTTTGGCACTTCTATTTTTGTCGAGACTGCTTTAGTAGCTTTCTTAATCGATGCCTTTGGTTGGTCTAAAAGCTCATCATAAGATTCGCCATCTGTGCTGGCTGCCTTACGCAACTTACAAATGAGATCTCAGTCCACGTACTCATATTTCCTTAGCGGTGCTGTTTGCGTCTTTGAGATGACCTCAATTATGTAATGATCACTTCCTAAATTCTCCTGCAGATTTTCCCACAAGCCTTCAATTCCCCAAAGGAATGTCAGATCCAGGGTTGTATCTCTGGTATTGGAGGTGCCATTTCTCGTGGGGAAGTTAGCATCTGTAATAAGAGCAAATTTTAACTCACTGGCCGAGGTTGCTAAATTAGTACTCTTGACGCTCAACCTTACTCTGGAACATCGCTACCTGACTTGGACAGTGACTTCACTGCAGCTGGGATAATGCACGCACTCTTTCATTCAAACGGCAGATCTTCCCCGGGTGAGGATGGCATCACAAATGAGCTTTTGCGAAACCTGGACAATAATGCCATACACATAATCACAGTCAAAATTAACAGTCACAGGAGATCTGGCACGGTCCCACCGGAATGGAGGGAGGCCAAGGGGATGTTTATACCAAAACCCGGCAAACCACAAACAAAGGAAAACCTATGGCCCATGTCACTTTTATCATGTATTGGCAAGGTAGGCGAACATGCTATCCATAACAGGATACTAGAACACATAGAAAACCAGGAGCTTTTCAGGCACAATCACATAGGTTTTCGGAAGGCATTATCCACACAGGACGCCATGCTCATTATCAAACGTGCTGTTATCGACGACCCTAGCAGAGACGTAAGGGGCCTCCTGGGTCTGGATCACATCAACGTATTTGATATGGTGGCACATAAACATAGCCTACATGAAATCTCAGCCTTGAACCTGAGAAGCAATTTTTCACAATTATGTGAGGTCCTTTCTAGCTAATCAGACAGCTCGGGTAAAACTCGTGATAGTCACAGGCGGTCCATACAATATAGGTACCAGCCGCACGGCACAAGGTTCGGTATTAGCCCCGCTCTTCTTTAACATTACCATGCACAGGCCCTCGGAGGAATTGTTTAAAATACCGAGCTTGGGACACGTCATATACGCTGACGATATCACAGTGTGGGTCCCCAAGAGGTTAGTCGCAGCACTAGAGCAGACACTGCAGGCAGCCGTAGAAACCATATAATCCTTCCTTAAGGGCACCGGACTCAAGCTATCACCTAGTAAATCTGGCCTGCTTGCCTTTGGACAGGGGAGGCAGGGTGTTAGGAACCTTGCGCCTTTAGAAACTCTGCCAATTAAAATTTCAGACAACACAGGACGGGTCATGTCCTGAGTAGACACAAAATTCTGGGTCTTCTCATTGACTCAAGAAGCTGTAATGCTACGGCCTTAAAGCGTCTCACAGGGCAGGCCAACAGTACTGTAAGGCTCCTGGACAGGGTCTCAAATCAAAATGCAGGTCTCAAGGAGGACACTTTCATCAGAGCATATCAGGCATTCTTCATCAGTCACGTCACGTACATTCAGTCATACCTTAACTGGGGCAGAGGAGAGATGGCTAAGCTAAACAGAGTTGTACGCTCCGGACTCAAAAGGGCTGTGGGACTCACGCACAGAACGAGCCCCAAACTCCTGAACGAGTTAAGACTTCATGACGCTATGGATATGCTCACTCAGGTGCATTCGATGTCAATAATTGTAAGACTCTCCTACACTAAGCCAGGGTGCAAAATTCTAGATGAAGTCGGAATACTGCCTCGAGGAGCTGACGTCTCTAAGTTCAAACTGCCCAACGAGGTCGAAAAACAATTACTTGTGGACCCCATTCCTAGAAATGTTCGTCCTCTCCAGAACAAGGGCGGAAGGGGCATAAGGGTAAAATGGATTATGGGTAAACTGCGCCAACAATAAACTTCAACTCTTTTTGTCGATGTAACTAGTTATGGATCGGGCAACCACCACCCTATTGCCGGGGTTGATGAGACAGGTAAATTAATAAGTGCGGCATCAGTAAAACGAGCTCAATTCATGCCTCCGAAGAAGCAAGCATAGCACTTGCAATCACAATGAGGAGAAGCTCCACCATATCCTCCGATTCCCGTACAGCTATTAGGAACTACTCAGCCGGCTTCTTCTCAATGGGAGCACACAAGTTACTTATACACAGTCTTAATACTCGTAATTACAAACAATTTGATAGCTCACACCTAGTCTGGTTTCCGGCTCATGAGGTTCACTCGGTCCGCCCCAATGGCTGCAATCCTAACGAGCAAGCTTACTCTACTGTGCGAGATCTCACATGCCGCGCATCAGATCAAGAACTGCACCAGGGTGACTGTGGCTCCTAAAAACACTCACTTAGTACTTTTCACGTGATCACCTGACACTGTCGGGATGATAGAAGGCTCTCCTTGACCCCATCAAATGCTCAACTGAGCTCAGGTAGTCACATTAAGAATGATTCAAACTAAATCTTATCCCACACCTTTTGTGCTTAACAAAATTGACCAGAATTTTCCCGCGGAATGTAAAAGTTTTGGACACACACCGTGTCCATTTGATAATATGTTCTGGCTGTGCCCCAACCAAAGGGCTTCGGATCTCAACAGTGAGGACAGAACAACTGGAGTCAGCTCATATCCAGCGAAGTCCTCCAAAATCAACTCCTGGTGGTCCGGCGAGCTCACGACATCGTGAAAGCCTTTGGCCTACCGATGCATACGTGGGCGGAGCCACCAACTCAGCCTGAAAGATTTTGCTCTTGGGCCCTAGTTTCTCTGGACCAAAACAAAGTTCTTGCCTTGCGATGCTTCCAATGTTCATCTCTCCGTTACATGTGTAGGGAAAACACGGAGGAGGCGGGTGGTGGAAACACAGGACCATGGGAAGCAAAACGAGAACAACCCTAAAGCTCCCGCTTTCACTATGGTTATTTTTATGGCTTTTGGACATGGATTTTTACTACGGTTGGCTGAGGGCTTAGCTGCTTTGGAAACTGGGCGTGGCAAAGGGCGTTAAAAGGGACTACGGCTACGCGGCTCGAGCCATTCGTTTTCATGCTTGCACTTCATTACTAATATGTTGCTGCATGTGCATTAAAACGAATTCGTATGAAAGACGTAATCACGAAATAATTTCGTTGACCATAATTCATGCGTCTAAACCGGCACTGGATCACTCACATCACTGACTGCCGCTGTCTAGCTCGTCATTCTAAGACATAGTGCTACTGGACCACGTTCTAAATAATCGACACTTTCTACGCCAGAAAGCTATAGAATGACTGTCCACTTGCATGCGTGATGTCATGTGCAAAGCCAGCGATAGTAAACACGGCAGTTCGGGACACCGACTGTGGTTAGCCCAATCATTTTTCATAAGCATGACTTTGCAAGCAGTCCCCACTTTGGCTCACAACGCCAGGGCATAACGTGCAACGTTTAGGGATAAGTGATTGCAAATATTTCATCGCAAGGCAGTTCAGCTGCATTTCATTCAATATCTCACATCAAAGCACGTCAGTGGGAGAAACCTTAAGAGCACTCAAGCATACAACTAGTGCTCGAATACGAACAATAAGAATAAGGAATAACGATGCTTCTATATAACGAATAAATACAAACACACCAACACATACAGACACGGACACTCGAGTCATTTTAGTTTTTCTCACTTAGTGCAACAAAGCGTTGACGTTGGTATTCCTTTCGTTTTCGCACGTTAGGTATTACATCTCACTCCTAGGCAGTCAACTTTCTAGTATCACTGTCATCTGAAATTAGGCAATTCGATCTTTTCTTTCGTATAACTGGATGATATAAATAGATGGTAGCAAAGAAATGGACAAGTGCAATTGATGCAAAATTCTGTTTGTTGGTAAAAAAAAAACAAGCGTTTATGCATCCTTTAAGTACGGAGGGCTGCTTGTGTCATAAAATAAAAAAGAGTACTCGTCAGGGATAATAAAAAAACTACATGCACAACTTGCATTAAAGCGTGTTTGTGCTCAAGACATAAAATAGATGCCTAAAAGAAGAAAAAGCCTGGTTTAGGGAAACGGTGCCCGCTGCTATCGCCTTCGGTATGAAGATATAACCCAAGAAATGGGGGCGTCGTTGTGTGGCTTCATCGATGACTATGGGTGGACTTATCAACGAATGCCTGGGGTTCATCCCTGCTTCTTTCTTTCTTCGCAGGTTTTTGTCCTAGATTGCAGTGATTTTTTGCAGCAGATGGCTCCTGCTGGATAAATTCCGCTCTTTCAGGCCAGAACAAAGGAATTCCGGTACTCTGCAGAAGAGCGCGGCAAACCGGAAACCTTGCCTCGCAACTTTATATGAAACTTGGTTTCTTCACGGAAATCGATAAACTTCAAAAGGCGCAAAAGATAAGCCTCTGCCCTCAAATAATGTTTTTCGTGTTTTCTTCGTTCTTTGCTGTTTATGTTGTCTGCTATTCGAGGCAAGAATCTACTAATTCACCTCCGTGTTGTGACTTTATCACTTTGCAGCCGTTCTACATCCATGCCATTAAGTATGATTTGTTCCCGGCATTTTCATTTCATCTGCTTCGTTGCTTCTACATCGACAATGTTTAGATGCCTTATGCACTTCCACGATCATATCATCACTTCTATCTCGCTTTTCTGGGCCCAGCTTTGCTGATTTATCATCGATGAGTTACCTTTTCAGGAAGGTGGCGTATTATGTGAAGGGCATAAAGAATGTCTTGTGCAAGCCTGACTCGTTACAGTGCTAAGTTTGAAGAAAGAGGCGGGCAGTAGGATCTTCATCACAAGTTTGTTACTGCGGACGAATTGAACAACAAATCAGACGACGGAATATCAATTGAATGATTGTTCATGAATTGTTCGATGCTTTCTTTTCATTTTCCTTTTCGTCATATTACTGGCCTAGTGGCCCAATCAGGAGGGAAGATACACCGGGAAGTATGCATACAAAAGGCTAGAATGCTGATCTAATGTAGTAAGAAAGAACCATGAAACCTAAAGATGAATTAAACGGCTCATTACAGCGATTATGCCTAGCACGAACGAATGAAAACCTCAGTCTCAAGTGATTCGGTAGAAGGTATGTAATTCTATTATTATATATTTCTGTGAAAAAGTACACAGTGAAGTTTGCCATGGCAAGATAAAGAGAAAAAGTAGGAGGGTGGGAATATTGATTTTTACAATATGCGGAAAGAGTGAAGTATAGACGAGGATCAGAAGAAAGTTGAAGGCTTAATAGAGAGTAAAATAATTTGAGTCACAGTATTTTCCCTCTTGCTTGAGGGATGTGAAATCCATTGGTGCACAAAAACACCATTACAGACTCTTCGAGGCCGTATTCCAAAAGAACCCACATGGCTCTCCTCTGTATTCTCTCAAGGACATTAGTGTGATTTTTTGCGAATGTGCCCCAAATATTAGGAGAATAGTATTGTTTTGGTCTCATAGAGGTGGTATAAGCAAGCCACGCCATTTCAGGGGATGTATCTTTGAGCTTATGATGTAGAAGACAGTTTTCTGGAAGTAAAAGAGGCATCGTTGGTAATTTGGCTATTCAAGTTTAGGCTGTTAGCAATTGTAATTCCGAGACACTTGTAATGTTTAACTTAGGTCAGGGTGTCTGGGACAATGGAGTAAGTAAATTAGAGTTTTTTGAACCTATACCTAGAAGCACAGATTTATCGGAGTTCATTTGCATTTCCCATTTGGTGGCCCCACTAAAGAATATTGTTCAAGGCTAGCTTACGTACCAGTTTCTTATTAGCTGTGCTAATATTGGTCGGCTTGCTGCGCTATACTGTTTATACGAAGGACAAAAAGAAGACAGACACACATGTGCGCACGTTGTCCTTCGTATAAACAGTACAGTGTAGCCTGCAGAATGATGCCATACCAACTATCCCAAGTCGAAGCTTTATTGTACTATTGTTTTTAAAACGGTGTAATCATCGACAAACAGGCGAATAATTTTGGACACATCTTTTAGGTCAACTATGCCATTACAATTAATAATAAGTAGTGGGCCTTGCAGACAGTCTTGAGGAACGCCACGTGTCACCTGTAGAAGATCACGCCACTGTCCATCAATAACTACAAGCTAATTTGAACCAGGTAAATAAGCTGAACTCCACAACATCAGGCAGCTAGGAAGACCAAGGAATTCAAATTTGTGAAAATTTATTATGAAGAACTACATTTAAAGCGTCTTGGAGATGCAAGAATGTTACGTCTACTTGGTCAGCCTTGTCAAGAATAGAAGCCAAAGAGTTGATGGCTGTGC
Organism: Dermacentor albipictus; assembly: GCF_038994185.2. Lineage (NCBI taxonomy): Eukaryota > Metazoa > Arthropoda > Arachnida > Ixodida > Ixodidae > Dermacentor > Dermacentor albipictus. Next base: position 134,117,619 of record NC_091823.1, on the reverse strand, counting down.
TTAATTCGTTGACCATCGAGAACACATTCCTGAAAGGTTGGAAGGTGATAAAATATTATTCTCGTTCAAGGAGCCAGTAATTCAGCGAACTGCAACGTGCTCGAAGAATTTACAAGACGAGAATAGGACGGAAATCGGACGATAACTCAAGGCTGAACGTTTGTTACCCTTTCTTTTTTATATAGATATAACACATGATACTTTCCACTTACGCGGAAGCACTGCAGAATTAAGACGAGGCTGAAAAACTACCACAGTATATTTACTCAAATGTACAGCGTAATGCCGAATCACGTTATTGGGAATTGACTGTTGCAATGAACGTAGGCCAGTGCAATTGCTGGAACATCGCGTTTCTTTGTGAAAAACGAACGACAAGGGAAGTTTCAGATAAGCCACAGTGGAGAGCTCCAGGATATCTTCGGAGAATTTTAGGGTCACTTTGCAACTAAAGTTTGGTAAGAGGTCAATAAAATTAACTCTCGACTCTGAGAGTCAGTCAACCAACACAGAGGTTTTGTTACGAAGTTAGTGAAATCGTCCAAAGAAGGTTATCTCTTGATGAATATTAAGAATTATACCGCGTACCTAAGGCAATTACACCATAACACCTAGCCTTGATTGTTAGTCGGATGCACATTGAAATTCCGCGATGATGTCGCACGTGCATCAAGTCTATAGGACGTTCTCGGTCAACAAACTGTTCATAAGGCCAATAAATTAAATTATGGAGTTTTACGGGCCAAAACCACTTTCTGATTATGAGGCACGCCGTAGTGGAGGACTCCGGAAATTTCGAGTACCTGGGGTTCTTTAACGTGCACCTAAATCTAAGTACACGGGTGTTTTCGCATTTCGCCCCCATAGAAATGCGGCCGCCGTGGCCGGGATTTGATCCCGCGACCTCATGCTCAGCAGCCCAACACCATAGCCAATCATAAGGCAATTGTATGGTTCAAATGCAATTAGCAGTCTTTGTCTACTTAGGGCAACTTGGGCCTATCTCTCTATCTCACCTCTTAGGCCAACCCAGTTGTGTTAACAACTGGCCCAGCGAAGCACACTACTAAACGCACTTCAGTTTCAGCCAAATGTGAACGCCGCCATATCTCTTCTGCATTGTGCAACTCTCGAGAAACATGCCATGAAAAGTGCCACGGATGCAGTCTTTTTGTAACTGTCGTATCCCGCTTTGCTTTATCGCCTAACCATCTTGTTACGCTCTCCGATTCGGGGCGTGCGCTTACCAAGCGTGTCGTGTGTCTGGTCGCTCATGACGCGTGGTATAGTTAATAAAAATTTCGTAAAGGTGTGCGAGCCGCGGAAAAGAAGCCATGCCGTCGGGAGCAACGACATGTTTGGCCAGCTGCATGGCTGCTGCATGGAGCCGCACTGCCGATGGACAGTGTTAAAATTTCTTCGCCTACGCGAGAGTGGTGAGCATCGCTGATGCTGTGACTGATGCAACGAAGACAGCAACAAATATGACTTAGGTAAGCAATGCTTCTTAATGCAATATTTGTTTGCTGTTGTGTGTTTGTGTAGTGTATTTCCCCGTCAATTCATACTCATGCTTACGCTACTAAGTTTTATTGACTCGAAGTACTTGCTCACTTCAGAAACACAGATTATTTTTATCTCTATCAGTCGCCGTGTTGGTTATTCTTAAAGCTGTAGCATAGGCTGCACTTTTGTGCGTCTGCACACCGTTAGACTTCATGCATGGAACTGGTGTTGCTTATGTGGTCATAGGTTTACAATATAATTGTAAACTATCGCTATTTAATGAATAATATTTGCAATAATTCAGTTTGTAATCACTTCATATTGCGTTTTTACACTCAAATAGTCGCCTTCTTGTGGAGTCGTTTTCTGTACAACAGTGGAGTACGAGCTTACTTAGGAATTAATTTGAAATAATTAGATTGAATTCAACAAGATTTTTATTATTATTCTTGAATTCTTATTGTTACCAAATTTTCTAGACAAAGCTTACTCAAATTTTGCGTGTTTGATTTCATTTTCTGTGGCAATAGTGTATCTGTTTGTGACTTATTTAAGCCTCTTTCATTACATCTTAATAGCTCTTTGGAGGATGACTTACAGAGGCAACTAGACGATTGTAAGATTACTATTCTATCCTTGTAGACTCCAGCGCCCCGTAAGGAGATCGCAGAATTAGCAACTGACATACTGGCTTAAAGAGACATGATTGTGCTCTCAATAGGAATGAGATTTTCTTCCTTATGATAGTCTAAAACTTATATGTACCTGTGTTTAGACACATTGGACAAGAACCTTCAACATTTATGTCTAGCACCATCATTCCTGGTGCTGCTGTAAAAATTTGTGCTGCCACGCAGCGCTGTGCCGGAAGATCTTTTCACGATTGCTTCATGGCCGTGAAGAAAAAAAATCAAAGGACTGACTGACTGAATAAACCTTATTGAAACCAGGAAGAGATGGTGGCTGGGCCTAGGCCTCCCACGTGGAGACGTCGAGGTGTTGCCTCTTCACCGCCTCGCAGGCCTGCTGGGTCGCCCAGAGTGGGTCGTCAAGGTTGGGGCTGCGCAGGGCAGCGTGCCATCTCGACGAGAGGGTCGTGGGGTTAGTGTCACCTACCATTGTATTGGTGTGTACAGTCCCAAAGCATGTGTGGAAGTGTGGCTGGCTGTGTCTTGCAGATATGGCACGTGGGATTGGGGTAAATGTATGGGTAGATCTTGTTGTAAAGTTGTAACGAGGGGTAACTATTGGTTTGCAGCAGGCGGAAAGTTGTACCTGCGCTCGGGATAGTTTGTTGTGTGGGCCGGGGAAGGTTCTACGCTCTAAGTAGAAGGACTTCACAAGATCATTGTAGCGTGTCATGCGATCCCTACCGGTGGGGGCAGCCTCCCCTTCTCCCGCGCGGTTAACTAGGCCTCGCGGTAGGGAGTGGGTAACCTCGTTGAGGTTGGGGACGTGCGGGTGGACGGTGCCTACATGAGCCGGGAACCAGACGAGTGTAACCTGGTGGTCGGTTGAGCGGGGCGCTTGTTGCAAGATGCGCAAGGCTTGGTGTGAAATACGGCCGTTGATATGGTTGATAACGGCGGAGCGGGAGTCAGAGACGATGGTATGGCATGTTAGGTCTAGTGTGGCTAGCGCGATGGCCACTTCTTCAGCTTCCTCAGCGTGTGGGGTTGCTAGGCTGATAGCATGGTGGAGAGAGCCTTCACGCGTGGTGACGGCTGCAAAGCGGGTACCGTGGGCATACTCGGCGGCGTCGACGAAACTCACGCCGTCGTGGCGAGTAAGGGATTTGGTGAGAACCGTGGCACGTGCTGTGCGACGTGCGTGGTTGTATTCGGGGTGCATATTTCTGGGGATAGGATCGGCGTGAATCCAAGCTTGTATGGTGGAGGGGATCTGGTGCTTATGGCCGTGTTGATGGTGGTAGGTGATACCGTGCGAGGTGATGATATGGCGACCCGTCGCTGTGAGAGTGAGTCTCTCCAGCTGAGAGCGACGTTGGGCCTCGATGAGCTCGTCCAGTGTGTTGTGGACGCCTAGTTGAAGGAGGAGGTCAGTGCTGGTGCAACCGGGGAGGCCGAGGGCTTGTTTATAGACACCGCGTATAAGTATGTTGATCTTGAAGGCAAGATGTATTTTTGCTTGAAGAAAAAACTTTCATTTGCCTTGTTTTGTATATGGAAGTAAAGTAATCATCACATTTTCATTAAATCTGTTGTATCAGCTTCTACCATTTGCTACACATGTCATTTCTATATTCTAGGTTGTGCCGCCTTATCATCATCATCATTATCATCAGCCTGGTGTCGTCCACTGCAGGCAAAGGCCTCTCCCATACTTCTCCAACTACCCTGGTCATGTACTAATTGTGGCCCTGTCGTCCCTGCAAACTTGTTATTCTCATCCGTCCACCTAACTTTCTGCCGCCACTTGGTACGCTTCCCTTCCCTTGGAATCCATTCCGTAACTCTTAATGACCATCGGTTATCTTTCCTCCTCATTACATGTCCTGCTGATGTCCATGTCTTCTCTGCGGCCTCATACTTCCGTAAATGTCGTTTTGATACAGACAATGTTGCATGCAGAAATGCGTAGTGATTCTGAAATGGGCCACCTTTCCAGATGTGATTTCCACTTGTTCAAAATATGATTGTTTGAAATCTCGCTATAATGTGATGACAGCATCATACTGTTTGCAGAAAGCTTTCTTTCAACATGGACAGCAGCAAAGAAATATGTTGCGGGTCCAACCTTTATACAGCGCATTCACCTCTACAAAAGCAGCACACTGTGTATTTGATCAAATATTCTGAATTTTCATATTTAAATCCTCAAGTATATGTGCCAGCTCACTTTGAAAGGTAGAACATTTTAGATGCATCGTTCCTTCTATACTAATTGCTGCAAGCTGCCTTATGTAAATGACGTGCGATGAAAAAAATAGCAAGTCTGCAAAGGCGATTTATGCGCTGTAATCACGACTGTGCTTGAATACTAAAAACTGAGACTTTGAGTTGAAATGTTGATTTCTGCTGAACAAGTTTATAGCTATCGCCGCAGTGTTTCCGCAATAATCATAAGTACAAACATTACCAGTACTTGAATGATTATCGTGTAAGTTATCGGTTGTGGTTAACGGCAGAGCTGCTAAGTCATCACCCAGTATCCGGTTGCTGGAAGCATTCAGCAGAAGAATATTCTCAAAAACACATGTTGAAAACCTGTCATAAAGTGTATTGCTGTTGCAGTTGAGATATTTATGTACAGAACGTTGCTGCAGGGCTTGCATATTCAATGACTATACAGCAACGCACTTCATTGCAGATGCTGACGTCCAATATGTGCAGACACGGGCCAGGTACAATTTATGGCAAATTGGTATGCTATTAGTACTGGCTGCCTTGAATGTGCTATGACATGTCCCCTAAAGAAATGAAAAAAAAGCTAACTAGTAAAATTTTCTACCTAAATAATTGCACTGCCCAATGCGCAAATTCTGATTTCTGTATTCTGATTTCTGAGAATCCCGAACATAGCACCTGCGACCATTCTTATGAACCTTTTTGTGGTATTTTGAGTAGGCATAGGGTCCTGCACGTCATTGCCCGCACGTCCTTCTGCGCATGTCCATGAATATTGTACAAGGCTCCATTCCGCCATCCATTAAACTTCACTGCATGGTACGAACGTAACTCATTGAGCTACGCTTTAAAACATAGTATACGCATAAGAAGAACAGCCGATGTTTAAGTACTTTCTGTTACCTACGTCGAAAGGATACTTTTTTTCGGTAACGTATGCTTTTAGGGCACTTAGATGTAGTTGCAACTATGTGCATTAAATGCCCATATATTTGGGCATTGCTTACTGAAAGTTGTTGAACTTCGGCAGATCTCTTCAAGTAGAATTTATATAAAGTGCTGCTAAGTGTGTTAGGCTAGTGCATTGCGGTGAAGTTTTGCGGATGGCCGAATAGTCAGCTGTCCTCTATTTATGGGCAGCGCAGAATGACGCGCGGGTGAAAAGTTGCAGGAGTGCATGCTTATACGAACTGTTACAATACAAAAACACTACCTGCACCTATACTAAAGGTTACTATATACTTTTAACCTGTAGTTCACGAAATATTGAGATTACAGCACTTAGTCAAGGTCACAATGTCATTTCCAGTTTACAGGTGCATAATTTTGCTCCTTCATTAAAGGTAACTTGAGTAAAATTAACTATGAGGCTCCTGTTTACAAGGGCACAAATTTGTGAGAATATGCCTCTATATTAAACGTTAACCTGGTAAGAGCGTGGTGCGAGCACTTAGCAGTTTTTAGTGATTGGAGCTAGGTCCAAGCTAGCTGCAAATATGCCCGCGGTGTGCCGTCAGCTGTAGAATGCACACTGAGGAAATGGCCGAGCGGTAGGTTTTTCCTGCCGCTTGGAGCAAAGGTGCCGGAAGCATGCCGCTCGGTGCAGGTCAAGGAGACTGGTGAGGAGGGGCCCATTCATTCACGTGGGTGACTGGAGCATCGCTCATCCCAGCCGCACTGATTCAAGCTGATAGCAAATCACTTGCTTGCCGTGGCTGCCTGCAAAGGCACCCGCAATTGTGGCCAGAGTATTTTCTTTCTCCTTGTGTGTAAGCACCGTTGAAAACAGTGCAACACTGCTCGACTGCCCTTTTGCTCGATGTCACTTCATTGTTATAATAGAACGCTCTCAGTCAGTTTAGTTAACTGGTAATATATTGATACATCGCCAGACTGACAAACCATTAAAAAATATAACATGATAGAAGCAGTAGGCAGTGCCAACTTTGTAGTGCTCCCTTCCATACCCAATTCTTTCAAATCAGTGTGTGTTGAATGTACTCTGAAAAGCTTAATAATGTATCATAGTAAACCATACGTTTCGTGCACAGCAGGAATTGTTCAAGGCAGTTCTTGTCCTCTGCGCTTGAGTTATGTTACCGTAGGTTCGGTTCTCGTCCCATCTGAGTAACTTCGGTTACGAGACGCTGGTATTGAATCAGTTTCATTGTGATCCATGAGGTACAAATAATTGCCTTCACCTTCAGATACATATATTTTTTTTCAATTTTCAATGTGCTCTGTGATTGCTTTCTTTGAATACCTCTTCTGATTCTTAAAGAAGAAGGTGAAGCATATGAAAACGTCTCTACCTCAAGATTCCATTCAGTCCTAGGGCATTTAAAGAATAAACCACGCCTGAGGTAGCACCCGAAAGGTGTGACAAGTTGAGGCCGTTTTACACACGATGTTTTGGTGATCCCCTCCATGGTATATTTTCTGACAACATAGCCTTGAGCCGGTGATACTCGAATGTACCTTAGCACTTCTATATTCAAAAGGGGTGTCAGAGACGGAAAATATTGAGCCGGTGGTTTACGCAAAGAGCCGGGCTTATTGTTCCCTCTCGTTAGGTTATGTGTTTTTCTTTGCTCTTTTTTGTTCAGTGCAGAACACAAAAAGATAACTAAATAATTACCAAAGTCCTATTGAGCTACGAATGTAACCAACTTAGAACTGAAACCAAATATTTAGCGCCCCCGTTAATACATTGTCTGAATGAAGCATATGAAGTTCAGTAAAGACATGTTAGTGAATACGGGAACAGTTTTAATCGCCTAAAATGTCTGCCTAAAAAGGGACAAAAACTAACATGCGCGGCACTGCCTCCTAATTTTAGAGAACGATACTCGTTGGCGACCTCTGGGAATTCTATGCCTCCTTTGCAAGTCGAAATATTTATTTTCTTTATCGTCATTTTTTTACGTACGGCAAATTTACTCGGTGAGAACAACCTCGCGCATGTTTCCTAAAACGGAGGGAACCCAAAATGGGCACCGCTGCCGCTGTATAATAGACTGCCTAACAAGGACAGAGTTCTGGAAGCGCAGTGTAAAAAGTACGACCCATCAACGCAACGAGGGCAAGGCAGCCGTGTCGGCTTTGGATCGGATGGGCGCTGGCTACAAGCTCGCGCCTCTCGGCGGCTCGGGTTAACAAGCGCACCAGATGCGCTTCACTCTAATGACCCCGAAATAGTGTCTCTTGCGAGCTGAAGGACACGGCAAAGGTCGAATGAACGAAGTAAGGAAAAATAAAAAAGATGCCAGCAAAAAAAAAGGGGGGGGTGGGGGCCGTGCAGTGCACTCTCCGTGTAGGGAAACCCACTCAAATGCCGTAGGCTATACAGAGGCGGTTCTTTGTGGCTTTGGCGAGGACGACAGCCCAAGCAGTTTTATGACCGTTTTGTTGTCCCGTCAAAACATGCTTATGCGAACAGAACAGATCGGCAAATGTGCCTTCGCGAGTTCTGGTGTTTTTTGCTATTGTCTAAGTCCAATGCCGCACAGTTATAGCCAAAGAGAGCTTCGAGAACCTCAGCTATTTCAATATATAAGAAATGGTATTTCAATAGCCTGACATGAATCAGTATCTATCACGGTGGGAGAACGACGAAGCCTTCGCATGCTCTATTGTATCGTGAACTGTGTCTAGGATCTCAGTTGAAAACCGCTATCGAAAACTACGTCAATCAGGCTTCCACCCGAACGCTCAAAATTCAGCGTACCGCTCAGTAATGCTCCACGGTGCGATTGCGAGATCAGCTCCAGATCTATCATTGGAACACTCTTCCAAGAAAAGAGCTGGAAATTTTAATTAGGATGTGCATAAATATGTCATTGCAATTGAAGAAGAAATTCTGCTATATAACAGAATACCAGTATCTATATGTTCTACTTGAGGTCATAAATATATGTAAATAACTTGATACACGAGTAGATTATTTATGCTGCTTTTCGAGAAATTAACCGAACTTATTGAGAAGATTGCATTTAAAAGTGATTTTCGCGTAAAGGATAAGGCTTGGGAATTTACCGGCTAAAACTCGAAAATTGTACACTGGGCCGTAAAGTAAATAGCTGCAATCATAAACCATAATTACTCAAATGATGTTACTAGTCCAACAAATCTTTTTTATTTTCGTGCAAACACTGTCCGTCCAATCAAGTAAAGGACCGGAATTGGCATTTATTTGCAAAAGGCGATGTGACAGAATACTTCATATTGGAAGGCACTGCTGTGTACACACAATAAGTGTATATACACAAATACAATATATATATATATATATATATATATATATATATATATATATATATATATATATATATATATTTAATCACCTAAAATGTCTGCCTAAAAAGCGACAAAAACTAACATGCGCGGCACTGCCTCCTAATTTTAGAGAACGATACTCGTTGGCGACCTCTGGGAATTCTATGCCTCCTTTGCAAGTCGAAATATTTATTTTCTTTATCGTCATTTTTTTACGTACGGCAAATTTACTCAGTGAGAACAACCTCGCGCATGTTTCCTAAAACGGAGGGAACCCAAAATGGGCACCGCTGCCGCTGTATAATAGACTGCCTAACAAGGACAGAGTTCTGGAAGCGCAGTGTAAAAAGTACGACACTCATCGATCGAGTCAGACACTCGATCGATGAGTCTTGATCGAGTCAGACACTCGATCAAGACGACATTAATGATTAGTTGGAAGAAGACGATGCTGTAGGAGTTCGCAAATTATATATATATATATATATATATATATATATATATATATATATATATATATATATATATATATATATATATATATATATATATATATATATAATTTGCGAACTCCTACAGCATCGTCTTCTTCCAACTAATCAATAATGTCGTCTTGATCAGGCAGTTATGACCAACGTTCCAGGCATCAGAGATGCCACAAGCTACGCACGTTCTGAGGCAATGGCTGGATAGTAAAGGAATAGATTGAGTGGCAGCATGCACAGTTAGCCTGTAAAGAATGCATGTGTGGGGCCACGCTGTCGCGTTCAATGTATTTAATTTACCCTTCGTGCAAGCGCCCACAATCCACACTGCCGTAGCGCTTCTCGCCATGTCAGCGCTTGTTACACGAATGCTAGGGGCTATAACACCAGTTCTTCTGCATTCGTGTAGCTTCCTTGTAGCTTCCTTTGGTTTAGCATGGAGATGCTTAAACGAGAAATGGTTAAGAAAACAGCATATGACATTTTTTTCTATTTTTTAACTTCAAAAGAGCCTAAACCAGGAAACAAAATGTTTATACTGTATTAGTTGTTGTACTTCAAAAGCTGGCAGGCCTTTGTACCAACTATCTCACGACTTCAAGGGTCTTTGAGAGCTGGCAGAATGCCAGCACATGTTAAAGAATTGAAAACGATAGGCCCATTGTCTTACTTACAGTATTGTATAAAATATTCACCAAGATTATTTTTGATAGAATAAGGGCAACACTGGACTTCAGTCAACCGACAGAGCAGGCTGGCTTCGGGAAGGGATACTCTACAATGAATCACATCCATGTCAGCAATAAGGTAGTTGATAGACGCACAGAGGACTATCAGCCTCTCTGTATGGCTTTCATAGATTACGAAAAAGCATTTCATTCAGTGGGGATACCAGCCGTCATAGAGGTATTACGTAATCGTGGAGTGCAGGAGGCTTGCACATTAATCTTGAAAAAATCTAAAGTGATTTCACTCTAGCGCGTAGTTTCGCGTTACTGTGTGAATTTTCTTTTTTCCATTTTTTCCCTCTTCTTCTTCTTTCTCCTTTTATTCCATTTACCCCTTTCCGCAGCACAGGGTAGCCAGAGGGTACTTACACTGGCTAACCTGCCTGCCTTTCCTCTCCATTGTGTATTCCTCCTCTCCTAGAGTGATTCCACAGCTGCCTTAATGCTCCACAAGAAAAGTAGAAAGATACCTATAAAAATGGGATCAGGCAAGGAGACACAATCTCTACAATGCTATCAACTGCATGCTTGGAAGAAGTACTCAACCTCATAAACTGAGAAGGCTAGGAGTAAGGGTCAATGGCGAATATTTCAGCAACCTTCCGTTGCAGAGGTCATGGTCATGCTCAGCAACACAGGGGACTAGTTACAAGAAATGATTCGGACGTAAGCAGAGAGAGTGTAATAGTCGCGTTGAAGACTAATATGCAGAGGAGAAAGGTAATGATCAATAGCCTGACAAGAAAACAAGAGTTCAGGATCACCAGTCAGCCTCTAGTGTGTGTGGAAGAGTGCTTTTACCTAGGTAGATTAAAAACAGGGAACCCTGATCATAAGAAGGAAACTTCAAGATGAAGAAAAATGGGTCGGAGCGCATACGACAGAAATTGTCAGGTCCTGACTGGAAGCTTACCATTATCATTCAAGAGAAAGCTGTACAATCAGTGCATTCTACCAGTGCTAACATATGGCGCAGAAACTTTGAGACAGAAAAAGAAGCTTGAGAACAAGGCCTGGCAAAGTGCGATGGAACGGATAATATTAGGTGTAACGTCAAGACACAACGGGGATAGCCGATAATCTAATTCACATTAAAAGAAAACAATGGAGCTGGGTAAGTCATGTAGTGCGCATGATAGAAAACCGGTGGACCAATAGGGTTACATACTGGCTGCCAAGACAAGGGAAGCGCTGTGGAGGACGGCAGAAGCCTAGGTGGGGTGCATGAATTGTCAAAATTCGCAGTCGCTAGTCGAAATAGGTGGGCGCGGGATAGCATTTATTGTAGATCCAGTGAGAGACCTTGGTACTGCAGTGGGCATCAAATAGGCTGATGATGCTAATGGTAATAACTTCTTGTCCTCCTTGACATACGTAATGACAAACGGGAATTCTGTGCGGCTCCAGTTTGTCATAACTGTTTGTCGCTCGATGTGTCGTAGCTATGAACTATTAATAACGTCTCTGAAGAATCTCCAATTTTTTTTTTGAGGGGGGGGTGCACTGTGAAACTTGATTCATATAGAATGCATCAGGCAAGACAAAAATAAAATAGTGACACTGCCACGCGGCGGCACCCTACACAACTAGCAACATCTTTTTTTTTTTGGTTTTCATTCTAAAGATCTAGCAACCCCCAGTCACTGGATTATCATGCTGTAAATCCTGATGTACTTGAAACCATGCCAGGGCATACACGACACACGTAGAATGCATACATTTACAAGGTTTCATTAGTTTTTCTAGCATTTATGATTAACTGCTTGATATATCGACTACGCCGCTCATAGCAACAGTCGAAGTTATGAAAACGCCACATTGAAAAGCTGCTCACTATATTAGGCCATCTGCCCCATTTCACGCTTACCTAATTCAAAATGTTGGCGCGTCTTTCAATTTGCCTCCATTGGAAGACGGCCGCTGTCGAAGGGAGTGGAACCCGTGACGTCGGGTTTAGCAGGGGCAGGCCATATCCATTTAACCCCCGTAAATAGAGCTAGCCAATGATACTTCGTCATCGTGGCAACCGTGCATGTTCTTTGTGCGTATTCTTTTGTTATGATATCACGCTACAAAAAAGCTACAAAAATCCACTGCCTGAATAAGACGTTGGTAACTCCTGGGGGCTCGTGGAGGAACGTGTCAAACGTGACGACGCCGTCGAACGAGTGGCCACCCAGAGTGCATCGCTACTCACAGAGGTCCACGAGTATTCGAAGAATGGTATCTTGATGTCAATGGCATCAACTACGGCAAGAATCGCAGGGCACTGTTGCCCACAGCTTTGAGCCCCAGGACACTCGACCTCTTGGCGGCTAGCTGCGCTCCCGCTAAAACACACCAGCTATAGTACGACAACGTGGTGAAGCTCCTGGTTGAGCGATTTGCACGCAGGTACAAACTATTTGAAACCCATTAGTTTTTTTAACAAGAAATCAGCTGCCACGTGAAATGGCGAATCATCTTGTAGTGGAAAAAAGAAAGATTCCAGGCAAGTACAACTTTGATGAAGCGGTCAACAGCATGCCTGAAAACTCACCTTTTCTGTGGCCGGTGCGATATGAACGCTGGTCGAAAATGCTTTACAAAAATGCAATTCGCGCTAAAAGAGGTAACGAAACAGCACGTGTAGCATGGATGGCGGCTTTGGATGTTGAAGAGATTACAGGTGCACCAGATCCCAAGAGTGTTGTCACTGTGCGCGGCAGTGCAATACTGCCCCTCAGTCTGTACAGCTGATGACCCACGGTGCCTTGAATAGACCCCACGGCACGTCCGCCAGCGGGAATACCTGGTAGACTGCTGCACCCAACTAGCATCGGCAGAGCAGGCCGTGTCTGAGTCGCCAAAATCTTCCAGGAACCCAAAGGTCTGATGGCTGGATGGCTTCCTGGACGCACACTTCACAATGATCCGCTAGACCAGGTAGGTCAGCCTCCGAGTTGCCGAGGCCGTGTGCGAATCCTAACGCCTTAAACCACTCCACGAGAGATACGTAGTCTGGTCTTCGCCCGCTACCTTGTTTTGACCAGTTCGCACAGCAGGTCACCATGAAGTGCAGCGCTTGCTTGCATACCACAGCTCGCCACCGCATCACGCAGGCAACGGGAGGGGAAAATCACAGATGATGATCATTGGTCAAACAGTGCCACCGCTGCAACTGCTGGCAACAGGGCTTGCGGTCGGGCGATCTCACCAGAATACGGGACGCTACTCACCGAGTCTATGCAAGCCGACTGCTTGGAAGTCCGCACCCTGTGCTGCAGAGAAACGCAGCCACTCCCTGAGGTCGTGCCTACGCCACCGCATTGATTATTGTACATGCACCGGCAGTGCCCTTCCTCAACGGCAGCGATGACAGCTGCAGCAGTGCGCAGGAGACCAAGCGGTCCCGGGGCCCCATGCCAGGCCCGAAGACGGTGACAGAGGAGGCGCTGGCGGAACTGCTCCACAGCAAGCCCCAGAGATGCAGCACGCATAGCAGATGTAGCCGCGGACCAAGCCGGGGCAAGTGATGCTCATGACGTGCACGGCGTGGCTTCCCGTGACAATGGGCCATCCCGGGTGACAGAAGGGCCCCCATGTTACGGGCGCATGCGTGAGAAAGACGCAAGCCCGCAGTAACGCCGGTAGGCTACAGTCATCGCCAGCCACGCCTTATAGTTCTTAGCCACTGCTGGCGCGTACGTCGGCTTATACCGCTGGCTCAGATGCCACTCCTCTTAGCAGCGCTACCACTTCTATATCTATAGGTGTGTAAAAGAGAGTCATGGAGAGACAAGGGGGAGAAGGAAAACCTCGTCGCACCCCAGATTCCCCCAGGAAAGTGTAAACTCTCTGCTTATGCTTATGGGGGGAAATATAAATTTTAGCACGTACACGATGTCAGTCACTGAAACTTCTGATGTATTTAAAATGCGTTTGCTTGTAAATTTCTGTTTACCGCTTTCATATCACTACAAGGATAGGCAGGGTACATCCCTAAGGCACTCGTATTTGTCCTTGTATTGGTATTCCATTGTCCTTTTTGCCTTTCCTTCCGCGCTTCTGCGCTTCGCGCCATAGACATTATTTCTAGACCTTCAATGACCTCAGTTAAAGAAGAAAGTATCTGTCAATGCGCTCGCTGGAAAAACAGAGCAATATAATGATCTGCATGGTTAAACGATCTTAGTGTAGGGGGACAACTTCTGTACATGAGCACTGAACGTGCGTGTGCCTATATTTTTTCATGTCTTCGCATATATCTGGTAAGGTGCAAGTTGCGGTGGGCACATACAGCGAAAAGTTTTACATGAAAGGTGCCCAAAACTGCGCTTTCCTGTGTGCTTATTGGCTGGTTAAAATGGAAACACATAAGGGGTAAGAATAGCTTTTATTGAATTTAAAATTTGATGTGTACACATAGATCAGCCTGAGTAATAACAAAAACTGTAAAAGTGCGAACGCGCAGACAAGAAATTGAAAGTCGATGTTGGTTTCTTGATAGCATCCAATAAACATAGGGCATTCGAGCATGAAAATGTTCGTAAAAAGTTTTATTTGTTGGGTTCCTCTGTCTTCCACTCCCTGACGCATTATCAAGTTTCTCTGTCTTATCTTCGTTATCTTACTATTTGGCGCAAGAACCGTACCAGATGAACGGGCTATAGACTGCCTCCGATCTTGCTGAGCTAGCGGTGAGAGAGAGTGAAGGGAAATGCGACAGACACGCACCTTGAACCACTTCGCTGGCTGTGCCAAATTTTGAATCGAGCAAACAAAATGGACAAAAGTAAACCATGCGGTATTTTGCGGCTATGAAACTTTCGTAATTAAAAAAAAACACGTGTAGAAAAATGCGAGCGCACACCATCCCAAGGGCGCACTTGTTTTTGAAAGTGAAACAAGCACCTCACTTGCATGGGATGATAAGCTATTTGAGGGACACCCTTTTCAGACGGCCGTTCAAGGAATACCAGTGGTATCCATGTTGCTGCGGATAGCCGGTTAGAACATAAACCGACGGAATCATTCACTGACGTCGAAACAGCTGGTAAGGCACATTTTGATATTTCACCCCGTGTCAGCAACATGAAAGCACCAGTTATCCTTGCTCAAGTGCGTATACTGTTCTCAGGTACAATTTAAAATAACTTGAGTTTCGAGGCTTCACGGGCCAAAATCAAGTCTGAGTATGAGGCGCGCAGTAGTTGGCATCACCGGAATAATTTTGACGATGTGGGATTTTTAACGTGCACTTACATTTATTTTGTTTATTTTAATAATTTGGAATATACGGCGGACGCGAGGTGAAGTTACGCAAGGATGTTAAAAGGTATGAGAAAAGCAGTTATATATGTACGAAATAACTAAAATTATTACCATAAAATAAACGACTGGACCGTTTTTGAATTTTGCCCGGATAAAAAGAGCCCACTACGTCTGACATCCAACCCATGACCTCGAGCTTAGCAGCGCAATGCCATGGCTGCTTAACTACCATGACGTTTTGATACTATTTACAAGCACACAGGTCACTCGGAGCAGTCACTGTTCATTCAGTTCATAAATGTACCGGAACACGGGACTGTACATCAGAACTTCATACTGTCGGATCATATTGCTTCAGTATTGTTTTGTTATATTCAGTAATGAAAAAGCTTGGGCGGGCTTTTATTCCGTGCCTAATTACCATAAAATAGAATTCACTTGGAGTACAAAAAAAAATAAAACGTAGGCATGGAGAAGTAGACATGGAGACAACCACGAGCAGCCAGCAGGAACCTCAGTATGCCTACATCTCTGGTATGTTCAAGTTGAAACCTTCACCTGAAACACAATTTTCAAGTAGATACCAGTTAATCATACGTATATTTTCCCACAGCAGAGCTGTATTTTATTCTCTCACGTAGCCCAAATAGAAAAAAGATTGTTGTTGCAATATTTGATGGTTAAGCTAGGCTAAGTAGAATTTTTGTTCCATTTGAGAAAGAGGCGGGACGTGGGAGGGTGTTGCGAGCTTTCACAGCTAGCCTTCAACTGCCAAAATAACTTCACAACAGTCGAAAGTACAGTTCTGTATTAGTGGCAGTCATTGCGTTATTTGCTTGTTTTAATATACGCACATATCGTGCATCTGGAAAAAAGAGGCCTGTTATGCCGGAAACTGTCACAACATCTGTGACGAAGAACAGAACACCCTGCTCCGCTGTTATTAGAAGCGTGTTTTCTCCTAAGCCGCATGTAGAAATATCGCAAAAACGGCTCAGCCACAGAGACAACAATGAGCGAAAAGAACCAACGCCAGCATGAAAGTGTGTTAAGCAGTCAAAAGCATGACAGCAGCCGCTAATGCTTAGTGAAAACCTGATTTCCTGAGCTATCTTTTACAATGATAGCTTTCGTTCACCCACCAAAGCCTCTTTGTATGGTTCTCGGGCGTAATTGAGCGCGGGTCCATAATGGCTACAGCGTCTGGGCGTGCCACAGAGGGGCTCACACGTGCGCCGATGCGCCATGCCTTTTGTTATCCGCAGTCTTTCTTTTCAGCGCAGCAACAGTATGCACTACAGACAAAAACAAAGTCCACGATCCTTATGTTTAGCGTCACAGTTAACTGAAACTAGCAGATAAATAAAATAGATTTGCTAAGTCTGACGCGCTGCGCGCCCTCTGATCCTTCTCGCATTTAATGCGCGATGGGTGAGTGGTGACCATCTGGGCCCCACTAGTATATCGAGTGTTGCTATATGTTGTTTTTTGAAGCGTCGCGATAATGTCGTGTGACAGCTTCCAGCCCCTTCCATGTCGCATCGGGGCTAGAAGCGTGCGCGACGTTTCTTTCACTCGTGAAACGCCGTTGGCTATTGTCAACGTGTAGATCCGTGCATTGAAAATTTTGTGAAGAGGCTACTTTCACTGTATTTCGGGCCGTAGACACGGTGCCAAAGCGTGCCGGAGTAGACACGTCTCCGACAGGTCCATTCTTGTTCCACCTTCTACCAGTACTGATCGGAGGCAGCTTAAAAAAGTCAAGGGGACATAATTACGTCATTTTGGGCAATAAAGCTGTTGTCACTTGAATACGTGTCCTTAAAACAGACGTAATTGAAGAAACTACTGCTCCTGTGTAAAGTAACAAATGCAATTTGGCAGATTCTAACAGCAGAGTGTCTGGCCTCCAACAAGCCGCAGAATAGAACAAAAGCAATTCACTAGTACCAGAATGTGCGCATTGGATTTTGAGGTGAAATTTTACGGAAGTGTATCTGATCGATTGCTTGTTATGCGCAGGCAAGCCACTCCACACAAAATTTGACGAGGTTAAATTATTTTGTACGTCACGCATGCTTGGTTTCCTAGCATGGATATACGGGCGTATCAATCTCCGTTTTCTGGAGCTTCCACAACCAGCCATTTACAATATTTGCATAGAGCACAGGCGTAGTCAGCAGGTGCTTCGGTGCATCGTTTTCCCACAGTCGATGCATAAGAATAATTTTCAAGTTTTGCGCTGCTAATACGAGGGCCGTTTTTTTTTCAACCTCCGATAGGCTATAAATAAAAGACAAGTTCATCCAAAACAATAATTTAATTACCAAAAGATTAGTACAGTTACGATTACTTTTCGACATAATCACCGAAGAGATTGAGGCATTTGTCAAATCTGTGGACAAGCTTTGCAATACCCTCTTCAAAAAAAGTTGCCGCCAATGAATTCAAGTAGTACTTGACGTTGGTTTGAAGGTCGCCATTGGTTTGAAAGCGCTTCCCACCAAGCCACGTCTTCAGTCCAGGAAAAAGATGAAAGTCACAGGGCGCTAAGTCTGGACTGTATGCAGGATGATCGAAAATGTCCCATCCAAATTGTTCGAGAAGCCGATGAGTTGCTCCAGCAGTGTGTGGACGGGCATTGTCATGGATCAGAACAACTCCAGCGGTCAGCTTTCCTCTTTGTTTGTTCTCAATGGCTCTACGCAAACGTCGCAAAGTTTCACAATAAACAGCTGCAGTGATTGTGGTTCCGGGCTCCATAAACTCCACAAGTAACACACCTTGTTGATCCCAAAACACAGTAGCCATGGTCTTTCTGTTGTTGAAGGTTTTTTTTAATGTCTTTGGTTTGTTTGGTGAATTTGAATGCATCCATTGTTGTGATTGTCGTTTTGTTTCCGGTGTGTCGTATTCAGGTTTCATCCCCAGTCACGATTGATTTCAAAAGGTTTTCTCCTTCATCCTGATAACGCTCAAGGAACTCCAAAGCTGACGCCATTCGTGGAGCTTTGTGGCCGTCCGTCAACATTTTTGGGACCAAACGTGCACAAAGTTTTTTTAGCGTAACCGTTCAGTAACAATAGAGTACAAAACAGACCTTGAAACTTCTGGAAATTCCGTAGATAAAGCAGTAATGGTGAATCTGCGGTTTTCTTTAACCATTCTGTCAACTCGTTGAACCAGGTCATCTGAAACGACAGATTTGCGTCCTTGGCCTCCTTCATCATGAACATCATTATGTCCATCTTTAAAATTTCGACACCATTCACGCACAACACCATCACTCATGAAGTTTTCCCCATACACTCGACTCATTCTCCGATGGATTTCTGCAGCACCATGGCCTTCAGCCTGTAGAAAACGAATGAAACTTCGCAATTCACACTTGGCGGGAGCAACAATAATGGCAGCCATGTTTACGTGGCTGTAGCGCAATGCCGACTGACGCCTGAATGTCAACAATGGCGGAGTGTGTAGTGCGAGAGCTGCGCAGTTGCCTACAGCGGATGTCCGCTTTCTGCTGCCCGCGTAGCACCTGCACGGAGCGATCGGAGGTAGAAAAAAAAACAGCCCTCGTAGATCTGGATGTGGAATCAGCACGCAATATCAGTAATTTTTTCCTCGTTTATTTGTTTATAAAAACCTTGCCTATCCTGGAAATGTTTATCTGTTTTATGTCCAATTCTTGAAGTTTCCTGTGCTGCCACCTAGCCTATATTATTGCAAATAGCTCATATGTGGACATCCCGGCCGAATTGTTGTCGTCGTCGTCAGGTTCCATCAAAGGTCTAGTGTGGTAAAATCCCGGCCGCGTGCAGTGTGCTGTATACTTGCGTTGGAAAGCGAGCGAAAGTGAACCGAGAAGGATGGCGGCTTTATGTGGCGGAGTCTTGCCACGCGCCCAAGGAAAGCGGAGAGGGTCAGCGCTGTTTTCTCGCACTAGTACGGGAGGGAGCGGGGAGATGGGCCTCCGCTTGGAGGCATTGACGTCCAGGGGTGGACGTTACTTCAGCAAAAAAAGTTGCAAACCACGCATATCCACGCACTTCGTGTGGTGCAAGATAACTACTGTTGAATTTTTCAAGTTATAATACGCCGGCAAATCGTAAACTACGACTTACACACAACCTACAGACATTATAGCATCAGATTGGAATTCGAATTTAAGAGAAAACCTAATTGTGTTACGGGAAAACCCCTTTTAAAGTGTATCTACCTTTCATGGACCGGCCACACCGCTCGCCTTTTGCGCTCGCTGATGCGGGCAAATCCTGGAGGCCACGGAGCGGCGTGCCCGGTTCATTGCAACACCTCCAGATGGCGCAAAGCTGTGCCGTATGGGGACCAATGCCAGAGGCCACGTTTCTACCAGATGACCCGCCTTCGTGCATAGCGTTAATTGTCAGCGTTTCCCGGTAAACATTATGGTTACATACGCTGCAGTAGCGGCGAAGCATGAGAAGCAGTCGGGGATCTTTAAAAGCTATCGCGTTCCACTCTTAAAGGCGAAGCTTAAGCATCCTCCATTTTTTCGTGGCACGCTACTACTGGTGAGTGTACTGAAAGAGCGTAGTGAAAATATTTTGCACAACATCAGCAATCAAGTGAGGTTTCTGAGGAGAACTAGCATGAGATATGTCTGAAGAAAACAACTTTTTTCCAGGCCCACAGAAACCTGTTTAGCTTATAGTTCTAAGCCAATTTGTCTACGAAGAGTTCAAACGTATTTGATAGATGTAGCAACCTCTATGTCCGGCGGGTGGAGCATAGTTAATTCGATCTACTATGGCAGAAGTCATTCTTTCTTAATTCTTCATTTCACACATATTTAAAACTTTGCACCACAGTACGTTGAAAACATTTTTTTTTTTCACGTCTTTCTAGGAGAGCACCTGGTAGAAGCTGATGAATAGCCAGACGCATATGACGGATAAAAGCACAACATTCGTATAAGCGCACATCAGAGGAACAAAAGAGGACCAGTAGCACGGAATGAACAGAAATTAAAGAGGGTGAGGGAGCGCAGCGCCAAATTTGAAGCAAATCGTAAAGAAAATGTTCAAAACAACCCATCGGAAATAAAATATATTTAAAAAGAGGGTTCTTTGTGAATACGAGAGCTTCGACTGAGGCAGTATCAAAGCGTCAGAAACAGGAACCTCGTAAGGTTTCGACACTCACTGTATGAGCTTAGAGAATGCGATGAACTATGAAAGAATCATGAAATACTTCACTGTCCGATTGCTGACAGGATTAACTAGCGTAATATTGATCACACTTCTTGCTCTTGCTATTTTGAGTGGCTCAGCAGGAGGCAACTCGCGTCAACAAAAATAACGGTTTTTTCACCATTCTTTTAGGACATGAACAGCTCATGTGTCCAAGCGAACGCATAAGAACAATGATTGGTTTGACTCTTTCTGATTTCTCAGCTTTATTGAACTGGCGTGGGGAAATGCAGCGTTGATTTCAACGTATTTGAAGCGCTCAATGTGATGACGACGCCTTCTTGTTTGATTTTTTTTTCAATTTTTTTACAATGCATCTTCATGGAAACAATGAATTACACAATCATAGGAAAGGCAGACCGAAGTGGCAAGTGCGCTTAAAACGTGAGTTTTGTATGCTTGCACTCTAGTCGGTCACACTTGTATACATACCTCTCTTCCTGTATTGGGGCGCTTGTGGTCTCTTATCGCTAACGCCTATTGGTTGTCAAGCTATACTGCGAGAGCTCTTAATATAATATTCTAATATATATCAGAAAGTAGTTTTTTGAGTATTTGTAGGATATTGCTCCCACGAAGCCTTATAATCATCAGTATTCGTGAAGCATGCATATGTCTTGAGTTATTTTTTTTTTTTTTGCGGGCTCCACTTTAATATAATTCCCGTGCGCGCTTACGCAGCGCGCATATTTGTGACACTGCCCTGCTGTCTGAAAGCATCGTGGGCGAAGGGCCAACAGCTTTTCGTGGTTTCACCTACCCCCCCCCCCCCTTATTATTCCTCTCGACAGTTTTTCTACGATGGTGGCTCGTGGTCCTGCGTTGTGCATCCGTCATGCGTCGGAAGAATGCGGGATGAATTGAGCTCACATGAGAGCCACAGAAGCTATGCGCATGATGAAGTTACTAAAGCTAAGCAAAATGAAACAACCTATTGAATGCTCAAGCTTTCCAGTTTCAATGTATTCATTCAGGTCGCACATAATATGTGGTTGCAAGTGTTTCGAAAGCTACCAATGTATTGAGAACTGTAACTAAGCGTCCTTTTCCGGAGAGTGCGTGTCGCCCGCTAGCAATTTGCCGCAACTATCGCTCAGCGAACGACGCCTCTCCATAATCTGGAACGTACCCGAATATTGTCGTTGATTCATTCGGCTGTGTACGTTCTTTACGAGTCTTACGTAATCACATTATATGCAGGGAAACCAATTGCGCATTCCTTTCCAGAAGGTGCGCGCACAACAGCAATAAGCAAGGAACATTCTACAAGTCATGTATAAAAGCAGACGCACTTGAGCCATAGAGTAGCTCAGGGGCGCGATCATTGTTCGATACGTGTTCTGTTCGGTTGCTGCAACGTCACAAAGAGGCAGTATGCGAAAGTTCTGAGAAGGGGACGGAGAGACCAGCCAATTGGTAAGCGATGAACTCCCCGGAAACTTACTGCCCTCGCGTGTCGTCTGCTTGCAGATGGTATAAAAAAATTAAATTATGGGGTTTTACGTGCCGAAACCACTTTCTGATTATGAGGCACGCCGTAGTGGAGGACTCCGAAAATTTCGACCACCTGAGGTTCTTTAACGTGCACCTAAATCTAAGCACACGGGTGTTTTCGCATTTCGCCCCCATTGAAATACGGCCGCCGTGACCGGGATTCGATCCCGCGACCTCGTGTTCAGCAGCCCAACACCATAGCCACTTAGCAACCTCGGCGGGTTGGAGATGGTATACTACGAAGAGAAATGGTTCTCGTCTTCTAATAAAGGAAATCTTTATTTAATTTTTTTTTTCTTCTCAAGCTCAGACATGTTTTCAAATAGTATTACGTGTGGCTACTGCAATTTATAACTATTCGTTTCTCTGCGTTGTTCCTAGGTGGTGTCGCGCACAGCGTGAAGTAAAAAAAAAAGAAAAGAAATGATGGGAACAGTGGCGCTCTTTTCAAGAGGCAGCAACAACATTCCAGTGGCTCACCGGCACCGATGATGGGGCCGATTTCGCTGTACAACCAACGCCCTATTTGTTTCGAGAAATGAAGGCCACGCCAGAATTCGCTTTCTGCCATTTCTTCAAACGCGTTTTGCACCGCCACCCGCTCTCCTTCCTCCTCGCGCTACGCCAGCGCAACAACCTAAGTTCCAAACGCAAGCGCCATTTTTCTTGAATTGAACTATGGGTTGGACTCGAACGAGCTATTCAGCTGCCGAAGCCGCTGTTTCGATCCAGTCCAATCCACCAGTCGCGCCATATGAAGCCGATCTCGTAACGAGCCATGATCGCTCCAAACTTCCCAACTCCCGTCGCGTTCGGCGCCTAGCAGACGACATGCTTGCTGGCAAGATGACTGACAGGAGCGTGTCATCGGTTCGACGTCACCAAAAACGTGGCCGTGCCCCGTGGCTGGCGACGCCGACGCGCAGTAGGCCGATCGCGCGCGCCGGTAACCGAACGAACGCACCGAAGAACAATCTCCAATCGCACCCCAGTAAACGACAAGAGTGCACGCTCGAGCTGATCCATGGCCGAGCTGTGGAGGTTCGCCGATTCCGGCAGGTGGCCATACATGTTTGTAGATGACGTGGCTGCGGCCATGCCTACGGCTGCGGCCATAGCTAGCTGCTTGATCGGTGGCATGAACCAGCAAGAGCAAAGCCTAGTCAGGCCCCTTCGCCGGGCTCGGGACGTCGTTAGTCTGTGGAACGCAACCGAGGATCGTTGTTGGGTTCTTCTGCCAACATCCGACGCTACAGCTTCGTCGCCGTTTCATGTTAAGGAGGCAGGAGGTTCTTTCGCATGTTGGCAAAGATTATTCACTGCGTATTTCGTTGTGTCACTGTTAGCACCAGGAACAAGTGACGGAGTGGGGCATGGCTGTCTTGAAGCTATATACAGCTGCTACTCACATATAACGCGGAATTTCATTTTGCACTCTTTGTTTTTTTTTTTGTTTCTTCTTTAATCATGCGCACTGCAATGAGTGGCGATGTCAGCGATAACAGCGACGCGGCAGCGTCTCAGCTTCGAGTAACGTTCTAAACAATGCTGAAGTTTAAAAACAAAGGAAATTGAAATGGTTTGTTAAGGAATGCAGCTTTTGAATAGATGCCATTCGGTGCAGAGGGCTTTTTTTATTTATTCAAAAAGGTTGGGCGCAGCGGCTTCTGAAAGATTAGGGTGCGCCAGTCTTTAAAAAATATATATGGCTATTTATAAAGCGGTACACGTGAAATATTTGAAGTATAGCAATAGTGCGCGCTTTCTTAAACTCTATACCATGCTATGCGCGCTTGAGCATTGTTAGCTGTTTTCCATTGCAATAAATATACGTGCTTTCATGTTTTAATTGTGTATGCGCTCCCTACTGTAGAAAGTTTCTTATTTTTTGACATTTATAACAGTGCTTCGTTGACAGCCATTCTATTTGATGGCATACGTTACTACCAGGGACAATCGCTGTGTTATATCAGAAGAATATGCATTATATGAGGGCACGTAATATCCACATTCAAAATCTTTGAAGGCTTCAGTACTGCTTATCTCTAAATGCAAACAATGTCATGCATATTTAAGGACAAATTTCTAAGTATGAGCAGGCGATTGATAATCTTCTAAGAGAGCAGGTAAAGACACCAAGCACGGTTAAAGTTGGCTGTGACACCAATAGCACATTGGCTGCGACACCAATAGGTGGGAACTGTTTAATGAGGGACTCGCCGGATTGCGCATTAGAGATGATGATGCTGGTAAATCGTGTAACCAGCCATTTTACTTTGGCCCGTAACAATTAACATAATTTTTCTACCTTTATTCGCCCTCCTTCGTAGAAGTACAAGAAAAAAAGCTTTATATTTATTACTTTTAAAACAACCCCATTTGAGCAAAAAATTACTAGGTTGTTTATGTAGTCCTTTTTTAATATCTGTATACTTGCAATACGTATTGTGTGTGTTGTTATGCTTGTGTAGAGTTTATTGCCTTCACGCCATTAATTTCAGAGTATTATCCATTACTTGCCTTTCGCAGTTTCTTCCCGCTTTCATGTGTATGCTAGCTTTCTGCAATCTCGCTGCAAGAAATTTTTGTCCGTAATGTTTGTATTTTTTGGCTGTCCAGCAAGCTCATTGATGTTGAAGAACATGGTACGTCTACTTACTATCCTTCTTTTGGTGCGAATTATTAAAAGTACGATATCACACACGATAATGTTCTACTTCCTCATGAACAGCTGGCATTAGTTTTCCGCTAAGTTACAGCTTGAAACGTAACGGATATGAACCCAAATAAAACTAACATAAATTGAGACAACAGGGTTGTGCACTCGTCGTCGCAACATATAAACTGTGGCGCAGGCACCTACAAGGAATCACTCCATCATGCATGCAGCCTTAATAGTCAGAGCACAAACAACCAGACAAACAAACGAAAACAAAGTCATCGCCTCCAAGATTTGGCAGTCATCTTGAGGATTCTGCGTTTCGGTGATTCCGCTGGTTGTGCTGAAAGCCAAAGTTGGCCGCTGAGGCCTACGGGAGTGTCAGCTCTTCACGTTTTTATATTACTCTATGCTTGAGCTGCAGGTCATATTTTCAATGATGGTCGACAGTGCTCACCGCTATCATCGTGCTTCGAGTGTCACTTGCTTTTATGGGCACATGTTTGCCCAATAAAAAGTTAGTTTCGTGATCCGTAGTTTTGCTTCTGCGCTCCTGACCTTAACTACAACGTGACAATATGTACAATGAAATGTCTCGTAAAGAGAGTGGCACCCGTTAATGATTGCGTTTTCGCGCATGTTGTTCTCTTTCCTGTAAATATTTGACTATATGCTTTCACTCGATGTCATTCGTATACCGTGTAGTGACTTAATGAACTGCAGATGAAAAAACAACAAATATTTACCCAGGAAGAGAGAAAATGTCTCATTTTAAATATCCTATCTTAAATCATGCATGTTCCTAATGAAATTCAAACATTTCCTCTCGTCAGAACGCGAAGTTGCCGTTTATTGATTCTTGTTTTTATGTATCTTGCTTGTCTATTCAGTGGCATGGTTCCATTAGACGGGCGTGTACCTCGCGTTGATAGTTTTTCGGAAAAGTAACCTAGCAATCTTAGCTCAGTGTGGTGAAATTCTTATCGTATTCATGATGCAAGGTTCCAGAGGGCTTTTTTATTACTGATTCTTCAAAAATCGCTGAAGTAATGTATTATTCGCCCATATTAGGTTCTTCCTTTTTTTACATTTTTTTCTCAGTCACTTTTTTCTTGAATATAAGAAGGTGACAATAGGCGGTAGGGGTGAGCAGATTGGATTGCGAAGCCTGATTTTGTAAAAACAGCCTACGCAATAGGTGTGTAAACCAAGCTCCTCAGTAAAAACAGGAATTTATATGCCATTTAGGTAAACAAGCACAACAAATTCACTCAGTCAAATTGTTTTCTTCGGGTAATGTTTTATGTATACAGTCATGCGCGACAGGTATATCAGTAGAAACACAGACACAATATTAATATGGCTTGTACCAAAGTAAAACGAAATTTTAATAGCAAAACTTGGTGCCCACCGCAATTCACTAGCCCTCCTAAATTCCGCGTACCTGATATGCGCTTGATGGTTTAAACGTGTGTGAACAGTTGCATGTCGCAATTCTAATTACCCAGCAGTTTCCTGCGAAATAAACCCGATTCACTAACGAAGTTGAGCACTCACTACATAAAAAAAATATTTCGCATAATTGTCACAAGGAGCCAGCATGCTTGGTCTTTTGTACATTTATTGGCTTCCGACATCGTGTTGGCCTCTGTAATTCCGCAAATTTTCCAATTTTATTTTGCTCTGCCAAAAGGAAAGAATCAGTAAACGTATATTGACAGTTAAAAGAACGTTGTGGGATCCGCTCGGATTTGTATATTGCCAACACAAATTATTTCTAAACAATGTCATGTCGTTTGCACAAGTGATAGCGAATTCTGTACAGAGTGCGCAGCTCGACCTGACAGGGCCATCGCAATGACCTGCGAGATATTTCCAAACTTTTTCGCTTAACTATTATCTAATTCGTAGAGGATCACATAACCACTCGCTGTTCCAAAAGTGATTGTTGCTGAAGAGACCCCCAGGGAAGGGCAGCCAACTATACGCATTTCTGGTCAACATCCCTACCTTCTTTCTTTATTTCGTCCTCCTCCTCCCCCTCCTCCTACTTGGCTTTTACATTTCGCACACTTTCTGCAGAACAAAATAAAATAAACGAAGAACGTTCTCCGCAAGAAAAGAGGACAAAAATGCGTCGGAAATACTGGTACGTTGAGGTTCAGGAGAAATCAATAGCGCGCGTGGTTCGCAAGCAAAATTTGGCGAGTTGCCGGGGTCCGTCGCTGTCACGCTGAGTCTTCGTCAACGGCTCGCCCTTTTCTCACTTCAGAGCTGGCAGCAACATGGCAGATACTGTGCTCACTTGCATGCACTGCACAACACGCTTATCGACGATGACAGAGGCTAGTGAGGGACTGGCTTTTTAGGGATAGCGCGCATTGCATATCCCCATTTCTTGCGGGCACTGAAATGAAGAAATAAACTATGAGAGTGCAAAGTTGATAGTGATGTGTTTTGTCATAACCTCATCGGGAACATCTACCAATAAGCAAATTTTATCCAAGGAACTTAAACTAATTGTTCAATTATTCTCATTTTCTTCAAACGTAACATTATGTTTTGAAAGGACTGTTGAAGCACTAATTTATTGGCGGCATAATATTAGCATCAGTTAGGGTGCTTCAGTTAAGCTATTCTAACATGCTCGTTGAGCTACATCTCTTCAGCAATAACTTATCGTACAGGGACTGTCTATGTGATCCTTTACGCATCAGGTAAAAGTCAAGCAAAAATGTTTGGAAATATCTAGGAGGCCATCCCTATCGCCCTTTATTGTCTGTCTGCGCACTCTGGCCAGCGTTCGCTATGCACCCTTGTTAATGACAAGGCAATGTTCTGAAAGAATTTGTTTTTGCGAAATACGAATCCTAGAGGGTGCCCTTAGCGCTCTTAACTGTCAAGATGCTTTTATTAAACTATTATTTCGACTTGAGAATCCACTCAGCACGGGCCGAAGGCTGGCTTCCAGTGCAAAAAAAAGTAAACATTGAACATGCGAATGGGGTCAACCTTTGAGGAGCATGTATCGTCATTTTGAAGTCTTTTTTTCAAGCCTGTCTAGCAGTCTCCCGCAGTTCACGCAAATCATTTATGGATGATCAATGAAGTCGGAGGCTGCATGGCGCGACGGTGAAAAATGTACTAAAAATGAGTTTTGAGAAGTACCCCAAGGCAAAGTAAAGGAAATTTCCTGATATAGAAAGTGCGACTCAAGAAGAAAATTAGAAAGCTCAAAAATTTTTACATTTTGTGCGATTCATTCAAATTCCGACGCCTCAACAAAAATCACCTGGAGGTCAGCATATGACATTGTGAGATCGGCATGTCGAAGCGCACGGAAAATCATTACGTATATATGTTATAAAAATAGCAGAAAAGTGGAGGCAGTTAACGGCCTACAAAAATGTTTGCAATTTGATACCAGCGGACAGTTCGCAGAGTTCGAATACTCTTCAGTTTTGCTGCACTCACGCGGAGGCGTTTCCGGAAGCAGGCATTTGGTGTGTTGCGACACCACGGACCCGAGCACATGGGGCTTGGCCCTTCCCGCGTATAATCCTGCACGGCTCAGCCGTGTCCGTGAAAATGGCGATTCCGGAAATTGAGCCGATGTCGGGTGTTTGGACCTTTAAGACTCCTGTCCTGGCAACACACCTCTTTGACCTCCACTTTACGCACACGGCAACTCCAGATTGACCCACCTGGGGAAATGGGTAGTTGCTTTTTCCTATCCTCCTCTCCAGTCTTCTTTCTCTCACTCCCCATCTTTCCATTCTCACCTCTCTTCTATTTATTTCGGATCTTCAGGGCAGTGCGGGTTAATCTTCTGTGCTATAACCAACCTTGGTTACATATATTGGGTTATAGTGGTGGTGTAGAGCTGGGGAGGGCAGTCTTTGTCTTTGCAAATATATTTTCGTGTCCCCTTGTTGGGCTCCGTGGTGTGCCGCTGGTATCGCTGCCAAAATCAGTAAACACGGGATGGATTCGTCATTCCCCAGACTCAGTGATCGTCCCCTTACAAAGAGGGAGTGCACCGGAGAAAGCTTTCCATTTTTTATCAAGTGCGAAGAATGTTTCCATGTTTTCAAGTCATCCATAATCTTAATGCTGAAATGACCTTTAGGACAATTTCACCTTTCCGTGTTTTCAAACATCTCAACGACACACTGGGCCCAGGTAAAAAGTGACCAAAACGACAAGCGGCGACCTCCTCCTTGAGGTTCGCGACAAGGACCAACATAATAAGCTTTGAAATCTAGTACTATTTGGCAATCTCCAAATCAGTGTTACACAAAACCGGGCAATTAATGAACACAAAGAGAGGAGCGATCCCTGAGATGATCTATTTAACGTGCGTAAACAAGAGGCTGGAAAGAACAGAACGTCACTAAAGTACTAAGAATAAAGATTAGGCGCCACAATAAAAAAATCCCTGCTAGGCACGTAATCCTAATCTTTGCGATGAGCGAGCGGCCAGATTATCTTGAAACAGGATATACAAAAACAAGAGTAAGACCATACATTCCAAATCCACGCAGATTCTAAAAGTGCCAAGGATTCGGCCATAGCTTTCAAACCTCTAGTGGACAACTAACGTCTGCAGAATGCGAAAACATTGTTCACACATTTGATAACTGTGGTAGTGCGCTACACTGTCCAAAGTGTGACCACGACCTTGCGGTATATTAGCGATCATGCCCTGCCTGGAAGAAAGAGAAAAATATCACCAGCAAAGTTAAAGATAATATCTTTTTGAAGAAGCGCGAAAACGCCTATTATTTCTCCATACCGCAGGATATCCTGATGCTTCGCAAAAGGCTGCGACGCAACAGCAGACTTCGGCATCTGCCCGGCCCACAAAGAGTGTGGCTGCGGCCGTCCCACCTGCCTCCTACGCGACAACAGCCAGCGCTGCTGCGCCCTCTATAGGAAGGCCCGTCGACCTCTGGCTTGGTTGCCTTCAAGGCCCTGCTTTTCGAGGCAGGGCTTTGGAGGCCACCAACGAATATATATATATATATATATATATATATATATATATATATATATATATATATATATATTTCACTCTTATATTTAGTTCGTCCTTCTAAGCCACCTGTAGATGGAATTTGCTTTGTACCCCAAAAAGCCTCATGGTTGTCGGCTCAGTTATGGGTACCCATTTTCTATGTTAAACCAATAAAGCTGCATGAATAATTTTACTGATTGATTCGGTTGATTGAGTGAGCGAAATCCTCGGTAGACAGAGGCTCAAGTGCGCGAACTGCGCAGCTCGCAATGATCGTGAAATCCGCAGAAGGGAATGGCTGCAGTGCATGAGCTTCATTGACGTCCACGACGTTATGTTTAAATGCTGATGGAGCAGGAAAATAAATTAATATCCTAAGTTTACATAGTAGCAGCTTGTTGCGAGTTCGAAATTGTAAGGTTTGTACGTATACACATCATAGCGCAGTATGCAGTAAGCAAAATATTCGGGCAATCATAACCGCTAGACTAACATTAGTCTCTACTTTGAAGCTCTCGGTTTCATTCAGTGTATCTATAAACGAAAGCGGTGATCAAACAGAGAGCCGGTTTTTTTTTATGTGCACATGTTTAATAATTTCACCTTGCGCGTAAAGGTTTGACAAAATGCAGCAGGGTATTATTTTCTTCGCGGGGCGTGTACTCACGCTCTGAGGACAGCGGCGAGTGCAGACGATCTGCCCGCAATCGTTCAGAAATAAGTACCGCTGTTTTGATCATTCGTCAATGATTGCTGGCATGGCACTTGACGAACCCTTCTTAGCCCATTTTCTGAGCCGAGCAGGCTTTGCTGCGCACTTAGTCACACAGTGGAACGGTAAATCAGTTTGCTTAAAATATCGTCCCTGGTCTCTACTTCTGGTGTCGCAACCTTCGCGTGTTCTTTTTGTATTACCAGCTTAGCAAACCAGGTTAACTAGAAAACACAATTGAAAGTAAAAACTTCGAAAATAGCAATTGATTTGCGAATGCAGCATAACCAACAGGTATATAATATATGTTTATTTCTCATTAGCAAAAATACTCTTACATCTAATGGAAGAATATGTATGAAAAAAAATTCATCAAATACCTTATTCCCTGCCTAGGCTCTGAATCTACGTGTGTGAAACTTGAATACCAACGATATCCGAATAGAAGTGCACGTTACTTATAATTTCTGCAGAACTGTTCAATAGACCAAGTGCTTGGAGACATTCAACAAAAAAATTTAACCTTAGCGGGGCATTTTTCGCAATATGATGCATGAATCTCACGCCATAGGCGTTCTCAGAGTTATCAACCCGTCGCCTATTCGGTTCTTATTTCGTCATTTGGGAATGATACAAGCATTTTTTAGTTGCTTCCTGATTTCAGACGGCCGTGCAATGCGCAACAACCTTCATCAATCTGTAGCTCCATATGTGAACCGGCACTCTATCACCAGAGCTCGGAATTAGACCCATTCAGTAAAGCATTGGGAATTAATGACTCCATGAACCGGCCTCTTTTAAAACTAGCCGAACAAGCTTGCCGTAGGATACCGACGTTTTCAAGTTTCCAACCTAACTACACGCCATCACCAAAAGACAAAAACATGCAAAAGTTGTAAATTGCATGCGTTGATTATAGCACTTTGTGTTTTAATTTCTTATGCAATCAAATCAAATCAAATCAAATTCTTTATTTTCCAAAACAAGTTTTGTGGTTGACAGGGCTAAAAGCTGCGGTCTGCAGCTTGACAGAGGCCCGGACACCATATTCAAGGCAGGGCTTGACCTCGACGTGAATGTCGAACCGTTAAACAAAAACGTACAGAAAATAACAGTTCATGAGAATAAGAATACATAATAACAGATATAATGCGAATATAAGACCAGATATATATATATATATATATATATATATATATATATACACCCACACATATACACATTCCTACACACATATATATATATATACATACATATATATATGCACACATGCATGTACATACATGAATTCACTCATGCATACACAGAAACACAAATAATACATCAGGAAAAGATATCACATTCCAAAAACACTACAATGTGAAATACAAGCAGTCACAAGAGTGTTTAGCTTCTGTTAAAAAAAGGAATATGAATGTACGTAGCTGCACGACAGTAGTGGTAGGTATGATATTTCTTTATTTTTTTAAGAAAAGAGATGTTGAAGTAATGCTACTGTGGGCTCTACTATATCTTTGTATTTATTTAGGATTCATGGAAGATTATATTTCAAAGACTGCAGTTTGTAAAATGTACGGAAACGCGGAATTATCCAAAAGTCAAGAGAACGTGTACGATTATTGGTATTTTGCTGAAGCAGTGCTATTGTACTAATGAAGTTTTTAAAAGTGGGTGAAGACACATAGAATGAACGCAAAACACGAAATTCATACAGATGCTGTATTTTCATAATGTTGTACAACCTAAAAAAAATGGCTGTGGCTTAGGTAAGGTTAAGCCCAGGATGCGAAGCATACTAGCCTTTATTTTAGTTGTTGAACCACTGTTTAGCCTGGTGAACTGCTGTTGCTTGGCTATATTTGGTTCGGCTAGACGAAGAAACAACTCATGCATTACTTCTTCGCCTTCAAGAGTGGAACGCGACAGCGTTCCCGTCGACCCGCCAAGGGGTGTAAGACAATGGGCTACAGGGCAGCGACTACGCGCCCCGCATTGGACGCGGTGAGCGTCGAGCAAAGCAGCGTTCGGCGCGGCAACGAAATGTGCGCCTGAGCAAGAGACGCACGCCTTAGAAACAGCGCGTTTCTAAGGCAACACCGCATTCACTAGAGGCGCTTTTGTACCGCTTTGAAGCGTTGTACTCGTGGCTCAGTGGTAGCGTCTCCGTCCCACACTCCGGAGACCCTGGTTCGATTCCCACCCAGCCCGTCTTGCAAGAGTTGAGCCAAAGCCACTTCTCCTCTGTCGTGACGTCACGGTGTCACGTGATTTCATGGTCACCGCCGCGCCTGAGGAGCTGGGTTGAGCCCTCGTAATATGCTTCGCATAATAATATTCTGTGGAAGCTAAATAATCGATATTTGCGATATTGCGAACAACTTTCTTTTGTAATAAACAAATCCTCGTAATACTCCTTTGTGTAGTGGTCAACCATACGAGACTACAGTAATTAATTACTTAATTAAATAATATGTGCTTGCCAACCAAAATAAACCACTTTGCAAACCGTATTCGGAAAGAAAGTTTGTTTGATGAAATAAGGTTACTGGCGAGAGCTTATCATTGAAAGCATGGCTTACGAAGATAAGAACGCGCTTTTTTTTTACCCGTGGTGCGCTGGCTGAGAAAAAGTAATGCCAAGATCCTTTTTTTGAAGGTCAGCTTGCATATGTTCTTAAAAATACGCAAATGGGCCGAAAGTGGGTAGCACACACCACTGATGTATGGCGCGATCCCATTTACCTCCTCTCTCAGTTCTTATGTATTATTTAACCTAATAAAATACCGTTTATAAGACAATCAATTCTAATTATCCGGCCTTCGCGGCATCACGCTGTTACGAAGCGTAAGATTTATCTTTAGTGCACCCTGCCACTAGACCTACACATAATGGCTAGCCAGAAACAACGGCTGGTCTTCGTTAGAACGTGGTTTGGAAGAAGCCAACTAGATGCCATTACTGTAAACGAATTAGGTTCTGTTTGGGAAAAACGCAAGTAACGTAGAAGTACAATTGTGCGTTAGGTGCAGGGTGTGCTGAAAAATAACGTGTTGTGTCTTCCTTTAGGCCTTTCGCGTTTGCCCACATCGCGGTGAATTCTGGATTCTCCCACTTGTGCAACCTTCTCTCTCACTTTCTCACCCCCCGACCCGTCTCATTCGCCCTGCAGTGCACCCTCTTGCGCTTGTTCGGAAAGGCTCGTACGCTTGGCCGGTAGACCGCACCGCCGCCTCACCACGTTAAGGCCAAGAAAGGCAAATGTTTTGAAAAACGCTCCGGAAGCGCTTCAATGGAAATGCTTCCCATGTGGCTGCTTCTTTCTTTTAACCACCCGTGGTAGTCTCCATGCTACCGCTTCTTGGCCCGACTAAAATAGGAGCGTGCATAACATCTACGCCCGCGGTTAGCTGGCACTGGCTTGCAGTTACGGCAAATAAAAACTAAATCTCAACGTATACTTATTTTCCCCTCATTCAAGGTGGGTATTCATGCATCTAAATAATATTGGAAGGTGTGAGTTGCAGTTTTTCCATTTTTAATGGCTTTTATATCCGCATACCGTATACTATTTCAAGTATATACATTTTGCTTCCACGGTTATTACTGATTAGAACTCACAGTGACCTTGTTCGAAACAGCTGTAATCACAAAACACCTTGCAAAACGAAAACCCATCTTTCCCTGCAAATTTAGGCTTGCAGGGAGACTGATCAAATAAGCAGGCCTAAAATATACATTTTGGGCATTGTCAGGTCACCCTCATTAAAACATGGCTACCTTATTGTGGTACACATCCCTTGTTGCACCTATAATAACGATGCCAAGAGAGACGCGGTATTCTTGACAATTACAATGCGCAGGACGAATTTCTTCACCCGTCTTGGTGTGTAATAATTATGGACAGTAAATAATACTGTCAGCCTGTGGCGGGTGCACGCCTTACTCTAAGAGCTACACATTCTTTAGTAGCATTTTTAGAGTTTAAAGCAAGTTTGCAGAGGAAGAAATAAATAACAAATAAACATATCCTGCAAACCCATCACAGAAAGACTGTCAATGTTACTCCAATGAGCACCGATGCTATGTAGCTGCACAAGGTATTTCCTGTGGAAAAAGGTGCCATGAATGAGATGCGCTGTAGCTGAGCTTCACGCTCTGCCATCTAGCGGTGCCACCACGAAGTCCGTGCCTGGCGCATGTGTAAACATACCGCGTATCACAGGGAATGGTGGGCCAAGCTGAAAAAGGACAACGAGATACAACAATGGCACTGGTGATGTTTGTTAGCGCTCGCATTACGCACAGAGGTGAATTGTTTGTTTACCATTGATTAGACTTTTAGACAAAATTATTCGCTCATTAGGAATTGCTTGAAGAACTGCCTAAGCTCGTATCTGAAATTTTGCATTTCAATCGAAAAATCATATTGAACTGTTTCCAGCTGGCCATACTTTACGTACTGATAGCGGTGGCGCATTAAAGGAACCATCACTAGGTTTGGCCATTTTGAGCTGGCAAGCGCCGAGCATTCAATGGGCGTCAACGATCGTGTTTGCGAATAATTACATCGCTACGCGCCGCGGAAAGGTCTGAAATTTAATACACACGTCGTGTTTCCTTCTCCTTGCGGCCGCTGCGCTCCAAGCCGGACGGTGACGTACTCTCGTTACACGTGACTCGTGAATTACACGAGTCTTCGGGAATTATTCAAGGCACCATCTGTTATTTGTGTCGTCTGTTTCTTGAATTGACAAAATGTAAATTTGGAGAAACAATAAAACACACAAACGGAATGTCTGCGTATCTTATGTTTTACTTCGCACCGAAGCAACAGAGATGTAATTCCGCTTCGTCTGCTTGTTCGCACGGTCGAGCAGTAACGTGCGCAGATACCGAAACTGTTCCATTTTCTACCGTGTTCCAGAGTGGGATCATGCTCTGCTACCCGCTTGCTTTGCCTCAGTATTCGTGCAACATTGAATTATACCACTAGTCATGTGTCCTTGTGTAGAGCGCGGAAAATCGTGCGCTGTGCGAAACCAGACAATCACAACAGCTCGTGCGCAGCGCCGAAAAAAAAAACGTGAGATAGAGAAAAATGAATGGGGCCCCTGAGGTATGCATCACGCGATCCTGCAGGTCCGGTATGGCAGCACACGGGGAAGGAATTTCGCTACGGAGGCTAGACCGGGTGAGTGGAGAGAGTGTCACGCATCAGAGGGGAGCTCGCCTCCTGAAATCATGGGGCTGCGGCACCGAAATATTTCTATCTCGTCTATTAAGGAGCCGATTAAACGAAAAATTTGCGGCAGAACGCTCCCTAGAGGACACCTAACAGCTTTCAGCGCATAACCAAAATTTGCTATGGGGCCTGGTGAGGGGCCCCTTGAAGGTTTGGCAGAAAACGCGAAACATGATGTGAACTTAAGGCGCACCTTCAAGTTTCGCGTCCATGACAGGAGTACTCTAAACTTGGGTTTTAATCGTCAACACTACTTCAAGGCTTACTTTACGTCCAAGAAAAAGTGAAACTAAGACTGCGTAGCTGTTAAATGGTTTTGTTAAATGTTGTTTGAATGGCCATTTTCTACCGTGTTCCAGAGCGTGATAGCGCTCTGCGATCCGCTTGTTCTGTGCAAGTATTCGTGTAGCACAGAGTTATACCACTAGTCATGTGTCCTTGTGTAGAGCGCGGAAAATCGTGCGCTGTGCGAAACCAGACAATCACAACAGCTCGTGCGCAGCGCCGAAAAAAAAAACGTGAGATAGAGAAAAATGAATGGGGCCCCTGAGGTATGCATCACGCGATCCTGCAGGTCCGGTATGGCAGCACACGGGGAAGGAATTTCGCTACGGAGGCTAGACCGGGTGAGTGGAGAGAGTGTCACGCATCAGAGGGGAGCTCGCCTCCTGAAATCATGGGGCTGCGGCACCGAAATATTTCTATCTCGTCTATTAAGGAGCCGATTAAACGAAAAATTTGCGGCAGAACGCTCCCTAGAGGACACCTAACAGCTTTCAGCGCATAACCAAAATTTGCTATGGGGCCTGGTGAGGGGCCCCTTGAAGGTTTGGCAGAAAACGCGAAACATGATGTGAACTTAAGGCGCACCTTCAAGTTTCGCGTCCATGACAGGAGTACTCTAAACTTGGGTTTTAATCGTCAACACTACTTCAAGGCTTACTTTACGTCCAAGAAAAAGTGAAACTAAGACTGCGTAGCTGTTAAATGGTTTTGTTAAATGTTGTTTGAATGGCCATTTTCTACCGTGTTCCAGAGCGTGATAGCGCTCTGCGATCCGCTTGTTCTGTGCAAGTATTCGTGTAGCACAGAGTTATACCACTAGTCATGTGTCCTTGTGTAGAGCGCGGAACATCGTGCGCTGCACGAAACCAGACAACATTACAAGGCCGCGCTGCAAGCGTTATAGTTTGCTTTGCATGAAGTTTATTATGAGAAGAGGCTACATAAAACAACATACACACGAAACAGAGCTTTGAAGAACGTCTATGCCATTACATTTTAGTGGGTGCCGAGCCACTGCAGTATAGCGAGCAACGACAGAGCAGGTAAAAAAGCGCGCTGGGCTTGGTCATTTGAAGATTAGCACGTATCAATATGGCGGTGGACGATCGATGCAGCGCGCCAACTTCGATCACTTGCCCGCAACAATACACTTCGACAGTGAAATTCGCCGCATCTTAAAGGTTCGCTACTCCCTGCACTCAGATATGATACTTCCCCAGCCACCCAGGCTCTGTCACTGTGAAACAAATGTAGTGCGTCGACTATGCAGTAAGGCGTCGCATTCACGAGCGCTTATCATTTCTCATTTGAATGGAGAACTTGAGCCGCACGCAGCTCTTGTAAACAGGATGAGGCCATGGAACACATTCTACTCCACTGTTGTGGCAACCTACCATTCATAATTAGGCAAATTAGATTTAGCTGATCAGACTGCCGACCGTTCTCTGACCATGGTGGAAGACCTCTAGTGTGCGCAAGAGTACCAAAGCACTAATGCGCTTTTTGAAGACAATCGCCGGTGGCGGGCGCTCGAGAATAAGCGTATACATGTATGAGCATTAATCTGCAAATTCGAGGACAATGACTTTCCTCTTGATTTTGTTTCTACCCGATTCTAATTCCGACGGGTAGGATTTCGAAGCCGGATAACGTTGTTTAACTTCCTGTCTTTTTTTTTCTTTTCTTAACCTCTCCATTGAGGAGGCAATCGCAACTCAGTTTGCGCACAAATAGCTGGAAGGAATGTAGCTACAGTGCTTCCACATAATGGCAGCCATTGTTTGAACCATTATGTTTGCTCTACATGTGTCCGTTTTGGCATACACGTTTTTGTTTATGTTAAAAAAAATGCCAGTTGTCCACGTAGCAAGGTCTAGATCTCATATGTATTTTGTTTGAAGTAAGCTTGTGTGCAAATGCTAAGGAGGCAGCTTGCTAAAATAGTGTGAACGAAAGCGTGATATAGTATTATCACGTATACATCTGCAACGTACCGTGTAAACGCATAGGTCTGCTGTTGCACCGCACTTGACGCAATCGCAGCTTATTTTAGCCTCTTGTTTCAGCGTTCAGAGGCTTAGGGCGGCAGCGCGTTTACCAATCTCAGTTGGAGTTGACGCTTTGTGAGAGCTCATTAAGCCGTAGTATATATTAGTCACCAACTCTAACGTGGGCTTATGATGATATATAAGGCCTACAAGCGTAGAGTTTCGTGCAGACAGATTACGCTTGCTTGGGTATGGCCCTGCCACAACATTTGTTATTCTGGCTGCCCTAAATGTTTGAAACAGACCGAAGGTTCTATTTTGAATGCGATTACTGTTTCATTACGTCCGTATTTTTGTTTCACGTACGTTACTTTAACAAAAGCCTGCTGTTGTTTAACAAAGATGAATGAGAAAATTGCACCTATCTGACCGAAGCACGATGCTACGAGTAAATACTTGGCAATTTCGACAGTACTGAACTTCGCAATAACGTCGACAAGTGTATTTTAAAGGGAACATTCGATCATGTGCTACGAACAAAGTACAGTCGACCAAAAAAGTTTACGGACCACGAGGTATCAGAAAATGCTAAATATACGAGCAGCCTTTAAAAGTAGCCAGTAAAACCGTACATCAAAATATTGTTCGCATATACCAGTAAAGGCTGGAAATGGGAATACCAGGCTGCATTTGGAGTCTGCGGAGATATCCCGCATTTCGTCAGGTCTCTCGATCCATAAACTTTTTTGGTCGACTGTACATTGTTCTATCGAGTTTACAAGTTTGTTCTTTCTTTAAGCTGCAACCAGTAGCGTAAACTTCATGACGCTGCGTCGCTAAGCCCGGCCGTTCGGGATCAAACTTCAGCAGTGGCGGCCGCATATCATTGGGAATGAAATGCAAAAAAAAGGCCCGTGTTAAATGCGTTGCGTGCACGGTAAAGATTCCCAAGCGGTCAAACTGAATCCGGAGTCCCCCATTACGGCATGCGCCATAATCAAATGTTGTTGAGGCAGAACAAACTCGAGATTTTTTTTTACTCTAAGTAATAAACACCCGACAATAAGAAAACCGCAACAAAGCGCATTACTTTAGAGTCGCTCCGTAATCATTACCGCAAGGTTCAAGGTACACCAAACGACTTATTTGTTCGTGCGAAGTCACGTCGGTGGCCTCGACAGAAACTACCACCATGAAACGCTCCGTTTTTCACGTGACACCTCAATCCTGCACTTTGGGCCGTATATTTCCGGCAGAAGAAACATGAGAAGCGTGCCTGAAGTGTTTTTTTTCGCGCATTTTTCGGCCACAAATGGTTCTAGAAAAACAGCGTCGGTCATTGCCCTGATGGCCGTCGGACTATGCAATTGCAAAGTAACACAAAAATACAAGTTATAATCTGATCTGATAGGCCCAGCCTCTACATCACATTGGCTGGCTTAGAAGGCCCTTCTCGAGAATCTGCACTATATTATTGCACATTGTTTTCACTTTTTCTTTGGGCATATTTGAAAAATATATAAAAACATTTTTTGGTCAACCATTATTTCCCTGCGTCGCCCATTTGTGAGTTCGTGGCATCGTCTTGCACTCTTAAACCTTACAATGCCACAATTTTTCACGTTTGTGCTACGCACAACCACGCCAACTTCAACCTTAAAAATTTTGTTTTTTAATAAAACTAATATTGTATGCTTTGCATAAAAGTTTTCGGTCGCTTTCTTAGGCTACGTGCTCTAGAACTGCAGGAGCATGCATGGTTGCGGTTTTCTTCGTATCTGTAATGGGACCTTGGCTGGCGTTATGGCTGATGTTTGTTTTGAAAGGTAATAGAAAACATTAAAGTATTAGTCTCAGTAAGCATATTATTATTATTATTATTATTATTATTATTATTATTATTATTATTATAAATTGCCCACACACAGTGAAACTGCTTTTAGCGTATTTGTAAACTGGTAGCCTAAAAATTCGCACAATGTTGAATATCGTTGTTCAGCCAAAGACATGTGCATTTCAATCATCAATAGCAACGTCAACATTTATAATTTCCTATCCTACGCTGCTGCAACCATTGACACTCACGGCTGTTTTTATTTGGAAACGCCAATAATTTGTTGCTGCTAAAGCTAAATGTAATTATTGTCTGTGTGTTTTGTCTGAATAATGGCAGTTGTCATAGCCTCCCATTGATCAAACTATGAACGCGTTTGACTAAACCAACTATTCAGTGTAGCACTAGATCTGTGATATGCTCGCTAAAGTTGTAAAATTGGCTCTTCGAATAAATTCATGAGTTTTGCGTTTGTCATCTAACAATAGCAAAAGCGGCGTCCTTTCTGTCAGCTCACCGCTGCTACAGCTTCGCTAGAGCGCCACTGGAGGCACTTGCTCTCGATGATCAACATTTCTGGCTTCATTACCGCATATAGAATCAAGGCGACAAAAAAAATTACAGCACGTGCTTCTAGTAAGATATTAGGGTTGGTCTGGGCAAAATCAGGCAGTGGGTGAAACACGCAAATTCTAACTTCCCGCTACCTGCTTTCTAACTTCGCTAAGCTGGGTCATATTCTGCATGCGATTGTCCCTGCGCATCGACCCTGCTGGACAAGATAACGACAATGACTGTGCGATAAATATAACAAGAAGAATATGCAGACGGAGTGCCTTAGAGTAAAGGGATTCAGACAACGTACCAGAAATGAGCTCACATAACTTGGCGAGCGAGTGCACCATAGTCTGGTTAACGCAATTTCTTGTTTTATTTCTTGCTCACACTGGCTACAACTTCAGAAAGTTTTAGCTTGCTGCATGAGGCGTTCACTGTGGTAACACTATTTTATAATAATCTAATATAGACTCATAGCAGGGCAAGGAGGCAGTCATGAGTCTTAGAACCATTCTCACGTTGCTGTTTGATGATGAGTGGAGTTTATTGGCGCAAGCGTCATAAGTGGCCAAAAAGTGCCAAGCCTATTATGTAGCTCTTTCCTTCTCATGCTTAATACTTATCCTTTCTTATTGATCTGGTCGAAGCACGCGCAGGGGAGAGAAAAGCAAACAGTGCTACTTTTGGAGAAAACTGCATGAAACGAGCACATGAAGGCGTCCATCCGCAGAGTCGCTTGATTAGAACGCGAGCAAAAGGTTTTACTCCACAGAGACGCTGGGGAAAACATGCTTATCTTAGTGAAACAGATGAGATTATCCGTGAGATAGTGCTAAAGATAAGAAAAGCAAAGGTGAATAATACAAACGTGAAGACAACTGTCTCCATTGCTTTCGAAGGCCACCCAATTGGCAGACTCGCTCAACCAGACAACAGAAAGTTCAAGAAAGCTAAGGGGAACTATTCAAAAGTGCCAGTTCAATGCACAAGCATATATGCGAAGAAGTGTTCTGCTAGGCACAAAAGCTGCACCAAATGGCACTGGCAGTTCTTGGTCTGTTTGTTGTTGTGGCTCTGCGTGAATTCAGTGCATAAGCTGCAGTCAGTGGACCCATTAAGCACGCCTTGCGTGCCACGGGGACTGCTACAAGTGCGTACAAGTTATTTGTTGCAGTTGTGTCATTCTGCCCGCTCTACGCGTCTCACTTTGCACCAGGGTCGTAGAGCGTTGGCTCTGGAGTTGGAATGATTGCGCAACCATTCACAATTTCAAACACCAGGATTGGACTGCAAATGGAATGGGCACAACATTACGACACCAGTCTGACAGATGGAATGCCGATGCAATGGAAGCCAGCGATTTTCGAATGTAGTTCGAATGGAATACGCACGTACTCCAAGGAACCAATAACGTAAAACCATTCGAATCTGTTTTTTCCTACCTCCTGACATCAAATTTACGTAACTACCTACGCAAGACTTGGGTGGTAACTGGCAGCGTTGTTTGAAGGTCTGCCCAATCAAGTGGGCCCCTCGTTTATAGGAGGTAACTTTTCTTTTTTTTTCTGTCAAAGCCAATAGCATTGCTCACATTGAGCAGATTTGCTCATTGTATCGGCTGACAAGAGGCGACGAGTACGCTTAAGAGTAGAGGGATTCGATGTGGTGGAGCCAGCACAGTGAAAGTGGATAACCGGCTGAAGAGTGCAGGGCCGGGTCCTGTGATTGGTCCGCTTCCCCTTACATAGCTTGCGGTAGCTCGTTTAAAATTGCGGAGGCGTGCAACGGAACGTTAAAAATGCCTTCAGAGCGGATCCTCAGCAAAAAAAAGGAGTTGGCATAGTGATGTCGCATACGTACCAAATAGGCTCAATTACGTTAAAATGCCACGGAAAATTTTTAATATAAGCAAATAAATCCATGCTCCGGGGCCGCTTCCAGTAGTTAGTGTCACATCCTTTGGTGGGTAGCCATCTTCTATTCCTTTCCGAATGGGGCTGCCTCCAGCTATTTAGAAAAAGATATTCAGTTTTGCTCGTCATATTATTGCGTCTTTAACGCGTACACGTCATTTTGACGCCATGAGTATTCGTGGTTTTGCGACGTCGCGCGACAGACAGGTGAAGTGGACGCCAGCCGAATACGTTTGCTCAATGGCAGAGCAATACGGAGAAAAAGGCGTCGAAAGAGAAATAATTATTTTTCTTTCATTTGGTATAATCATGCATAATTGGGTTGTTCCATGCGGTTTTCGTGCCGTCGCGTGAAAGACAGGCGAAAGGGGGTTGGCCCGGAAATTTTTCGACCAGTCATAGAGGGCTGGTTGCAGGATTGGAATAGAAAAGCTTCTAATGGTTTTATGTTTTAGCACCGCAGAAGCACTGAATGCTACTTTTGGCTGAGGCTATAGAAATGGTTGGTGCGTTTGCCAGTGCGGCTAAACTAAACTTCGCCAATGTATAATGCTTTCTCAATTCTACTCAATATGGTTCTTTCAGTATTAGCTCCATAATTACCTCTGAGGCGGTATTTATAAACAACACTATATTCGACATTTTCTACACTTCTGACGAAACGCAAGCGTATCATCGCCACGATGTGGAAGTGCTGTTAACTAGAGTAACTTTTAGTTAGAGCAAACCTACGACAAAGAGATGCAGGCCAAAACAGGACACGTCGCAAGCGGTTGCACCAGACCCGAGTCCACAATGATTGCAGAAGCACGCCACGATTCTTTCACCAATGTGAAATATGCCTAGGGCAAGACAGCAAGAAGTACAATGAACCAACTTGCCCCATCTGTAATGAACCAACTTGCCCAACAACGCATTCTCCTAAGAAGTAAGATAGGTGCGCTGGAAAACGGTTCTCGTTGATTTGTCAATAAATGTTAAACAAAACAATGCAACAGACATCTGCGATTATTTTGGTTCTGCGGTCATTTACTGCCGAAGCAGCATTATTTTTGAAGACCACCATCTTCATATTCGCTTGGCTAGTTTTTTCTCAATAACAGGGTGTAAAATGTACCCTGGTTTAATTGAATAAATGAGTAGAGATATTACAGGCAACAATTCCCTCTTGAGAGAAGAGGAGAGAAAGAGAGAGAGAGAGAACAACTTTATCAAATATGCCTGCAGAATCGGTTAGGCTCCCTCAACGCAGGGAGGACAAGCTTTTACCGCGACGCGGCCACTACGTCAGTGCGTCAGTCAGGCACGATGACCTCGAGGAGCACAACGCAAGAGCAGAGAAAGCGTATGTGTTATTGCGCGATAAGAATAGTAGGTACAATAATTTTTCACGTTGGAACGACTTCAAAATTATGCTGTTTTTTATCGCTTGACCCGGAAAAGATAGTAGGAAACAATTACAGAAACAGCGTTTCACGTACTGAAAGTGAATGCATTACATTCATTACCTCTACTATTTCATGAGTGGGAGTGGTTCAACTGTGAACATTCCGAAAATATAAAAGGAGTGGAAATAAAGGAATCGCCTCTCCCCGGAATTGAATGGGAGTGAGATTAAATGTTTCATTTCCCAAAATTTCTGTGTGCCAGAGCCGAACTAAATGAGGCTTCTATAAAATTAAAAAAAAAGATTGTTTTTATGTTACTTTCGCTAAGTGCAGTACCTTGGCTTTGTTTTCAATGGAACAAAAAACACAACGAACACATTGTG
The DNA here is from genome assembly GCF_038994185.2 of Dermacentor albipictus. Classification (NCBI taxonomy): domain Eukaryota; kingdom Metazoa; phylum Arthropoda; class Arachnida; order Ixodida; family Ixodidae; genus Dermacentor; species Dermacentor albipictus. The sequence goes on along the minus strand of NC_091823.1, from coordinate 134,073,800 downwards.
CTCATTTTTCTACAATTGTGATTCTAAACAATTCTCACAAGTTTAAAGATGTTTTTCTGATATAGCCCACTGTTAAGTTTTGTTCAGAGAGCCGGCTTAATGTTTGGAGTCAGAAATGCTTCCGAGGAAGCAACGGGGACACATGGCCGACAAACCTATATTCATACAACGTGAATGAGAAACACAAGAGCACAGAGCATGTGTCCAATGGAGAAATATATCGAAGTGCTCCTACAAAGCACGCGCGATGTCCCAGCGCTTTCACAGTTTGGCTGGCATCTGTCGAAGGTGGCGCGGTGCATCGCTTGCACAATTGTTCGAGGAGATCGGGCAGGCGCGCTCGTGCAGACTCTTGTAGGCCTACTGTGCGACGGGAGGAGGGCGACGTGTCGCTTCTAAATTCCCTCGTGCGCTGGCGCTCGACCTGCTTGTTGCCCCACGAGCGCTGACGCCCGACCAAGCCAACCTGTCTTCCCTGCTCCTATTGTCAGCCCCCTCTGCTTCTCAAACGTTAGCCCTACTTCTTTATTCTGTTGGACCCTGCGTTATTCCCTGATTCGCTGACCGCTTGCTTGTGGCGTTTACTTATTCGTAGCGAAGCTTTTCTTTGCGATGTTTGCCGGGCTGCGTGATCGCGGCTTCGGCCTGGCTGTAGTCTTGCCAAATATGATATCGGATCAGAATGGAGTACGCACGCCGCGTACGGCGCGGGGTTCCTTGAAGATATCGCGGTTCTGTAAAGGGCATGCACTACATCAATTAAAAGCGGACTAATTCGGTATTTGATCTTTATATTTTACGTAAATTTGCTAGGTTGTGCACAAGGGTTCTACAAAAGCTGTATTTCCATATTAGTATTTTTTTCGATAATGTGTAACAAATCAATTCTGTCCGCTTCAGATGTGCTATTAGATGCAGTTTACACAATTGTGATTTCATTTTTCATTGCTGAGCTACAAAATAATAAACTTTATAGTTTTGCTTCCTAAGAGTTTAAGATTTTTGCCAGTTTTTATTAAAAATGGAGGAAAGAAATAAAAAATTTCAAACTAACGTTTATTTCGTTTTAAGATTTTTTTTATATGCAGCAAACCTCGTCAAATTTGGTGCAGTGGTTGCCGAGAAAAAGGAATTCTC